>NW_027458873.1:306430-612860 GCF_050624435.1 Tenrec ecaudatus
ATAGTCCAAGTGACCGCTCTGGAACATGCATAGTAGAAGTGCCCGCTAGGGAATCTACATAGTCCAAGGGCCCGCTAGTTAATGTAGATAGTCCAAGTGCCGCTAGTTAATATACATAGTTCAAGGGCCCGCTAGTTGACCTACATAGTCCAAGTACCTGCTAGTTAACCTAGATCGTCCAAGTGCCCGCTAGTTAACCTACATAGTCCAAAGGCCCGCTAGTTAACCTACATAGTCCAAGGGCCCGATAGGGTACCTACATATTCCAAGTGCCCGTTAGGGAACCTAGATAGTCCAAGTGCCCATAGGGAACCTATATAGTCCAAGTGCCCGCTAGGGAACCTGCATTGTGCAAGTGAACGCTAGTTAACCTAGATAGTCCAAGTGCCCGCTAGTTAACCTAGATCGTCGAAGTGCCCGATAGTTAACCTACATAGTCCAAGGTCAGCTAGTTAACCTAGATAGTCCAAGTGCCCGCTAGTTAACCTACATAGTCCAAGTGCCCATTCGTTAACCTAGTTAGTCCAAGTGCCCGTTAGGTATCCAAGATAGTCCAAGTGCCCGCTAGGTAACTTACATAGTCCAAGTGCCTGATAGGGAACCTACATAGTCCAAGTGCCCACAAAGGAACCTACATAGTCCAAATGCCCGATAGGGAACCTACATATTCCAAGTGCCCGTAGGGAACCTATATAGTCCAAGTGCCCGCTAGGGAACTTACATAGTCCAAGTGCCCGCTAGGGAGCCTGCATTGTGCAAGTGCCCGCTAGTTAACCTAGATAGTCCAAGTGCCCGCTAGTTAACTTACATAGTCCAAGGTCAGCTAGTTAACCTAGATAGTCCAAGTGCCTGCTAGTTAACCTACATAATCCAAGGTCAGCTAGTTAACCAAGATAGTCCAAGTGCCCGCTAGTTAACCTACATAGTCCAAGAAGCCGCTAGTAGATAGTCCAAGTGCCCGCTAGGTAACCTAGATATTCCAAGTTCCTGTTAGCTAACCTAGATAATCCAAATACCCGCTAGGTAACCTACATAGTCCAAGTGCCCTTTCGTTAACCTAGATAGTCCAAGTGCCCGCTAGGTAACCTACATAGTCAAAGGGTCCGCTAGGTAATCTATATAGTTCAAGTGCCCGTTCCCTAACCTAGATAGTCCAACTGCCCGCTGTGCAACATTCATAGTCCAATTGCACGCTAGTTAACCTACATAGTCCAAGTGCCCTCTAGGTAACCTAGATAGTCCAAGTGCCCGCTAGGTAACTTACATAGTCCAATTGCCCACTAGGCAAACTAGATAGTCCAAGTGCCCGTTCGTTAACCTAGATAGCCAAGTGCCCTCTAGGTAACCTAGACAGTCCAAGTGTCTGCTAGGTAACCTACATAGTCCAAATGCCCGTTTGTTAACCTACATAGTCCAAGGGCCCACTAGTTAACCTAGATCGTCCAAGTGTCCTCTAGTTAACCTACATAGTCCAAGTGCACGCTAGTTAACCTACATAGTCCAAGTGCCGCTAGGTAATCTATAGTGCAAGTGTCCCCTAGTTAACCTACATAGTCCAAGTGCCCCGTAGTTAACATAGATAGTCCAAGTGCCCACTGGTTAGCATAGATTGTCCAAGTGCCCGCTAGGGAACGTACATAGTCCAAGTGCCCGCTAGGTAACCTAGATAGTGCATGTGCCCGGTAGTTAACCTACATACTCCAAGTACCCGCTAGGTAACCTAGATAGTCCAAGGGCCCGCTAGTTAACCTACATAATCCAAGTGCCAGGTAGTTAACCTACATAGTCCAAGTGCCTGCTAGGGAACCTACATAGTTCAAGTGTCCGTAGGGAACATACAGAGTCCAAGTGCCCGCTAGGGAATCTACATAGTCCAAGGGCCCGCTAGTTAACATAGACAGTCCAAGTGCTGCTAGATAATCTACATAGTCCAAGGGCCCGCTCGTTAATCTACATAGTCCAAGTACCCGCTAGTTAACCTAGATCGTCCAAGTGCACGCTAGGGAACCTACATATCAAAGTGCCCACTAGGGAACCTACATTGTCCAAGTGCCCGCTAGTTAACCTAGATAGTCCAAGTGCCCGCTAGGGAACCTACATAGTCAAAGTGCCCACTAGGGAACCTACATAGTCCAAGTGCCCACTACTTAACCTAGATAGTCCAAGTGCCCGCTAGTTAAACAGGATCATCAAAGTGCCCTCTACTTAAGTTACATAGTCCAAAGGCTTGCTAGTTAACCTACATAGAGCAAGGGCCCGCTAGTTAACCTTGATAGTCCAAGTGCCCGCTAGTTAACCTACATAGTCCAAGTTCCAGCTAGGTAACCTAGACAGTCCAATTGCCCCTAGTTAACCTAGACAGTCCAAGTACCTGACAGGGAACCTACATAGTCCAAGTGCTCGCTAGGGAACCTACATAGTCCAAGTGCTCACTAGGCAACCTACATAGTCCAAGTGCCCGTTAGTTATCCTAGATAGTCAAAGTGCCTGCTAGGTAACCTAAATAGTCCAAGTGCCCGCAAGGGAACCTACATAGTCCAAGTGCCCGCAAGGGAACCTACATAGTCCAAGTGCCCGCTAGGTAACCTAGATAGTCCAATTGCCCATTAGCTAACCTAGATAGTCGAAGTGTCCCCTAGTTAACCTACATAGTCCAAGTGCCCGTTCGTTAACGTAGATAGGCCAAGTGCCCGCTAGGTAACCTAGACAGTCCAAGTGCCCTCTAGGTTACCTACATAGTCCAAGTGCACGTTCGTTAACCTAGATTGTCCAAGTGCCCGCTAGTAAACCTAGATAGTCCAAGGGCCCGCTAGTTAATCTAGATAGTCCAAGTGCCCGCTAGTTAACCTAGATAGTCCAAGGGCCCGCTAGTTAACCTACATAGTCCAAGTGTCCGATAGGGAACCTACATAATCCATGTGCCCGCTAGGGACCCTACATAGTCCAAGTGCCCGCTAGGGAACTTGCATAGTCCAAGGGCCCGCTAGGGAATCTACATAGTCCAAGTGCCCGTTAGTTAACCTAGATAGTCCAACAGCCCGCTAGGTTACCTACATACTCCAAGAACCCGCTAGGTAACGTAGATAGTTCAAGTGCCAGCTAGGTAAAATAAATAGTCCAAGTGCCCGCTAGGTATCCTACAAAATCTAAGTGCCCGCTAGGTTTTCTATGTAGTCCAAATGCCCGCTAGGGAATCTACATAGTCCAAGGGCCCGCTAGTTAACGTAGATAGTCCAAGTGCCGCTAGTTAATCTACATAGTCCAAGGGCCCGCTAGTTAACCTACATAGTCCAAGTACTCGCTAGTTAACCTAGATCGTCCAAGTGCCCGCTAGGTAACCTACATAGCCCAAGGGCCCGCTAGTTAACCTACATAGTCCAAGGGCCCGCTAGCTAACCTACAAAGTCTAAGTGCCCGCTAGGTTATCTATATAGTCCAAATGCCCGCTAGGGAACCTACATAGTCCAAGTGCCCGCTAGTTAACCTAGATCGTCCAAGTGCCCACTAGTTAACCTACATAGTGCAAGAGCCCGCTAGTTAAGCTAGATCGGGCAAGTGTCTGCTAGTTAACCTACATAGTCCAAGTGCCAGTTAGCTAACCTAGATTGTCCAAGGGCTCCTAGTTGACCTACATAGTCCAAGTGCCCGCTATTTAACCTAGATAGTCCTAGTGCCCGTTAGTTAACCTAGGGTGTCCAAGTACCCACTAGGGGACGTACTTAGTCCAAGTGCCCGTTAGCTAACCTAGATAGTCCAAGTGCCCGCTGGTAACCTACATAGTCCAATGGCCCGCTAGGTAACCTTGATAGTCCAAGTGCCTTCTAGTTAACCTACATAGTCCAAGTGCCCGCTAGGTAACCTACATAATCCAAGTGCACAATAGGTAACCTAAATAATCCAAATGCCCGCTAGGGAAACTACATAGTCCAAGTGCCCGCTAGTTAACCTAGATAGTCCAAGTGCCCGCTAGTAAACCTAGATAGTCAAAGGGCCCGCTAGTTAATCTAGATAGTCCAAGTGCCCGCTAGTTAACCTAGATAGTCCAAGGGCCCGCTAGTTAACCTACATAGTCCAAGTGCCCGATAGGGAACCTACATAATCCAAGTGCCCGCTAGGGAACCTACATAGTCCAAGTGCCCGCTAGGGAACTTACATAGTCCAAGGGCCCGCTAAGGAAACTACATAGTCCAAGTGCCCGCTAGGGAACTTACATAGTCCAAGGGCCCGCTAGGGAACCTACATAGTCCAAGTGCCCGTTAGTTAACCTAGATAGTCCAAGTGCCTGCTTGGTAACCTAGATAGTGCAACAGCCTGCTAGGTAACCTACATACTCCAAGAACCCGCTGGGTAACGTAGATAGTTCAAGTGCCAGCTAGGTAACCTAGATAGTCCAAGTGCGCGCTAGGTAACCTAAGAAATCTAAGTGCCCGCTAGGTTATCTATGCAGTCCAAATGCCCGCTAGGGAATCTACATAGTCCAAGGGCCCGCGAGTTAACGTAGATAGTCCAAGTGCCGCTAGTTAATCTACATAGTCCAAGTACCCGCTAGTTAACCTAGATCGTCCAAGTGCCCGCTAGGTAACCTACATAGCCCAAGGGCCCGCTAGCTAACCTACAAAATCTAAGTGCCCGCTAGGTTATCTATATAGTCCAAATGCCTGCTAGGGAACCTACATACTCCAAGTGCCCGCTAGTTAACCTACATCGTCCAAGTGCCCGCTAGTTAACCAACATAGTCAATGGGCCCACTAGTTAACCTACATAGTGCAAGAGCCCGCTAGTTAACCTGGATCGTGCAAGTGTCTGCTAGTTAGCCTACACAGTCCAAGTGCCAGTTAGCTAACCTAGATAGTCCAAGGGCCCGCTAGTTGACCTACATAGTCCAAGTGCCCGCTATTTAACCTAGATAGTCCTAGTGCCCGTTAGTTAACCTAGGGTGTCCAAGTGCCCACTAGGGGACGTACTTAGTCCAAGTGCCCGTTAGATAACCTAGATAGTCCAAGTGCCCGCTAGTTAACATTGATCATCCAAGTGCCCGCTATTTAACCTAGATAGTCCAAGTGCCCTCTAGTTAACCTATATCGTCCAAGTGCCCGTTAGTTAACCTACATAGTCCAAAGTCCGCTAGTTAACCTAGATAGTCCAAGTGCCCGCTAGTTAACCTACATAGTGCAAGGGCCCGCTAGTTGACCTAGATAGTCCAAGTTCACGCTAGTTAACCTAGATAGTCAAAGTGCCCGCTAGTTAACCTAAGTAGTACAAATGTCTGATAGGGATCTTACATAGTCCAAGTGACCGCTAGTTAACCTACATAGTCCAAGTCTCCGCTAGGTAACCTAGACAGTCCAAGTGACCATTATGTTACCTACATAGTCCAAGTGCCTGTTCGTTAACCTACATAGTCCAATTGCCCGCTAGGTAACGTAGATAGCCAAAGTGCCCGCTAGGGAACGTACATAGTCCAAGTGCCCTCTAGGTAACCTAGATAGTCCAAGTGCCCGCTAGTTAACCCATATAGTCCAAGTGCGTGCTAGGTAAACTACATAGTCCAAGTGCCCACTAGGAAACCCACAGTCCAATTGCCCGCTAGTTAACCTAGACAATCCAAGTACCCGATAGGAGACCTACATAGTCCAAGTGCCCGCTAGGAACCTACATAGTCCATGTGCTCGCTAGGCAACCCACATAGTCCAAGTGCCCGTTAGTTAACCTAGATAGTCAAAGTGCCTGCTAGGTAATCTAAATAGTCCAAGTGCCCGCTAGCTAACCTAGATAGTCCAATTGCCCGTTGGCTAACCTAGATAGTCGAAGTGTCCGCTAGTTAAGCAACATAGTCCAAGTGTCCATTCGTTAACCAGATAGGCCAAGTGTCCGCTAGGTAACCAAGATAGTCCAAGTGCCCGCTAGGGTATGTACATAGTTCAAGTGCCCACTAGGTAACCTAGATTGTCCAAGTGTCCGCTAGTTAACCTACATAGTACAAGTGCCCGCTAGGTAACGTAGATAATCCAAGGGCCTGCTAGTTAACCTACATAGTCCAAGTGCCCGCTGAGGAACCTACATAGTCCAAGTTCCCGATAGGGAACCTGTATATTCCAAGTGCCCGTTAGGGAACCTAGATAGTCCAAAGGCCCATAGGGAACCTATACAATCCAAGTGCCCGCTAGGGAACATACATAGTCAAAGTGCTCGCTAGGGAACCTACATTGTGCAAGTGCCCGCTAGGCAACCTAGATAGTCCAAGTGCCCGCTAGTTAACCTACATAGTCCAAGGTCAGCTAGTTAACCTAGATAGTCCATGTGACCGCTTGTTAACCTACATAGTCCAAGGTCAGCTAGTTAACCTAGATAGTCCAAGTGCCCGCTAGTTAACCTACATAGCCCAAGAACCCGCTAGTTAACCTAGATATCCCAAGTGCCAGCTAGTTAACCTAGATCGTCCAAGTGTCCGCTAGTTAACCTACATAGTCCAAGTTCCCGCTAGGTAACCTACACAGTCCAATTGCCCCCTAGTTAACCTAGACAGACCAAGTACCTGATAGGGAACCTACATAGTCCAAGTGCTCGCTAGGGAACCTACATAATCCAAGTGCTCACTAGGCAACCTACATAGTCCAAGTGCCCGTTAGTTAACCTAGATAGTCAAAGTGCCTGCTAGGTAACCTAAATAGTCCAAGTACCCGCAAGGGAACCTACATAGTCCAAGTGCCCGCTAGGTAACCTAGATAGTCCAATTGCCCATTAGCTAACCTAGATAGTCGAAGTGTCCCCTAGTTAACCTACATAGTCCAAGTGCCCGTTCGTTAACGTAGATAGGCCAAGTGCCCTCTAGGTAACCTAGACAGTCCATGTGCCCGCTAGGTTACCTACATAGCCCAAGTGCACGTTCGTTAACCTAGATAGTCCAAGTTCCCGCTGGTAACCTACATAGTCCAATGGCCCGCTAGGTAACCTTGATAGTCCAAGTGCCTTCTAGTTAACCTACATAGTCCAAGTGCTCGCAAGGTAACCTACATAATCCAAGTGCACAATAGGTAACCTAAATAATCCAAATGCCCGCTAGAGAAACTATATAGTCCAAGTGCCCGCTAGTTAACCTAGATAATCCAAGTGCCCGCTAGTAAACCTAGATAGTCCAAGGGCCCGCTAGTTAATCTAGATAGTCCAAGTGCCCGCTAGTTAACCTAGATAGTCCAAGGGCCCGCTAGTTAACCTACATAGTCCAAGTGCCCGATAGGGAACCTACATAATCCAAGTGCCCGCTAGGGAACCTACATAGTCCAAGTCCCCGCTGGGGAACTTACATAGTCCAAGGGCCCGCTAGGGAAACTACATAGTCCAAGTGCCCGCTAGGGAACTTACATAGTCCAAGGGCCCGCTAGGGAACCTACATAGTCCAAGTGCCCGTTAGTTAACCTAGATAGTCAAAGTGCCCGCTTGGTAACCTAGATAGTCCAACAGCCCGCTAGGTAACCTACATACTCCAAGAACCCGCTAGGTAACGTTGATAGTTCAAGTGCCAGCTAGGTAACCTAGATAGTCCAAGTGCCCGCTAGGTAACCTACCAAATCTAATTGCCCGCCAAGTTATCTATGTAGTCCAAAAGACCGCTAGGGAATCTACATAGTCCAAGGGCCCGCTAGTTAACGTAGATAGTCCAAGTGCCGCTAGTTAATCTACATAGTCCAAGGGCCCGCTAGTTAACCTACATAGTCCAAGTACCCGCTAGTTAACCTAGATCGTCCAAGTGCCCGCTTGGTAACCTAGATAGTGCAACAGCCCGCTAGGTAACCTACTTACTCCAAGAACCCGCTGGGTAACGTAGATAGTTCAAGTGCCTGCTAGGTAACCTAGATAGTCCAAGTGCGCGCTAGGTAACCTAAAAAATCTAAGTGCCCGCTAGGTTATCTATGTAGTCCAAATGCCCGCTAGGGAATCTACATAGTCCAAGGGCCCGCTAGTTAACGTAGATAGTCCAAGTGCCGCTAGTTAATCTACATAGTCCAAGTACCCGCTAGTTAACCTAGATCGTCCAAGTGCCCGCTAGGTAACCTACATAGCCCAAGGGCCCGCTAGCTAACCTACAAAATCTAAGTGCCCGTTAGGTTATCTATATAGTCCAAATGCCTGCTAGGGAACCTACATACTCCAAGTGCCCGCTAGTTAACCTACATCGTCCAAGTGCCCGCTAGTTAACCAACATAGTTAATGGGCCCACTAGTTAACCTACATAGTGCAAGAGCCCGCTAGTTAACCTGGATCGTGCAAGTGTCTGCTAGTTAGCCTACACAGTCCAAGTGCCAGTTAGCTAACCTAGATAGTCCAAGGACCCGCTAGTTGACCTACATAGTCCAAGTGCCCGCTATTTAACCTAGATAGTCCTAGTGCCCGTTAGTTAACCTAGGGTGTCCAAGTGCCCACTAGGGGACGTACTTAGTCCAAGTGCCCGTTAGCTAACCTAGATAGTCCAAGTGCCCGCTAGTTAACATTGATCATCCAAGTGCCCGCTATTTAACCTAGATAGTCCAAGTGCCCTCTAGTTAACCTATATCGTCCAAGTGCCCGCTAGTTAACCTACATAGTCCAAGGTCCGCTAGTTAACCTAGATAGTCCAAGTGCCCGCTAGTTAACCTACATAGTGCAAGGGCCCGCTAGTTGACCTAGATAGTCCAAGTTCACGCTAGTTAACCTAGATAGTCAAAGTGCCCGCTAGTTAACCTAAGTAGTACAAATGTCTGATAGGGATCTTACATAGTCCAAGTGACCGCTAGTTAACCTACATAGTCCAAGTCCCCGCTAGGTAACCTAGACAGTCCAAGTGACCATTATGTTACCTACATAGTCCAAGTGCCCGTTCGTTAACCTACATAGTCCAATTGCCCGCTAGGTAACGTAGATAGCCCAAGTGCCCGCTAGGGAACGTACATAGTCCAAGTGCCCTCTAGGTAACCTAGATAGTCCAAGTGCCCGCTAGTTAACCCATATAGTCCAAGTGCGTGCTAGGTAAACTACATAGTCCAAGTGCCCACTAGGAAACCCACAGTCCAATTGCCCGCTAGTTAACCTAGACAATCCAAGTACCCGATAGGAGACCTACATAGTCCAAGTGCCCGCTAGGAACCTACATAGTCCATGTGCTCGCTAGGCAACCCACATAGTCCAAGTGCCCGTTAGTTAACCTAGATAGTCAAAGTGCCTGCTAGGTAATCTAAATAGTCCAAGTGCCCGCTAGCTAACCTAGATAGTCCAATTGCCCGTTGGCTAACCTAGATAGTCGAAGTGTCCGCTAGTTAAGCAACATAGTCCAAGTGTCCATTCGTTAACCAGATAGGCCAAGTGCCCGCTAGGTAACCAAGATAGTCCAAGTGCCCGCTAGGGTATGTACATAGTTCAAGTGCCCGCTAGGTAACCTAGATTGTCCAAGTGTCCGCTAGTTAACCTACATAGTACAAGTGCCCGCTAGGTAACGTAGATAATCCAAGGGCCTGCTAGTTAACCTACATAGTCCAAGTGCCCGCTGAGGAACCTACATAGTCCAAGTTCCCGATAGGGAACCTGTATATTCCAAGTGCCCGTTAGGGAACCTAGATAGTCCAAAGGCCCATAGGGAACCTATACAATCCAAGTGCCCGCTAGGGAACATACATAGTCAAAGTGCTCGCTAGGGAACCTACATTGTGCAAGTGCCCGCTAGGCAACCTAGATAGTCCAAGTGCCCGCTAGTTAACCTACATAGTCCAAGGTCAGCTAGTTAACCTAGATAGTCCATGTGACCGCTTGTTAACCTACATAGTCCAAGGTCAGCTAGTTAACCTAGATAGTCCAAGTGCCCGCTAGTTAACCTACATAGCCCAAGAACCCGCTAGTTAACCTAGATATCCCAAGTGCCAGCTAGTTAACCTAGATCGTCCAAGTGTCCGCTAGTTAACCTACATAGTCCAAGTTCCCGCTAGGTAACCTACACAGTCCAATTGCCCCCTAGTTAACCTAGACAGACCAAGTACCTGATAGGGAACCTACATAGTCCAAGTGCTCGCTAGGGAACCTACATAATCCAAGTGCTCACTAGGCAACCTACATAGTCCAAGTGCCCGTTAGTTAACCTAGATAGTCAAAGTGCCTGCTAGGTAACCTAAATAGTCCAAGTACCCGCAAGGGAACCTACATAGTCCAAGTGCCCGCTAGGTAACCTAGATAGTCCAATTGCCCATTAGCTAACCTAGATAGTCGAAGTGTCCCCTAGTTAACCTACATAGTCCAAGTGCCCGTTCGTTAACGTAGATAGGCCAAGTGCCCTCTAGGTAACCTAGACAGTCCATGTGCCCGCTAGGTTACCTACATAGCCCAAGTGCACGTTCGTTAACCTAGATAGTCCAAGTTCCCGCTGGTAACCTACATAGTCCAATGGCCCGCTAGGTAACCTTGATAGTCCAAGTGCCTTCTAGTTAACCTACATAGTCCAAGTGCTCGCAAGGTAACCTACATAATCCAAGTGCACAATAGGTAACCTAAATAATCCAAATGCCCGCTAGAGAAACTATATAGTCCAAGTGCCCGCTAGTTAACCTAGATAATCCAAGTGCCCGCTAGTAAACCTAGATAGTCCAAGGGCCCGCTAGTTAATCTAGATAGTCCAAGTGCCCGCTAGTTAACCTAGATAGTCCAAGGGCCCGCTAGTTAACCTACATAGTCCAAGTGCCCGATAGGGAACCTACATAATCCAAGTGCCCGCTAGGGAACCTACATAGTCCAAGTCCCCGCTGGGGAACTTACATAGTCCAAGGGCCCGCTAGGGAAACTACATAGTCCAAGTGCCCGCTAGGGAACTTACATAGTCCAAGGGCCCGCTAGGGAACCTACATAGTCCAAGTGCCCGTTAGTTAACCTAGATAGTCAAAGTGCCCGCTTGGTAACCTAGATAGTCCAACAGCCCGCTAGGTAACCTACATACTCCAAGAACCCGCTAGGTAACGTTGATAGTTCAAGTGCCAGCTAGGTAACCTAGATAGTCCAAGTGCCCGCTAGGTAACCTACCAAATCTAATTGCCCGCCAAGTTATCTATGTAGTCCAAAAGACCGCTAGGGAATCTACATAGTCCAAGGGCCCGCTAGTTAACGTAGATAGTCCAAGTGCCGCTAGTTAATCTACATAGTCCAAGGGCCCGCTAGTTAACCTACATAGTCCAAGTACCCGCTAGTTAACCTAGATCGTCCAAGTGCCCGCTTGGTAACCTAGATAGTGCAACAGCCCGCTAGGTAACCTACTTACTCCAAGAACCCGCTGGGTAACGTAGATAGTTCAAGTGCCTGCTAGGTAACCTAGATAGTCCAAGTGCGCGCTAGGTAACCTAAAAAATCTAAGTGCCCGCTAGGTTATCTATGTAGTCCAAATGCCCGCTAGGGAATCTACATAGTCCAAGGGCCCGCTAGTTAACGTAGATAGTCCAAGTGCCGCTAGTTAATCTACATAGTCCAAGTACCCGCTAGTTAACCTAGATCGTCCAAGTGCCCGCTAGGTAACCTACATAGCCCAAGGGCCCGCTAGCTAACCTACAAAATCTAAGTGCCCGTTAGGTTATCTATATAGTCCAAATGCCTGCTAGGGAACCTACATACTCCAAGTGCCCGCTAGTTAACCTACATCGTCCAAGTGCCCGCTAGTTAACCAACATAGTTAATGGGCCCACTAGTTAACCTACATAGTGCAAGAGCCCGCTAGTTAACCTGGATCGTGCAAGTGTCTGCTAGTTAGCCTACACAGTCCAAGTGCCAGTTAGCTAACCTAGATAGTCCAAGGACCCGCTAGTTGACCTACATAGTCCAAGTGCCCGCTATTTAACCTAGATAGTCCTAGTGCCCGTTAGTTAACCTAGGGTGTCCAAGTGCCCACTAGGGGACGTACTTAGTCCAAGTGCCCGTTAGCTAACCTAGATAGTCCAAGTGCCCGCTAGTTAACATTGATCATCCAAGTGCCCGCTATTTAACCTAGATAGTCCAAGTGCCCTCTAGTTAACCTATATCGTCCAAGTGCCCGCTAGTTAACCTACATAGTCCAAGGTCCGCTAGTTAACCTAGATAGTCCAAGTGCCCGCTAGTTAACCTACATAGTGCAAGGGCCCGCTAGTTGACCTAGATAGTCCAAGTTCACGCTAGTTAACCTAGATAGTCAAAGTGCCCGCTAGTTAACCTAAGTAGTACAAATGTCTGATAGGGATCTTACATAGTCCAAGTGACCGCTAGTTAACCTACATAGTCCAAGTCCCCGCTAGGTAACCTAGACAGTCCAAGTGACCATTATGTTACCTACATAGTCCAAGTGCCCGTTCGTTAACCTACATAGTCCAATTGCCCGCTAGGTAACGTAGATAGCCCAAGTGCCCGCTAGGGAACGTACATAGTCCAAGTGCCCTCTAGGTAACCTAGATAGTCCAAGTGCCCGCTAGTTAACCCATATAGTCCAAGTGCGTGCTAGGTAAACTACATAGTCCAAGTGCCCACTAGGAAACCCACAGTCCAATTGCCCGCTAGTTAACCTAGACAATCCAAGTACCCGATAGGAGACCTACATAGTCCAAGTGCCCGCTAGGAACCTACATAGTCCATGTGCTCGCTAGGCAACCCACATAGTCCAAGTGCCCGTTAGTTAACCTAGATAGTCAAAGTGCCTGCTAGGTAATCTAAATAGTCCAAGTGCCCGCTAGCTAACCTAGATAGTCCAATTGCCCGTTGGCTAACCTAGATAGTCGAAGTGTCCGCTAGTTAAGCAACATAGTCCAAGTGTCCATTCGTTAACCAGATAGGCCAAGTGCCCGCTAGGTAACCAAGATAGTCCAAGTGCCCGCTAGGGTATGTACATAGTTCAAGTGCCCGCTAGGTAACCTAGATTGTCCAAGTGTCCGCTAGTTAACCTACATAGTACAAGTGCCCGCTAGGTAACGTAGATAATCCAAGGGCCTGCTAGTTAACCTACATAGTCCAAGTGCCCGCTGAGGAACCTACATAGTCCAAGTTCCCGATAGGGAACCTGTATATTCCAAGTGCCCGTTAGGGAACCTAGATAGTCCAAAGGCCCATAGGGAACCTATACAATCCAAGTGCCCGCTAGGGAACATACATAGTCAAAGTGCTCGCTAGGGAACCTACATTGTGCAAGTGCCCGCTAGGCAACCTAGATAGTCCAAGTGCCCGCTAGTTAACCTACATAGTCCAAGGTCAGCTAGTTAACCTAGATAGTCCATGTGACCGCTTGTTAACCTACATAGTCCAAGGTCAGCTAGTTAACCTAGATAGTCCAAGTGCCCGCTAGTTAACCTACATAGCCCAAGAACCCGCTAGTTAACCTAGATATCCCAAGTGCCAGCTAGTTAACCTAGATCGTCCAAGTGTCCGCTAGTTAACCTACATAGTCCAAGTTCCCGCTAGGTAACCTACACAGTCCAATTGCCCCCTAGTTAACCTAGACAGACCAAGTACCTGATAGGGAACCTACATAGTCCAAGTGCTCGCTAGGGAACCTACATAATCCAAGTGCTCACTAGGCAACCTACATAGTCCAAGTGCCCGTTAGTTAACCTAGATAGTCAAAGTGCCTGCTAGGTAACCTAAATAGTCCAAGTACCCGCAAGGGAACCTACATAGTCCAAGTGCCCGCTAGGTAACCTAGATAGTCCAATTGCCCATTAGCTAACCTAGATAGTCGAAGTGTCCCCTAGTTAACCTACATAGTCCAAGTGCCCGTTCGTTAACGTAGATAGGCCAAGTGCCCTCTAGGTAACCTAGACAGTCCATGTGCCCGCTAGGTTACCTACATAGCCCAAGTGCACGTTCGTTAACCTAGATAGTCCAAGTTCCCGCTGGTAACCTACATAGTCCAATGGCCCGCTAGGTAACCTTGATAGTCCAAGTGCCTTCTAGTTAACCTACATAGTCCAAGTGCTCGCAAGGTAACCTACATAATCCAAGTGCACAATAGGTAACCTAAATAATCCAAATGCCCGCTAGAGAAACTATATAGTCCAAGTGCCCGCTAGTTAACCTAGATAATCCAAGTGCCCGCTAGTAAACCTAGATAGTCCAAGGGCCCGCTAGTTAATCTAGATAGTCCAAGTGCCCGCTAGTTAACCTAGATAGTCCAAGGGCCCGCTAGTTAACCTACATAGTCCAAGTGCCCGATAGGGAACCTACATAATCCAAGTGCCCGCTAGGGAACCTACATAGTCCAAGTCCCCGCTGGGGAACTTACATAGTCCAAGGGCCCGCTAGGGAAACTACATAGTCCAAGTGCCCGCTAGGGAACTTACATAGTCCAAGGGCCCGCTAGGGAACCTACATAGTCCAAGTGCCCGTTAGTTAACCTAGATAGTCAAAGTGCCCGCTTGGTAACCTAGATAGTCCAACAGCCCGCTAGGTAACCTACATACTCCAAGAACCCGCTAGGTAACGTTGATAGTTCAAGTGCCAGCTAGGTAACCTAGATAGTCCAAGTGCCCGCTAGGTAACCTACCAAATCTAATTGCCCGCCAAGTTATCTATGTAGTCCAAAAGACCGCTAGGGAATCTACATAGTCCAAGGGCCCGCTAGTTAACGTAGATAGTCCAAGTGCCGCTAGTTAATCTACATAGTCCAAGGGCCCGCTAGTTAACCTACATAGTCCAAGTACCCGCTAGTTAACCTAGATCGTCCAAGTGCCCGCTTGGTAACCTAGATAGTGCAACAGCCCGCTAGGTAACCTACTTACTCCAAGAACCCGCTGGGTAACGTAGATAGTTCAAGTGCCTGCTAGGTAACCTAGATAGTCCAAGTGCGCGCTAGGTAACCTAAAAAATCTAAGTGCCCGCTAGGTTATCTATGTAGTCCAAATGCCCGCTAGGGAATCTACATAGTCCAAGGGCCCGCTAGTTAACGTAGATAGTCCAAGTGCCGCTAGTTAATCTACATAGTCCAAGTACCCGCTAGTTAACCTAGATCGTCCAAGTGCCCGCTAGGTAACCTACATAGCCCAAGGGCCCGCTAGCTAACCTACAAAATCTAAGTGCCCGTTAGGTTATCTATATAGTCCAAATGCCTGCTAGGGAACCTACATACTCCAAGTGCCCGCTAGTTAACCTACATCGTCCAAGTGCCCGCTAGTTAACCAACATAGTTAATGGGCCCACTAGTTAACCTACATAGTGCAAGAGCCCGCTAGTTAACCTGGATCGTGCAAGTGTCTGCTAGTTAGCCTACACAGTCCAAGTGCCAGTTAGCTAACCTAGATAGTCCAAGGACCCGCTAGTTGACCTACATAGTCCAAGTGCCCGCTATTTAACCTAGATAGTCCTAGTGCCCGTTAGTTAACCTAGGGTGTCCAAGTGCCCACTAGGGGACGTACTTAGTCCAAGTGCCCGTTAGCTAACCTAGATAGTCCAAGTGCCCGCTAGTTAACATTGATCATCCAAGTGCCCGCTATTTAACCTAGATAGTCCAAGTGCCCTCTAGTTAACCTATATCGTCCAAGTGCCCGCTAGTTAACCTACATAGTCCAAGGTCCGCTAGTTAACCTAGATAGTCCAAGTGCCCGCTAGTTAACCTACATAGTGCAAGGGCCCGCTAGTTGACCTAGATAGTCCAAGTTCACGCTAGTTAACCTAGATAGTCAAAGTGCCCGCTAGTTAACCTAAGTAGTACAAATGTCTGATAGGGATCTTACATAGTCCAAGTGACCGCTAGTTAACCTACATAGTCCAAGTCCCCGCTAGGTAACCTAGACAGTCCAAGTGACCATTATGTTACCTACATAGTCCAAGTGCCCGTTCGTTAACCTACATAGTCCAATTGCCCGCTAGGTAACGTAGATAGCCCAAGTGCCCGCTAGGGAACGTACATAGTCCAAGTGCCCTCTAGGTAACCTAGATAGTCCAAGTGCCCGCTAGTTAACCCATATAGTCCAAGTGCGTGCTAGGTAAACTACATAGTCCAAGTGCCCACTAGGAAACCCACAGTCCAATTGCCCGCTAGTTAACCTAGACAATCCAAGTACCCGATAGGAGACCTACATAGTCCAAGTGCCCGCTAGGAACCTACATAGTCCATGTGCTCGCTAGGCAACCCACATAGTCCAAGTGCCCGTTAGTTAACCTAGATAGTCAAAGTGCCTGCTAGGTAATCTAAATAGTCCAAGTGCCCGCTAGCTAACCTAGATAGTCCAATTGCCCGTTGGCTAACCTAGATAGTCGAAGTGTCCGCTAGTTAAGCAACATAGTCCAAGTGTCCATTCGTTAACCAGATAGGCCAAGTGCCCGCTAGGTAACCAAGATAGTCCAAGTGCCCGCTAGGGTATGTACATAGTTCAAGTGCCCGCTAGGTAACCTAGATTGTCCAAGTGTCCGCTAGTTAACCTACATAGTACAAGTGCCCGCTAGGTAACGTAGATAATCCAAGGGCCTGCTAGTTAACCTACATAGTCCAAGTGCCCGCTGAGGAACCTACATAGTCCAAGTTCCCGATAGGGAACCTGTATATTCCAAGTGCCCGTTAGGGAACCTAGATAGTCCAAAGGCCCATAGGGAACCTATACAATCCAAGTGCCCGCTAGGGAACATACATAGTCAAAGTGCTCGCTAGGGAACCTACATTGTGCAAGTGCCCGCTAGGCAACCTAGATAGTCCAAGTGCCCGCTAGTTAACCTACATAGTCCAAGGTCAGCTAGTTAACCTAGATAGTCCATGTGACCGCTTGTTAACCTACATAGTCCAAGGTCAGCTAGTTAACCTAGATAGTCCAAGTGCCCGCTAGTTAACCTACATAGCCCAAGAACCCGCTAGTTAACCTAGATATCCCAAGTGCCAGCTAGTTAACCTAGATCGTCCAAGTGTCCGCTAGTTAACCTACATAGTCCAAGTTCCCGCTAGGTAACCTACACAGTCCAATTGCCCCCTAGTTAACCTAGACAGACCAAGTACCTGATAGGGAACCTACATAGTCCAAGTGCTCGCTAGGGAACCTACATAATCCAAGTGCTCACTAGGCAACCTACATAGTCCAAGTGCCCGTTAGTTAACCTAGATAGTCAAAGTGCCTGCTAGGTAACCTAAATAGTCCAAGTACCCGCAAGGGAACCTACATAGTCCAAGTGCCCGCTAGGTAACCTAGATAGTCCAATTGCCCATTAGCTAACCTAGATAGTCGAAGTGTCCCCTAGTTAACCTACATAGTCCAAGTGCCCGTTCGTTAACGTAGATAGGCCAAGTGCCCTCTAGGTAACCTAGACAGTCCATGTGCCCGCTAGGTTACCTACATAGCCCAAGTGCACGTTCGTTAACCTAGATAGTCCAAGTTCCCGCTGGTAACCTACATAGTCCAATGGCCCGCTAGGTAACCTTGATAGTCCAAGTGCCTTCTAGTTAACCTACATAGTCCAAGTGCTCGCAAGGTAACCTACATAATCCAAGTGCACAATAGGTAACCTAAATAATCCAAATGCCCGCTAGAGAAACTATATAGTCCAAGTGCCCGCTAGTTAACCTAGATAATCCAAGTGCCCGCTAGTAAACCTAGATAGTCCAAGGGCCCGCTAGTTAATCTAGATAGTCCAAGTGCCCGCTAGTTAACCTAGATAGTCCAAGGGCCCGCTAGTTAACCTACATAGTCCAAGTGCCCGATAGGGAACCTACATAATCCAAGTGCCCGCTAGGGAACCTACATAGTCCAAGTCCCCGCTGGGGAACTTACATAGTCCAAGGGCCCGCTAGGGAAACTACATAGTCCAAGTGCCCGCTAGGGAACTTACATAGTCCAAGGGCCCGCTAGGGAACCTACATAGTCCAAGTGCCCGTTAGTTAACCTAGATAGTCAAAGTGCCCGCTTGGTAACCTAGATAGTCCAACAGCCCGCTAGGTAACCTACATACTCCAAGAACCCGCTAGGTAACGTTGATAGTTCAAGTGCCAGCTAGGTAACCTAGATAGTCCAAGTGCCCGCTAGGTAACCTACCAAATCTAATTGCCCGCCAAGTTATCTATGTAGTCCAAAAGACCGCTAGGGAATCTACATAGTCCAAGGGCCCGCTAGTTAACGTAGATAGTCCAAGTGCCGCTAGTTAATCTACATAGTCCAAGGGCCCGCTAGTTAACCTACATAGTCCAAGTACCCGCTAGTTAACCTAGATCGTCCAAGTGCCCGCTTGGTAACCTAGATAGTGCAACAGCCCGCTAGGTAACCTACTTACTCCAAGAACCCGCTGGGTAACGTAGATAGTTCAAGTGCCTGCTAGGTAACCTAGATAGTCCAAGTGCGCGCTAGGTAACCTAAAAAATCTAAGTGCCCGCTAGGTTATCTATGTAGTCCAAATGCCCGCTAGGGAATCTACATAGTCCAAGGGCCCGCTAGTTAACGTAGATAGTCCAAGTGCCGCTAGTTAATCTACATAGTCCAAGTACCCGCTAGTTAACCTAGATCGTCCAAGTGCCCGCTAGGTAACCTACATAGCCCAAGGGCCCGCTAGCTAACCTACAAAATCTAAGTGCCCGTTAGGTTATCTATATAGTCCAAATGCCTGCTAGGGAACCTACATACTCCAAGTGCCCGCTAGTTAACCTACATCGTCCAAGTGCCCGCTAGTTAACCAACATAGTTAATGGGCCCACTAGTTAACCTACATAGTGCAAGAGCCCGCTAGTTAACCTGGATCGTGCAAGTGTCTGCTAGTTAGCCTACACAGTCCAAGTGCCAGTTAGCTAACCTAGATAGTCCAAGGACCCGCTAGTTGACCTACATAGTCCAAGTGCCCGCTATTTAACCTAGATAGTCCTAGTGCCCGTTAGTTAACCTAGGGTGTCCAAGTGCCCACTAGGGGACGTACTTAGTCCAAGTGCCCGTTAGCTAACCTAGATAGTCCAAGTGCCCGCTAGTTAACATTGATCATCCAAGTGCCCGCTATTTAACCTAGATAGTCCAAGTGCCCTCTAGTTAACCTATATCGTCCAAGTGCCCGCTAGTTAACCTACATAGTCCAAGGTCCGCTAGTTAACCTAGATAGTCCAAGTGCCCGCTAGTTAACCTACATAGTGCAAGGGCCCGCTAGTTGACCTAGATAGTCCAAGTTCACGCTAGTTAACCTAGATAGTCAAAGTGCCCGCTAGTTAACCTAAGTAGTACAAATGTCTGATAGGGATCTTACATAGTCCAAGTGACCGCTAGTTAACCTACATAGTCCAAGTCCCCGCTAGGTAACCTAGACAGTCCAAGTGACCATTATGTTACCTACATAGTCCAAGTGCCCGTTCGTTAACCTACATAGTCCAATTGCCCGCTAGGTAACGTAGATAGCCCAAGTGCCCGCTAGGGAACGTACATAGTCCAAGTGCCCTCTAGGTAACCTAGATAGTCCAAGTGCCCGCTAGTTAACCCATATAGTCCAAGTGCGTGCTAGGTAAACTACATAGTCCAAGTGCCCACTAGGAAACCCACAGTCCAATTGCCCGCTAGTTAACCTAGACAATCCAAGTACCCGATAGGAGACCTACATAGTCCAAGTGCCCGCTAGGAACCTACATAGTCCATGTGCTCGCTAGGCAACCCACATAGTCCAAGTGCCCGTTAGTTAACCTAGATAGTCAAAGTGCCTGCTAGGTAATCTAAATAGTCCAAGTGCCCGCTAGCTAACCTAGATAGTCCAATTGCCCGTTGGCTAACCTAGATAGTCGAAGTGTCCGCTAGTTAAGCAACATAGTCCAAGTGTCCATTCGTTAACCAGATAGGCCAAGTGCCCGCTAGGTAACCAAGATAGTCCAAGTGCCCGCTAGGGTATGTACATAGTTCAAGTGCCCGCTAGGTAACCTAGATTGTCCAAGTGTCCGCTAGTTAACCTACATAGTACAAGTGCCCGCTAGGTAACGTAGATAATCCAAGGGCCTGCTAGTTAACCTACATAGTCCAAGTGCCCGCTGAGGAACCTACATAGTCCAAGTTCCCGATAGGGAACCTGTATATTCCAAGTGCCCGTTAGGGAACCTAGATAGTCCAAAGGCCCATAGGGAACCTATACAATCCAAGTGCCCGCTAGGGAACATACATAGTCAAAGTGCTCGCTAGGGAACCTACATTGTGCAAGTGCCCGCTAGGCAACCTAGATAGTCCAAGTGCCCGCTAGTTAACCTACATAGTCCAAGGTCAGCTAGTTAACCTAGATAGTCCATGTGACCGCTTGTTAACCTACATAGTCCAAGGTCAGCTAGTTAACCTAGATAGTCCAAGTGCCCGCTAGTTAACCTACATAGCCCAAGAACCCGCTAGTTAACCTAGATATCCCAAGTGCCAGCTAGTTAACCTAGATCGTCCAAGTGTCCGCTAGTTAACCTACATAGTCCAAGTTCCCGCTAGGTAACCTACACAGTCCAATTGCCCCCTAGTTAACCTAGACAGACCAAGTACCTGATAGGGAACCTACATAGTCCAAGTGCTCGCTAGGGAACCTACATAATCCAAGTGCTCACTAGGCAACCTACATAGTCCAAGTGCCCGTTAGTTAACCTAGATAGTCAAAGTGCCTGCTAGGTAACCTAAATAGTCCAAGTACCCGCAAGGGAACCTACATAGTCCAAGTGCCCGCTAGGTAACCTAGATAGTCCAATTGCCCATTAGCTAACCTAGATAGTCGAAGTGTCCCCTAGTTAACCTACATAGTCCAAGTGCCCGTTCGTTAACGTAGATAGGCCAAGTGCCCTCTAGGTAACCTAGACAGTCCATGTGCCCGCTAGGTTACCTACATAGCCCAAGTGCACGTTCGTTAACCTAGATAGTCCAAGTTCCCGCTGGTAACCTACATAGTCCAATGGCCCGCTAGGTAACCTTGATAGTCCAAGTGCCTTCTAGTTAACCTACATAGTCCAAGTGCTCGCAAGGTAACCTACATAATCCAAGTGCACAATAGGTAACCTAAATAATCCAAATGCCCGCTAGAGAAACTATATAGTCCAAGTGCCCGCTAGTTAACCTAGATAATCCAAGTGCCCGCTAGTAAACCTAGATAGTCCAAGGGCCCGCTAGTTAATCTAGATAGTCCAAGTGCCCGCTAGTTAACCTAGATAGTCCAAGGGCCCGCTAGTTAACCTACATAGTCCAAGTGCCCGATAGGGAACCTACATAATCCAAGTGCCCGCTAGGGAACCTACATAGTCCAAGTCCCCGCTGGGGAACTTACATAGTCCAAGGGCCCGCTAGGGAAACTACATAGTCCAAGTGCCCGCTAGGGAACTTACATAGTCCAAGGGCCCGCTAGGGAACCTACATAGTCCAAGTGCCCGTTAGTTAACCTAGATAGTCAAAGTGCCCGCTTGGTAACCTAGATAGTCCAACAGCCCGCTAGGTAACCTACATACTCCAAGAACCCGCTAGGTAACGTTGATAGTTCAAGTGCCAGCTAGGTAACCTAGATAGTCCAAGTGCCCGCTAGGTAACCTACCAAATCTAATTGCCCGCCAAGTTATCTATGTAGTCCAAAAGACCGCTAGGGAATCTACATAGTCCAAGGGCCCGCTAGTTAACGTAGATAGTCCAAGTGCCGCTAGTTAATCTACATAGTCCAAGGGCCCGCTAGTTAACCTACATAGTCCAAGTACCCGCTAGTTAACCTAGATCGTCCAAGTGCCCGCTTGGTAACCTAGATAGTGCAACAGCCCGCTAGGTAACCTACTTACTCCAAGAACCCGCTGGGTAACGTAGATAGTTCAAGTGCCTGCTAGGTAACCTAGATAGTCCAAGTGCGCGCTAGGTAACCTAAAAAATCTAAGTGCCCGCTAGGTTATCTATGTAGTCCAAATGCCCGCTAGGGAATCTACATAGTCCAAGGGCCCGCTAGTTAACGTAGATAGTCCAAGTGCCGCTAGTTAATCTACATAGTCCAAGTACCCGCTAGTTAACCTAGATCGTCCAAGTGCCCGCTAGGTAACCTACATAGCCCAAGGGCCCGCTAGCTAACCTACAAAATCTAAGTGCCCGTTAGGTTATCTATATAGTCCAAATGCCTGCTAGGGAACCTACATACTCCAAGTGCCCGCTAGTTAACCTACATCGTCCAAGTGCCCGCTAGTTAACCAACATAGTTAATGGGCCCACTAGTTAACCTACATAGTGCAAGAGCCCGCTAGTTAACCTGGATCGTGCAAGTGTCTGCTAGTTAGCCTACACAGTCCAAGTGCCAGTTAGCTAACCTAGATAGTCCAAGGACCCGCTAGTTGACCTACATAGTCCAAGTGCCCGCTATTTAACCTAGATAGTCCTAGTGCCCGTTAGTTAACCTAGGGTGTCCAAGTGCCCACTAGGGGACGTACTTAGTCCAAGTGCCCGTTAGCTAACCTAGATAGTCCAAGTGCCCGCTAGTTAACATTGATCATCCAAGTGCCCGCTATTTAACCTAGATAGTCCAAGTGCCCTCTAGTTAACCTATATCGTCCAAGTGCCCGCTAGTTAACCTACATAGTCCAAGGTCCGCTAGTTAACCTAGATAGTCCAAGTGCCCGCTAGTTAACCTACATAGTGCAAGGGCCCGCTAGTTGACCTAGATAGTCCAAGTTCACGCTAGTTAACCTAGATAGTCAAAGTGCCCGCTAGTTAACCTAAGTAGTACAAATGTCTGATAGGGATCTTACATAGTCCAAGTGACCGCTAGTTAACCTACATAGTCCAAGTCCCCGCTAGGTAACCTAGACAGTCCAAGTGACCATTATGTTACCTACATAGTCCAAGTGCCCGTTCGTTAACCTACATAGTCCAATTGCCCGCTAGGTAACGTAGATAGCCCAAGTGCCCGCTAGGGAACGTACATAGTCCAAGTGCCCTCTAGGTAACCTAGATAGTCCAAGTGCCCGCTAGTTAACCCATATAGTCCAAGTGCGTGCTAGGTAAACTACATAGTCCAAGTGCCCACTAGGAAACCCACAGTCCAATTGCCCGCTAGTTAACCTAGACAGTCCAAGTACCCGATAGGGGACCTACATAGTCCAAGTGCCCGCTGGGAACCTACATAGTCCATGTGCTCGCTAGGCAACCCACATAGTCCAAGTGCCCGTTAGTTAACCTAGATAGTCAAAGTGCCTGCTAGGTAACCTAAATAGTCCAAGTGCCCGCTAGGTAACCTAGATAGTCCAATTGCCCGTTGGCTAACCTGGATAGTCGAAGTGTCCGCTAGTTAAGCAACATAGTCCAAGTGTCCGTTCGTTAACCAGATAGGCCAAATGCCCGCTAGGTAACCAAGATAGTCCAAGTGCCCTCTAGGGTATGTACATAGTTCAAGTGCCCGCTAGGTAACCTAGATTGTCCAAGTGTCCGCTAGTTAACCTACATAGTACAAGGGCCCGCTAGGTAACCTAGATAGTCCAAGGGCCTGCTAGTTAACCTACATAGTCCAATGCCCGATAGGGAACCTACATAGTCCAAGTGCCCGCTGAGGAACCTACATAGTCCAAGTTCCCGATAGGGAACCTGTATATTCCAAGTGCCCGTTAGGGAACCTAGATAGTCCAAAGGCCCATAGGGAACCTATACAATCCACGTGCCCGCTAGGGAACCTACATAGTCAAAGTGCTCGCTAGGGAACCTACATTGTGCAAGTGCCCGCTAGGCAACCTAGATAGTCCAAGTGCCCGCTAGTTATCCTACAAAGTCCAAGGTCAGCTAGTTAACCTAGATAGTCCATGTGACCCCTTGTTAACCTACATAGTCCAAGTTCAGCTAGTTAACCTAGATAGTCCAAGTGACCGCTTGTTAACCTACATAGTCCAAGATCAGCTAGTTAACCTAGATAGTCCAAGTGCCCGCTAGTTAACCTACATAGTCCAAGAACCCGCTAGTTAACATAGATATTCCAAGTGCCCGCTAGGTAACCTAGATCGTCCAAGTGTCCGCTAGTTAACCTACATAGTCCAAGTTCCCGCTAGGTAACCTACACAGTCCAATTGCCCCCTAGTTAACCTAGACAGACCAAGTACCTGATAGGGAACCTACATAGTCCAAGTGCTCGCTAGGGAACCTACATAATCCAAGTGCTCACTAGGCAACCTACATAGTCCAAGTGCCCGTTAGTTAACCTAGATAGTCAAAGTGCCTGCTAGGTAACCTAAATAGTCCAAGTGCCCGCAAGGGAACCTACATAGTCCAAGTGCCCGCTAGGTAACCTAGATAGTCCAATTGCCCATTAGCTAACCTAGATAGTCGAAGTGTCCCCTAGTTAACCTACATAGTCCAAGTGCCCGTTCGTTAACGTAGATAGGCCAAGTGCCCGCTAGGTAACCTAGACAGTCCATGTGCCCGCTAGGTTACCTACATAGTCCAAGTGCACGTTCGTTAACCTAGATAGTCCAAGTGCCCGCTGGTAACCTACATAGTCCAATGGCCCGCTAGGTAACCTTGATAGTCCAAGTGCCTTCTAGTTAACCTACATAGTCCAAGTGCTCGCAAGGTAACCTACATAATCCAAGTGCACAATAGGTAACCTAAATAATCCAAATGCCCGCTAGAGAAACTATATAGTCCAAGTGCCCGCTAGTTAACCTAGATAGTCCAAGTGCCCGCTAGTAAACCTAGATAGTCCAAGGGCCCGCTAGTTAATCTAGATAGTCCAAGTGCCCGCTAGTTAACCTAGATAGTCCAAGGGCCCGCTAGTTAACCTACATAGTCCAAGTGCCCGATAGGGAACCTACATAATCCAAGTGCCCGCTAGGGAACCTACATAGTCCAAGTGCCCGCTAGGGAACTTACATAGTCCAAGGGCCCGCTAGGGAAACTACATAGTCCAAGTGCCCGCTAGGGAACTTACATAGTCCAAGGGCCCGCTAGGGAACCTACATAGTCCAAGTGCCCGTTAGTTAACCTAGATAGTCAAAGTGCCCGCTTGGTAACCTAGATAGTCCAGCAGCCCGCTAGGTAACCTACATACTCCAAGAACCCGCTAGGTAACGTTGATAGTTCAAGTGCCAGCTAGGTAACCTAGATAGTCCAAGTGCCCGCTAGGTAACCTACCAAATCTAATTGCCCGCTAGGTTATCTATGTAGTCCAAATGCCCGCTAGGGAATCTACATAGTCCAAGGGCCCGCTAGTTAACGTAGATAGTCCAAGTGCCGCTAGTTAATCTACATAGTCCAAGGGCCCGCTAGTTAACCTACAAAATCCAAGTACCCGCTAGTTAACCTAGATCGTCCAAGTGCCCCCTAGGTAACCTACATAGCCCAAGGGCCCGCTAGTTAACCTACATAGTCCAAGGGCCCGCAAGCTAACCTACAAAGTCTAAGTGCCCGCTAGGTTATCTATATAGTCCAAATGCCCGCTAGGGAACCTACATAGTCCAAGTGCCCGCTAGTTAACCTACATCGTCCAAGTGCCCGCTAGTTAACCAACATAGTCAATAGGCCCACTAGTTAACCTACATAGTGCAAGAGCCCGCTAGTTAACCTAGATCGAGCAAGTGTCTGCTAATTAACCTACATAGTCCAAGTGCCAGTTAGCTAACCTAGATAGTCCAAGGGCCCACTAGTTGACCTACATAGTCCAAGTGCCCGCTAGTTAACCTAGATAGTCATAGTGCCCGTTAGTTAACCTAGGGTGTCCAAGTGCCCACTAGGGGACGTACTTAGTCCAAGTGCCCGTTAGCTAACCTAGATAGTCCATGTGCCCGCTAGTTAACATTGATCATCCAAGTGCCCGCTAGTTAACCTAGATAGTCCAAGTGCCCGCTAGTTAACCTACATAGTACAAGGGCCCGCAGTTGACCTAGATAGTCCAAGTTCCCGCTAGTTAACCTAGATAGTCAAAGTGCCCGCTAGTTAACCTAAGTAGTACAAATGTCCGATAGGGATCCTACATAGTCCAAGTGACCGCTAGTTAACCTACATAGTCCAAGTCCCCGCTAGGTAACCTAGACAGTCCAAGTGACCATTATGTTACCTACATAGTCCAAGTGCCCGTTCGTTAACGTACATAGTCCAATTGGCCGCTAGGTAACGTAGATAGCCAAAGTGTCCGCTAGGGAACGTACATAGTCCAAGTGCCCTCTAGGTAACCTAGATAGTCCATGTGCCCGCTAGTTAACCTATATAGTCCAAGTGCGTGCTAGGTAAACTACATAGTCCAAGTGCCCACTAGGAAACCCAGACAGTCCAATTGCCCGCTAGTTAACCTAGACAGTCCAAGTACCCGATAGGGAATCTACATAGTCCAAGTGCCCGCTGGGAACCTCCATAGTCCAAGTGCTCGCTAGGCAACCTACATAGTCCAAGTGCCCGTTAGTTAACCTAGATAGTCAAAGTGCCTGCTAGGTAACCTAAATAGTCCAAGTGTCCGTTCGTTAACCTAGATAGGCCAAGTGCCCGCTAGGTAACCAAGATAGTCCAAGTGCCCGCTAGGGTATGTACATAGTTCAAGTGCCCGCTAGGTAACCTAGATAGTCCAAGGGCCTGCTAGTTAACCTACATAGTCCAATGCCCAATAGGGAACCTACATAGTCCAAGTGCCCGCTGAGGAACCTACATAGTCCAAGTTCCCTATAGGGAACCTGTATATTCCAAGTGCCCGTTAGGGAACCTGTATATTCCAAGTGCCCATAGGGAACCTATATAGTCCAAGTGCCCGCTAGGGAACCTACATAGTCAAAGTGCTCGCTAGGGAACCTACATTGTGCAAGTGCCCGCTAGTTAACCTAGATAGTCCCAGTGCCCGCTAGTTAACCTACATAGTCCAAGGTCAGCTAGTTAACCTAGATAGTCCAAGTGACCGCTTGTTACCCTACATAGTCCAAGGTCAGCTAGTTAACATAGATAGTCCAAGTGCCCGCTAGTTAACCTACATAGTCCTAGAACCTGCTAGTTAACCTAGATAGTTCAAGTTCCCGCTAGTTAACCTACATAGTCCAAGGGGCCGCTAGTTAACCTTGATATTCCAAGTGCCCGCTAGTTAACCTAGATCGTCCAAGTGTCCGCTAGTTAACCTACATAGTCCAAGTTCCCGCTAGGTAACCTACACAATCCAATTGCCCCCTAGTTAACCTAGACAGTCCAAGTACCTGATAGGGAACCTACATAGTCCAAGTGCTCGCTAGGGATCCTACATAGTCCAAGTGTTCACTAGGCAACCTACATAGTCCAAGTGCCCGTTAGTTAACCTAGATAGTCAAAGTGCCTGCTAGGTAACCTAAATAATCCAAGTGCCCGCAAGGGAACCTACATAGTCCAAGTGCCCGTTAGTTAACCTAGATACTCCAAGGGCGCGCTAGTTAACCTACATAGTCCAAGTGCCCGATAGGGAACCTACATAATCCAAGTGCCCGCTAGGGAACCTACATAGTCCAAGTGCCCGCTAGGGAACTTACATAGTCCAAGGTCCCGCTAGGGAAACTACATAGTCCAAGTGCCCGCTAGGGAACTTACATAGTCCAAGGGCCCGTTAGTGAACCTACATAGTCCAAGGGCCCGTTAGTTAACCTAGATAGTCCAAGTGCCCGCATGGTAACCTAGATAGTCCAACAGCCCGCTAGGTAACCTACATACTTCAAGAACCCGCTAGGTAACGTAGATAGTTCAAGTGCCAGCTAGGTAACCTAGATAGTCCAAGTGCCCGCTAGGTAACCTACAAAATTTAAGTGCCCGCTAGGTTATCTATGTAGTCCAAATGCCCGCTAGGGAATCTACATAGTCCAAGGGCCCGCTAGTTAACGTAGATAGTCCAAGTGCCGCTAGCTAATCTACATA
Organism: Tenrec ecaudatus; assembly: GCF_050624435.1. Lineage (NCBI taxonomy): Eukaryota > Metazoa > Chordata > Mammalia > Afrosoricida > Tenrecidae > Tenrec > Tenrec ecaudatus. The sequence continues at coordinate 334,147 of NW_027458873.1, forward strand.
GTTCAAGGGCCCGCTAGTTAACCTACATAGTCCAAGTACCCGCTAGTTAACCTAGATCGTCCAAGTGCCCGCTAGGTAACCTACATAGCCCAAGGGCCCTGTAGTTAACCTACATAGTCCAAGGGCCGTCTAGCTAACCTACAAATTCTAAGTGCCCGCTGGGTTATCTATATAGTCCAAATGCCCGCTAGGGAACCTACATAGTCCAAGTGCCCGCTAGTTAACCTAGATCGTCCAAGTGCCCGCTAGTTAACCAATATAGTCAATGGGCCCACTAGTTAACCTACATAGTGCAAGAGCCCGCTAGTTAACCTAGATCGTGCAAGTGTCTGCTAGTTAACCTACATAGTCCAAGCGCAGGTTAGCTAACCTAGATAGTCCAAGGGCCTGCTAGTTGACCTACATAGTCCAAGTGCCCGCTAGTTAACCTAGATAGTCCTAGTGCCCGTTAGTTAACCTAGGGTGTCCAAGTGCCCACTAGGGGACTTACTTAGTCCAAGTGACCGTTAGCTAACCTAGATAGTCCAAGTGCCCGCTAGTTAAAATTGATCATCCAAGTGCCCGCTAGTTAACCTAGATAATCCAAGTGCACGCTAGTTAACCTAGATAGTCCAAGTGCCCTCTAGTTAACCTATATCGTCCAAGTGCCCGCTAGTTAACCTACATAGTCCAAGGGCCCGCTAGTTAACGTACGTAGACCAAGGTCCGCTAGTTAACCTAGATACTCCAAGTGCTCGCTAGTTAACCTACATAGTACAAGGGCCCGCTAGTTGACCTAGATAGTCCAAGTGCCCGCTAGTTAACCTAGATAGTCCAAGTTCCCATTCGTTATCCTAGATAGTCCAAGTGGCAGCTAGATAACCTAGACTGTCCAAGTGCCCGCTAGGTTACCTACATATTCCAAGTGCCCGTTCGTTAACCTAGATAGTCAAAGTGCCCGCTAGGAAACCTACATAGTCCAAGGGCCCGCTATGTAACCTAGATAGTCCAAGTGCCCGCTAGGTAACCTAGAGTTCAAGTGCTCGCTAGTTAACCTACATAGTCCAAGTGCCCGCTAGGTAACCTAGATAGTCCAAGTGCCAGCTAGGTAACTTATATTGTCCAAGTTCCCGCTAGGTAACCTAGATATTCAAAGTGCCCGTTACCTAACCTAGATTGTCCAAGTGCCCGCTAATCATCCTACATAGTCCAAGTGCCCGTTCGTTAACCTAGAAGTCCAAGTGCCCGCTAGGTAACCTAGATTGTCCAAGTGTCCGCTAGTTAACCTACATAGTACAAGTGCCCGCTAGGTAACCCAGATAGTCCAAGGGCCTGCTAGTTAACCTACATAGTCCAATGCCCGATAGGGAACCTACATAGTCCAAGTGCCCGCTGAGGAACCTACATAGTCCAAGTTCCCGATAGGGAACCTGTATATTCCAAGTGCCCGTTAGGGAACCTGTATATTCCAAGTGCCCGTTAGGGAACCTAGATAGTCCAAGTGCCCGCTAGGGAACGTACATAGTCAAAGTGCTCGCTAGGGAACCTGCATTGTGCAAGTGCCCGCTAGTTAACCTAGATATTCCAAGTGCCCGCTAGTTAACCTACATAGTCCAAGGTCAGCTAGTTAACCTAGATAGTCCAAGTGCCTGCTAGTTAACCTAAATAGTCCAAGAACCCGCTAGTTAACCTAGATAGTCCAAGTGCCCGCTAGTTAACCTAGATATTCCAAGTGCCCGCTAGTTAACATAGATCGTCCAAGTGTCCGCTAGTTAACCTACATAGTCCAAGTTCCCGCTAGGTAACCTACACATTCCAATTGCCCCCTAGTTAACCTAGACAGTCCAAGTACCTGATAGGGAACCTACATAGTCCAAGTGCTCGCTAGGGAACCTACATAGTCCAAGTGCTCACTAGGCAACCTACATAGTCCAAGTGCCCGTTAGTTAACCTAGATAGTCAAACTGCCTGCTAGGTAAGCCATATAATCCAAGTGCCCACAAGGGAACCTACATAGTCCAAGTGCCCGCTAGGTAACCTAGATAGTCCAATTGCCCATTAGCTAACCTAGATAGTCGAAGTGTCCCCTAGTTAACCTACATAGTCCAAGTGCCGGTTCGTTAACGTAGATAGGCCAAGTGCCCGCTAGGTAACCTAGACAGTCCAAGTGCCCGCTAGGTTACCTACATAGTCCAAGTGCACGTTCGTTAACCTAGATAGTCCAAGTTCCCGCTGGTAACCTACATAGTCCAATGGCCCGCTAGGTAACCTTGATAGTCCAAGTGCCTTCTAGTTAACCTACATAGTCTAAGTGCCCGCTTGGTAACCTACATAATCCAATTGCACAGTAGGTAACCTAAATAATCCAAATGCCCGCTAGGGAAACTACATAATCCAAGTGCCCGCTACTTAACTTAGATAGTTCAAGTGCCCGCTAGTAAACCTAGATAGTCCAAGGGCCTGCTAGTTAATCTAGATAGTCCAAGTGCCCGCTAGTTAACATAGATAATCCAAGGGCCCGCTAGTTAACCTACATAGTCCAAGTGCCCGAAAGGGAACCTACATAATCCAAGTGCCCGCTAGAGAACCTACATAGTCCAAGTGCCCGCTAGGGAACTTACATAGTCCAAGGGCCCGCTAGGGAAACTACATAGTCCAAGTGCCCGCTAGGGAACTTACATAGTCCAAGTGCCCGCTAGGGAACCTACGTAGTCCAAGTGCCCGTTAGTTAACCTAGATAGTCCAAGTGTCCGCTTGGTAACCTAGATAGTCCAACAGCCCGCTAGGTAACCTACATACTCCAAGAACCCGCTAGGTAACGTAGATAGTTCAAGTGCCAGCTAGGTAACCTAGATAGTCCAAGTGCCCGCTAGGTTATCTATGTATTCCAAATGCCCGCTAGGGAATCTACATAGTCCAAGGGCCCGCTAGTTAACGTAGATAGTCCAAGTGCCGCTAGTTAATCTACATAGTCCAAGGGCCCGCTAGTTAACCTACATAGTCCAAGTACCCGCTAGTTAACCTAGATCGTCCAAGTGCCCGCTAGATAACCTACATAGCCCAAGGGCCCGCTAGTTAACCTACATAGTCCAAGGGCCCGCTAGCTAACCTAGATAGTCCAAGTGCCCGCTAGTTAACATTGATCATCCAAGTGCCCGCTAGTTAACCTACATAGTCCAAGTGCACGCTAGTTAACCTAGATAGTCCAAGGGTCCTCTAGTTAACCTATATCGTCCAAGTGCCCGCTAGTTAACCTACATAGTCCAAGGGCCCGCTAGTTAACGTACGTAGACCAAGGTCCGCTAGTTAATCTAGATACTCCAAGTGCTCGCTAGTTAACCTACATAGTACAACGGCCCGCTAGTTGACCTATATAGTCCAAGTGCCCGCTAGTTAACCTATATAGTCCAAGTGCCCGTTCGTTAACCTAGATAGTCCAAGTGCCAGCTAGGTAACCTAGACTGTCCAAGTGCCCGCTAGGTTACCTACATATTCCAAGTGCCCGTTCGTTAACCTAGATAGTCAAAGTGCCCGCTAGGAAACCTACATAGTCCAAGGGCCCGCTAGGTAACCTAGATAGTCCAAGTGCCCGCTAGGTAACCTAGAGTCCAAGTGCTCGCTAGTTAGCCTACATACTCCAAGTGCCCGCTATTTAACCTAGACAGTCCAAGTGCCCGCTAGGTTACCAGCATATTCCAAGTTCCCCTTTCGTTAACTTAGATAGTCCAAGTGCCCGCTAGGTAACCTAGATAGTCCAAGGGCCCGCTAGTTAACCTACATAGTCCAAGCGCTCACTTGTTAACTTTGATAGTCCAAGTGCCCGCTAGTTAACCTAGATCGTCCAAGTGCCCGCTAGTTAACTTAGATTGTCCACGTGCCCACTAGGGATCCTTCATAATCCAAGTGCCTGCTAGGCAACCTAGGTAGTCCAGTGCCCGCTAGTTAACCTAGATAGTCCTAGTGCCCGTTAGTTAACCTAGATAGTCCAAATGCCCACTAGGGGACGTACATAGTCCAAGTGCCCGCTAGTTAACCTACATAGTCCAAGGTCCGCTAGTTAACCTAGATAGTCCATGTGCCCGCTAATTAACCTACATAGTACAAGGGCCCACTAGTTGACCTGGATAGTCCAAGTGCCCGCTAGTTAACCTAGATAGTCAAAGTGCCCGCTAGTTAACCTAAGTAGTACAAATGTCCGATAGGGATCCTACATAGGCCAAGTGACCGCTAGTTAACCTACATAGTCCAAGTCCCCGCTAGGTAACCTAGACAGTCCAAGTGACCATTATGTTACCTACATAGTCCATGTGCCCATTCGTTAACCTACATAGTCCAATTGCCCGCTAGGTAACGTAGATAGCCCAAGTGCCCTCTAGGGAACGTACATAGTCCAAGTGCCCTCTAGGTAACCTAGATAGTCCAAGTGCCCGCTAGTTAACCTACATAGTCCAAGTGCGTGCTAGGTAAACTACATAGTCCAAGTGCCCACTAGGTAACCCAGACAGTCCAATTGCCCGCTAGTTAACCTAGACAGTCCAAGTACCCGATAGGGAACCTACATAGTCCAAGTGCCCGCTGGGAACCTACAAAGTCCAAGTGCTCGCTAGGCAACCTACATAGTCCAAGTGCCCGTTAGTTAACCTAGATAGTCAAAGTGCCTGCTAGGTAACCTAAATAGTCCAAGTGCCCGCTGGGTAACCTAGATAGTCCAATTGCCCGTTGGCTAACCTAGATAGTCGAAGTGTCCGCTAGTTAACCTACATAGTCCAAGTGTCCGTTCGTTAACCTAGATAGGCCAAGTGCCCGCTAGGTAACCAAGATACTCCAAGTGCCCCCTAGGGTATGTACATAGTTCAAGTGCCAGCTAGGTAATCTAGATTGTCCAAGGGCCTGCTAGTTAACCTACATAGTCCAATGCCCTATAGGGAACCTACATAGTCCAAGTGCCCGCTGAGGAACCTACATAGTCCAAGTTCCCGATAGGGAACCTGTATATTCCAAGTGCCCGTTAGGGAACCTGTATAGTCCAAGTGCCCGTTAGGGAACCTAGATAGTCCAAGTGCCCGCTAGGGAACCTACATAGTCAAAGTGCTCGCTAGGGAACCTGCATTGTGCAAGTGCCCCCTAGTTAACATAGATAGTCCAAGTTCCCGCTAGTTAACCTACATAGTCCAAGGTCAGCTAGTTAACCTAGATAGTCCAAGTGCCCGCTAGTTAACCTACATAGTCCAAGAACCCGCTAGTTAACCTAGATAGTCCAAGTGCCCGCTAGTTAACCTACATAGTCCAAGGGCCCGCTAGTTAACCTAGATATTCCAAGTGCCCGCTAGTTAACCTTGATCGTCCAAGTGTCCGCTAGTTAACCTACATAGTCCAAGTTCCCGCTAGGTAACCTACACAGTCCAATTGCCCCCTAGTTAACCTAGACAGTCCAAGTACCTGATAGGGAACCTACATAGTCCAAGTGCTCGCTAGCAAACCTAAAAAGCCTAAGTTCCCGCTAGGTTATCTATATAGTCCAAATGTCCGCTAGGGAACCTACATAGTCCAAGTGCCCGCTAGTTAACCTACATCGTCCAAGTGCCCGCTAGTTAACCAACATAGTCAATGGGCCCACTAGATAACCTACATAGTGCAAGAGCCCGCTAGTTAACCTAGATCGTGCAAGTGTCTGCTAGTTAACCTACATAGTCCAAGTGCCAGTTAGCTAACCTAGATAGTCCAAGGGCCCGCTAGTTGACCTAGATAGTCCAAGTGCCCGCTAGTTAACCTAGATAGTCCTAGTGCCCGTTAGTTAACCTAGGGTGTCCAAGTGCCCACTAGGGGACGTACGTAGTCCAAGTGCCCGTTAGTTAACCTAGATAGTCCAAGTGCCCGCTAGTTAACATTGATCATCCAAGTGCCCGCTAGTTAACCTAGATAGTCCAAGTGCACGCTAGTTAACCTAGATAGTCCAAGTGCCCTCTAGTTAACCTATATCGTCCAAGTGCCCGCTAGTTAACCTACATAGTCCAAGGGCCCGCTAGTTAACGTACGTAGACCAAGGTCCGCTAGTTAATCTAGATACTCCAAGTGCTCGCTAGTTAACCTACATAGTACAACGGCCCTCTAGTTGACCTAGATAGTCCAAGTGCCCGCTAGTTAACCTAGATAGTCCAAGTGCCCGTTCGTTAACCTAGATAGTCCAAGTGCCAGCTAGGTAACCTAGACTGTCCAAGTGCCCGCTACGTTACCTACATATTCCAAGTGCCCGTTCGTTAACCTAGATAGTCAAAGTGCCCGCTAGGAAACCTACATAGTCCAAGGGCCCGCTAGGTAACCTAGATAGTCCAAGTGCCCGCTAGGTAACCTAGAGTCCAAGTGCTCGCTAGTTAGCCTACATACTCCAAGTGCCCGCTCTGTAACCTAGACAGTCCAAGTGCCCGCTAGGTTACCTGCATATTCCAAGTTCCCCTTTCGTTAACTTAGATAGCCCAAGTGCCCGCTAGGCAACCTAGATAGTCCAAGGGCCCGCTAGTTAACCTACATAGTCCAAGCGCTCACTTGTTAACTTTGATAGTCCAAGTGCCCGCTAGTTAACCTAGATCGTCCAAGTGCCCGCTAGTTAACTTAGATTGTCCATGTGCCCGCTAGGGATCCTTCATAATCCAAGTGCCTGCTAGTAACCTAGGTAGTCCATTGCCCGTTAGTTAACCTAGATAGTCCTAGTGCCCGTTAGTTAACCTAGATAGTCCAAATGCCCACTAGGGGACGTACATAGTCCAAGTGCCCGCTAGTTAACCTACATAAACCAAGGTCCGCTAGTTAACCTAGATAGTCCATGTGCCCGCTAATTAACCTACATAGTACAAGGGCCCGCTAGTTGACCTAGATAGTCCAAGTGCCCGCTAGTTAACCTAGATAGTCAAAGGGCCCGCTAGTTAACCTAAGTAGTACAAATGTCCGATAGGGATCCTACATAGGCCAAGTGACCGCTAGTTAACCTACATAGTCCAAGTCCCCGCTAGGTAACCTAGACAGTCCAAGTGACCATTATGTTACCTACATAGTCCATGTGCCCATTCGTTAACCTACATAGTCCAATTGCCCGCTAAGTAACGTAGATAGCCCAAGTGCCCTCTAGGGAACGTACATAGTCCAAGTGCCCACTAGGTAACCTAGATAGTCCAAGTGCCCGCTAGTTAACCTATATAGTCCAAGTGCGTGCTAGGTAAACTACATAGTCCAAGTGCCCACTAGGTAACCCAGACAGTCCAATTGCCCGCTAGTTAACCTAGACAGTCCAAGTACCCGATAGGGAACCTACATAGTCCAAGTGCCCGCTGGGAACCTACATAGTCCAAGTGCTCGCTAGGCAACCTACATAGTCCAAGTGTCCGTTAGTTAACCTAGATAGTCAAAGCGCCTGCTAGGTAACCTAAATAGTCCAAGTGCCCGCTAGGTAACCTAGATAGTCCAATTGCCCGTTGGCTAACCTAGATAGTCGAAGTGTCCGCTAGTTAACCTACATAGTCCAAGTGTCCGTTCGTTAACCTAGATAGGCCAAGTGCCCGCTAGGTAACCAAGATAGTCCAAGTGCCCCCTAGGGTATGTACATAGTTCAAGTGCCAGCTAGGTAACCTAGATTGTCCAAGTGTCCGCTAGTTAACCTACATAGTACAAGTTCCCGCTAGGTAACCTAGATTGTCCAAGGGCCTGCTAGTTAACCTACATAGTCCAATGCCCTATAGGGAACCTACATAGTCCAAGTGCCCGCTGAGGAACCTACATAGTCCAAGTTCCCGATAGGGAACCTGTATATTCCAAGTGCCCGTTAGGGAACCTGTATATTCCAAGTGCCCGTTAGGGAACCTAGATAGTCCAAGTGCCCGCTAGGGAACCTACATAGTCAAAGTGCTCGCTAGGGAACCTGCATTGTGCAAGTGCCCGCTAGTTAACCTAGATAGTCCAAGTGCCCGCTAGTTAACCTACATAGTCCAAGGTCAGCTAGTTAACCTAGATAGTCCAAGTGCCCGCTAGTTAACCTACATAGTCCAAGAATCCGCTAGTTAACCTAGATAGTCCAAGTGCCCGCTAGTTAACCTACATAGTCCAAGGGCCCGCTAGTTAACCTAGATAGTCCTAGTGCCCGTTAGTTAACCTAGGGTGTCCAAGTGCCCACTAGGGGACGTACGTAGTCCAAGTGCCCGTTAGTTAACCTAGATAGTCCAAGTGCCCGCTAGTTAACATTGATCATCCAAGTGCCCGCTAGTTAACCTAGATAGTCCAAGTGCACGCTAGTTAACCTAGATAGTCCAAGTGCCCTCTAGTTAACCTATATCGTCCAAGTGCCCGCTAGTTAACCTACATAGTCCAAGGGCCCGCTAGTTAACGTACGTAGACCAAGGTCCGCTAGTTAATCTAGATACTCCAAGTGCTCGCTAGTTAACCTACATAGTACAACGGCCCTCTAGTTGACCTAGATAGTCCAAGTGCCCGCTAGTTAACCTAGATAGTCCAAGTGCCCGTTCGTTAACCTAGATAGTCCAAGTGCCAGCTAGGTAACCTAGACTGTCCAAGTGCCCGCTACGTTACCTACATATTCCAAGTGCCCGTTCGTTAACCTAGATAGTCAAAGTGCCCGCTAGGAAACCTACATAGTCCAAGGGCCCGCTAGGTAACCTAGATAGTCCAAGTGCCCGCTAGGTAACCTAGAGTCCAAGTGCTCGCTAGTTAGCCTACATACTCCAAGTGCCCGCTCTGTAACCTAGACAGTCCAAGTGCCCGCTAGGTTACCTGCATATTCCAAGTTCCCCTTTCGTTAACTTAGATAGCCCAAGTGCCCGCTAGGCAACCTAGATAGTCCAAGGGCCCGCTAGTTAACCTACATAGTCCAAGCGCTCACTTGTTAACTTTGATAGTCCAAGTGCCCGCTAGTTAACCTAGATCGTCCAAGTGCCCGCTAGTTAACTTAGATTGTCCATGTGCCCGCTAGGGATCCTTCATAATCCAAGTGCCTGCTAGTAACCTAGGTAGTCCATTGCCCGTTAGTTAACCTAGATAGTCCTAGTGCCCGTTAGTTAACCTAGATAGTCCAAATGCCCACTAGGGGACGTACATAGTCCAAGTGCCCGCTAGTTAACCTACATAGTCCAAGGTCCGCTAGTTAACCTAGATAGTCCATGTGCCCGCTAATTAACCTACATAGTACAAGGGCCCGCTAGTTGACCTAGATAGTCCAAGTGCCCGCTAGTTAACCTAGATAGTCAAAGGGCCCGCTAGTTAACCTAAGTAGTACAAATGTCCGATAGGGATCCTACATAGGCCAAGTGACCGCTAGTTAACCTACATAGTCCAAGTCCCCGCTAGGTAACCTAGACAGTCCAAGTGACCATTATGTTACCTACATAGTCCATGTGCCCATTCGTTAACCTACATAGTCCAATTGCCCGCTAAGTAACGTAGATAGCCCAAGTGCCCTCTAGGGAACGTACATAGTCCAAGTGCCCACTAGGTAACCTAGATAGTCCAAGTGCCCGCTAGTTAACCTATATAGTCCAAGTGCGTGCTAGGTAAACTACATAGTCCAAGTGCCCACTAGGTAACCCAGACAGTCCAATTGCCCGCTAGTTAACCTAGACAGTCCAAGTACCCGATAGGGAACCTACATAGTCCAAGTGCCCGCTGGGAACCTACATAGTCCAAGTGCTCGCTAGGCAACCTACATAGTCCAAGTGTCCGTTAGTTAACCTAGATAGTCAAAGCGCCTGCTAGGTAACCTAAATAGTCCAAGTGCCCGCTAGGTAACCTAGATAGTCCAATTGCCCGTTGGCTAACCTAGATAGTCGAAGTGTCCGCTAGTTAACCTACATAGTCCAAGTGTCCGTTCGTTAACCTAGATAGGCCAAGTGCCCGCTAGGTAACCAAGATAGTCCAAGTGCCCCCTAGGGTATGTACATAGTTCAAGTGCCAGCTAGGTAACCTAGATTGTCCAAGTGTCCGCTAGTTAACCTACATAGTACAAGTTCCCGCTAGGTAACCTAGATTGTCCAAGGGCCTGCTAGTTAACCTACATAGTCCAATGCCCTATAGGGAACCTACATAGTCCAAGTGCCCGCTGAGGAACCTACATAGTCCAAGTTCCCGATAGGGAACCTGTATATTCCAAGTGCCCGTTAGGGAACCTGTATATTCCAAGTGCCCGTTAGGGAACCTAGATAGTCCAAGTGCCCGCTAGGGAACCTACATAGTCAAAGTGCTCGCTAGGGAACCTGCATTGTGCAAGTGCCCGCTAGTTAACCTAGATAGTCCAAGTGCCCGCTAGTTAACCTACATAGTCCAAGGTCAGCTAGTTAACCTAGATAGTCCAAGTGCCCGCTAGTTAACCTACATAGTCCAAGAATCCGCTAGTTAACCTAGATAGTCCAAGTGCCCGCTAGTTAACCTACATAGTCCAAGGGCCCGCTAGTTAACCTAGATATTCCGAGTGCCCGCTATTTACCTAGATCGTCCAAGTGTCCGCTAGTTAACCTATATAGTCCAAGTTCCCGCTAGGTAACCTACACATTCCAATTGCCCCCTAGTTAACCTAAACAGTCCAAGTACCTGATAGGGAACCTACATAGTCCAAGTGCTCGCTAGGGAACCTACATAGTCCAAGTGCTCACTAGGCAACCTACATAGTCCAAGTGCCCGTTAGTTAACCTAGATAGTCAATGTGCCTGCTAAGTAACCTAAATAATCCAAGTGCCCGCAAGGGAACCTACATAGTCCAAGTGCCCGCTAGGTAACCTAGATAGTCCAATTGCCCATTAGCTAACCTAGATAGTCGAAGTGTCCCCTAGTTAACCTACATAGTCCAAGTGCCCATTCGTTAACGTAGATAGGCCAAGTGCCCGCTAGGTAACCTAGACAGTCCAAGTGCCCGCTAGGTTACCTACATAGTCCAAGTGCACGTTCGTTAACCTAGATAGTCCAAGTGCCCGCTGGTAACCTACATAGTCCAATGGCCCGCTAGGTAACCTGGATAGTCCAAGTGCCTTCTAGTTAACCTACATAGTCCAAGTGCCCGCTAGGTAACCTACATAATCCAATTGCACAATAGGTAACCTAAATAATCCAAATGCCCGCTAGGGAAACTAAATAATCCAAGTGCCCGCTAGTTAACTTAGATAGTCCAAGTGCCCGCTAGTAAACCTAGATAGTCCAAGTGCCAGCTAGTTAATCTAGATAGTCCAAGTGCCCGCTAGTTAACCTAGATAGTCCAAGGGCCCGCTAGTTAACCTACATAGTCCAAGTGCCCGATAGGGAACCTACATAATCCAAGTGCCCGCTTCAGAACCTACATAGTCCAAGTGCCCGCTAGGGAACTTACATAGTCCAAGGGCCCGCTAGGGAAACTACATAGTCCAAGTGCCCGCTAGGGAACTTACACAGTCCAAGGGCCCGCTAGGGAACCTACATAGTCCAAGTGCCCGTTAGTTAACCTAGATAGTCCAAGTGCCCGCTTGGTAACATAGATAGTCCAACAGCCCGCTAGGTAACCTACATACTCCAAGAACCCGCTAGGTAACGTAGATAGTACAAGTGCCAGCTAAGTAACCTAGATAGTCCAAGTGCCCGCTAGGTTATCTATGTAGTCCAAATGCCCGCCAGGGAATCTACATAGTCCAAGGGCCCGCTAGTTAACGTAGATAGTCCAAGTGCCGCTAGTTAATCTTCATAGTCCAAGCGCTCACTTGTTAACTTTGATAGTCCAAGTGCCCGCTAGTTAACCTAGATCGTCCAAGTGCCCGCTAGTTAACTTAGATTGTCCATGTGCCCGCTAGGGATCCTTCATAATCCAAGTGCCTGCTAGGTAACCTAGGTAGTCCAGTGCCCGCTAGTTAACCTAGATAGTCCTAGTGCCCGTTAGTTAACCTAGATAGTCCAAATGCCCACTAGGGGACGTACATAGTCCAAGTGCCCGCTAGTTAACCTACATAGTCCAAGGTCCGCTAGTTAACCTAGATAGTCCATGTGCCCGCTAATTAACCTACATAGTACAAGGGCCCGCTAGTTGACCTAGATAGTCCAAGTTCACGCTAGTTAACCTAGATAGTCAAAGTGCCCGCTAGTTAACCTAAGTAGTACAAATGTCCCATAGGGATCCTACATAGGCCAAGTGACCGCTATAACCTACATAGTCCAAGTCCCCGCTAGGTAACCTAGACAGTCCAAGTGACCATTATGGTACCTACATAGTCCATGTGCCCATTCGTTAACCTACATAGTCCAATTGCCCGCTAGGTAACGTAGATAGCCCAAGTGCCCTCTAGGGAACGTACATAGTCCAAGTGCTCTCTAGGTAACCTAGATAGTCCAAGTGCCCGCTAGTTAACCTACATAGTCCAAGTGCGTGCTAGGTAAACTACATAGTCCAAGTACCCACTAGGTAACCCAGACAGTCCAATTGCCCGCTAGTTAACCCTGATAGTCCAAGTACCCGATAGGGAACCTACATAGTCCAAGTGCCCGCTGGGAACCTACATAGTCCAAGTGCTCGCTAGGCAACCTACATAGTCCAAGTGCCCGTTAGTTAACCTAGATAGTCAAAGCGCCTGCTAGGTAACCTAAATAGTCCAAGTGCCCGCTAGGTAACCTAGATAGTCCAATTGCCCGTTGGCTAACCTAGATAGTCGAAGTGTCCGCTAGTTAACCTACATAGTCCAAGTGTCCGTTCGTTAACCTAGATAGGCCAAGTGCCCGCTAGGTAACCAAGATAGTCCAAGTGCCCCCTAGGGTATGTACATAGTTCAAGTGCCAGCTAGGTAACCTAGATTGTCCAAGTGTCCGCTAGTTAACCTACATAGTACAAGTGCCCGCTAGGTAACCTTGATAGTCCAAGGGCCTGCTAGTTAACCTACAAAGTCCAATGCCCTATAGGGAACCTACATAGTCCAAGTACCCGCTGAGGAACCTACATAGTCCAAGTTCCCGATAGGGAACCTGTATATTCCAAGTGCCCGTTAGGGAACCTGTATATTCCAAGTGCCCATTAGGGAACCTAGATAGTCCAAGTGCCCGCTAGGGAACCTACATAGTCAAAGTGCTCGCTAGGGAACCTGCATTGTGCAAGTGCCCGCTAGTTAACCTAGATAGTCCAAGTGCCCGCTAGTTAACCTACATAGTCCAAGGTCAGCTAGTTAACCTAGATAGTCCAAGTGCCCGCTAGTTAACCTACATAGTCCAAGGGCCCGCTAGTTAACCTAGATATTCCAAGTGCCCGCTAGTTAACCTAGATCGTCCAAGTGTCCGCTAGTTAACCTACATAGTCCAAGTTCCCGCTAGGTAACCTACACATTCCAATTGCCCCCTAGTTAACCTAGACAGTCCAAGTACCTGATAGGGAACCTACATAGTCCAAGTGCTCGCTAGGGAACCTACATAGTCCAAGTGCTCACTAGGCAACCTACATAGTCCAAGTGCCCGTTAGTTAACCTAGACATTCAATGTGCCTGCTAAGTAACCTAAATAATCCAAGTGCCCGCAAGGGAACCTACATAGTCCAAGTGCCCGCTAGGTAACCTAGATAGTCCAATTGCCCATTAGCTAACCTAGATAGTCGAAGTGTCCCCGAGTTAACCTACATAGTCCTAGTGCCCGTTCGTTAACGTAGATAGGCCAAGTGCCCGCTAGGTAACCTAGACAGTCCAAGTGCCCGCTAGGTTACCTACATAGTCCAAGTGCACGTTCGTTAACCTAGATAGTCCAAGTGCCCGCTGGTAACCTACATAGTCCAATGGCCCGCTAGGTAACCTGGATAGTCCAATTGCCTTCTAGTTAACCTACATAGTCCAAGTGCCCGCTAGGTAACCTATATAATCCAATTGCACAATAGGTAACCTAAATAATCCAAATGCCCGCTAGGGAAACTACATAATCCAAGTGCCCGCTAGTTAATCTAGATAGTCCAAGTGCCAGCTAGTTAACCTAGATAGTCCAAGGGCCCGCTAGTTAACCTACATAGTCCAAGTGCCCAATAGGGAACCTACATAATCCAAGTGCCCGCTAGAGAACCTACATAGTCCAAGTGCCCGCTAGGGAACTTACATAGTCCAAGGGCCCGCTAGGGAAACTACGTAGTCCAAGTGCCCGCTAGGGAACTTACATAGTCCAAGGGCCCGCTAGGGAACCTACATAGTCCAAGTGCCCGTTAGTTAACCTAGATAGTCCAAGTGACCGCTTGGTAACCTAGATAGTCCAACAGTCCGCTAGGTAACCTACATACTCCAAGAACCCGCTAGGTAACGTAGATAGTTCAAGTGCCAGCTAGGTAACCTAGATAGTCCAAGTGCCCGCTATGTTATCTATGTAGTCCAAATGCCCGCTAGGGAATCTACATAGTCCAAGGGCCCGCTAGTTAACGTAGATAGTCCAAGTGCTGCTAGTTGATCTACATAGTCCAAGGGCCCGCTAGTTAACCTACATAGTCCAAGTACCCGCTAGTTAACCTAGATCGTCCAAGTGCCCACTAGGTAACCTACATAGCCCAAGGGCCCGCTAGTTAACCTACATAGTCCAAGGGCCCGCTAGCTAACCTACAAAGTCTAAGTGCCCGCTAGGTTATCTATATAGTCCAAATGCCCGCTAGTTAACCTAGATCGTCCAAGTGCCCGCTAGTTAATCAACATAGTCAATGGGCCCACTAGATAACCTACAAAGTGCAAGAGCCCACTAGTTAACCTAGATCGTGCAAGTGTCTGCTAGTTAACCTACATAGTCCAAGTGCCAGTTAGATAACCTAGATAGTCCAAGGGCCCGCTAGTTGACCTAGATAGTCCAAGTGCCCGCTAGTTAACCTAGATAGTCCTAGTGCCCGTTAGTTAACCTAGGGTGTCCAAGTGCCCACTAGGGGACGTACTTAGTGCAAGTGCCCGTTAGCTAACCTAGATAGTCCAAGTGCCCGCTAGTTAACATTGATCATCCAAGTGCCCGCTAGTTAACCTAGATAGTCCAAGTGCACGCTAGTTAACCTAGATAGTCCAAAGGCCCTCTAGTTAACCTATATCGTCCAAGTGCCCGCTAGTTAACCTACATAGTCCAAGGGCCCGCTAGTTAACGTACGTAGACCAAGGTCTGCTAGTTCATCTAGATACTCCATGTGCTCGCTAGTTAACCTACATAGTACAAGGGCCCGCTTGTTGACCTATATAGTCCAAGTGCCCGCTAGTTAACCTAGATAGTCCAAGTGCCCGTTCGTTAACCTAGATAGTCCAAGTGCCAGCTAGGTAACCTAGACTGTCCAAGTGCCCGCTAGGTTACCTACATATTCCAAGTGCCCGTTCGTTAACCTAGATAGTCAAAGTGGCCGCTAGGAAACCTACATAGTCCAATGGCCCGCTAGGTAACCTAGATACTCCAAGTGCCCGCTAATTAACCTAGAGTCCAAGTGCTCGCTAGTTAGCCTACATACTCCAAGTGCCCGCTATGTAACCTAGACAGTCCAAGTGCCCGCTAGGTTACCTGCATATTCCAAGTTCCCCTTTCGTTAACTTAGATAGTCCAAGTGCCCGCTAGGTAACCTAGATAGTCCAAGGGCCCGCTAGTTAACCTACATAGTCCAAGCGCTCACTTGTTAACTTTGATAGTCCAAGTGCCCGCTAGTTAACCTAGATCGTCCAAGTGCCCGCTAGTTAACTTAGATTGTCCACGTGCCCGCTAGGGATCCTTCATAATCCAAGTGCCTGCTAGGTAACCTAGGTAGTCCAGTGCCCGCTAGTTAACTTAGATAGTCCTAGTGCCCGTTAGTTAACCTAGATAGACCAAATGCCCACTAGGGGACGTACATAGTCCAAGTGCCCGCTAGTTAACCTACATAGTCCAAGGTCCGCTAGTTAACCTAGATAGTCCATGTGCCCGCTAATTAACCTACATAGTACAAGGGCCCGCTAGTTGACCTAGATTGTCCAAGTGCCCGCTAGTTAACCTAAGTAGTACAAATGTCCGATAGGGATCCTACATATGCCAAGTGACCGCTAGTTAACCTACATAGTCCAAGTCCCCGCTAGGTAACCTAGACAGTCCAAGTGACCATTATGTTACCTACATAGTCCAAGTGCCCGTTCGTTAACCTACATAGTCCAATTGCCCGCTAGGTAACGTAGATAGCCCAAGTGCCCGCTAGGGAACGTACATAGTCCAAGTGCCCTCTAGGTAACCTAGATAGTCCAAGTGCCCGCTAGGTAACCAAGATAGTCCAAGTGCCCCCTAGGGTATGTACATAGTTCAAGTGCCAGCTAGGTAACCTAGATTGTCCAAGTGTCAGCTAGTTAACCTACATACTACAAGTGCCCGCTAGGTAACTTAAATAGTCCAAGGGCCTGCTAGTTAACCTACATAGTCCAATGCCCGATAGGGAACCTACATAGTCCAAGTGCCCCCTGAGGAACCTACATAGTCCATGTTCCCGATAGGGAATCTTTATATTCCAAGTGCCCGTTAGGGAACCTAGATAGTCCACGTGCCCATAGGGAACCTATAGTGTCCAAGTGCCCGCTAGGGAACCTACATAGTCAAAGTGCTCGCTAGGGAACCTGCATTGTGCAAGTGCCCGCTAGTTAACCTAGATAGTCCAAGTGCCCGCTAGTTAACCTACATAGTCCAAGGTCAGCTAGTTAACCTAGATAGTCCAAGTGACCGCTTGTTAACCTACATAGTCCAAGGTCAGATAGTTAACCTAGATAGTCCAAGTGCCCGCTAGTTAACCTACATAGTCCAAGTTCCCGCTACGTAACCTACACAGTCCAATTGCCCCCTAGTTAACCTAGACAGTCCAAGTACCTGATAGGGAACCTACATAGTCCAAGTGCTCGCTAGGGAACCTACATAATCCAAGTGCTCACTAGGCAACCTACATAGTCCAAGTGCCTGTTAGTTAACCTAGATAGTCAAAGTGCCTGCTAGGTAACCTAAATAGTCCAAGTGCCCGCAAGGGAACCTACATAGTCCAAGTGCCCGCTAGGTAACCTAGATAGTCCAATTTCCCATTGGCTAACCTAGATAGTCGAAGTGTCCCCTAGTTAACCTACATAGTCCAAGTGCCCGTTCGTTAACGTAGATAGGCCAAGTGCCCGCTAGGTAAACTAGACAGTCCAAGTGCCTGCTAGGTTACCTACATAGTCCAAGTGCACGTTCGTTAACCTAGATAGTCCAAGTGCCCGCTGGTAACCTACATAGTCCAATGGCCCGCTAAGTAACTTTGATAGTCCAAGTGCCTTCTAGTTAACCTACATAGTCCAAGTGCCGGCTAGGTAACCTACATAATCCAAGTGCACAATAGGTAACCTAAATAATCCAAATGCCCGCTAGGGAAACTACATAGACCAAGTGCCCGCTAGTTAACCTAGATAGTCCAAGTGCCCGCTAGTAAACCTAGATAGTCCAAGGCCCGCTAGTTAATCTAGATAGTCCAAGGGCCCGCTAGTTAACCTACATAGTCCAAGTGCCCGATAGGGAACCTACATAATCCAAGTGCCCGCTCGGGAACCTACATAGACCAAGTGCTCGCTAGTTAACCTAGATAGTCCAAGTGCCCGCTAGTAAACCTAGATAGTCCAAGGCCCGCGAGTTAATCTAGATAGTCCAAGGGCCCGCTAGTTAACCTACATAGTCCAAGTGCCCGATAGGGAACCTACATAATCCAAGTGCCCGCTAGGGAACCTACATAGTCCAAGTGCTCGCTAGGGAACTTACATAGTCCAAGGGCCCGCTAGGGAAACCACATAGTCCAAATGCCCGCTAGGGAATTTACATAGTCCAAGGGCCCGCTAGGGAACCTACATAGTCCAAGTGCCCGTTAGTTAACGTAGATAGTCCAACAGCCCGCTAGGTAACCTACATACTCCAAGAACCCGCTAGGTAACGTAGATAGTTCAAGTGCCAGCTAGGTAACCTAGATAGTCCAAGTGCCCGCTAGGTAACCTACAAAATCTAAGTGCCCGCTAGGTTATCTATGTAGTCCAAATGCCCGCTAGGGAATCTACATAGTCCAAGGGCCCGCTAGTCAACGTAGATAATCCAAGTTCCGCTAGTTAATCTACATAGTCCAAGGGCCCGCTAGTTAACTTACATAGTCCAAGTACCCGCTAGTTAACCTAGATCGTCCAAGTGCCCGCTAGGTAACCTACATAGCCCAAGGGCCCCCTAGTTAACCTACATAGTCCAAGGGCCCGCTAGCTAACCTACAAAGTCTAAGTGCCCGCTAGGTTATCTATATAGTCCAAATGCCCGCTAGGGAACCTACATAGTCCAAGTGCCCTCTAGTTAACCTAGATCGTCCAAGTGCCCGCTAGTTAACCTAGATCGTCCAAGTGCCCGCTAGTTAACCAACATAGTCAATGGGCCCACTAGTTAACCTACATAGTGCAAGAGCCCGCTAGTTAACCTAAATCGTGCAAGTGTCTGCTAGTTAACCTACATAGTCCAAGTGCCAGTTAGCTAACCTAGATTGTCCAAGGGCCCGCTAGTTGACCTACATAGTCCAAGTGCCCGCTAGTTAACCTAGATAGTCCTAGTGCCCGTTAGTTAACCTAGGATGTCCAAGTGCCCACTAGGGGACGTACTTAGTCCAAGTGCCCGTTAGCTAACCTAGATAGTCCAAGTGCCCGCTAGTTAACATTGATCATCCAAGTGCCCGCTAGTTAACCTAGATAGTCCAAGGGCCCTGTAGTTAACCTATATCGTCCAAGTGCCCGCTAGTTAACCTACATAGTCCAAGGGCCCGCTAGTTAACGTACGTAGACCAAGGTCCGCTAGTTAACCTAGATACTCTAAGTGCCCGCTAGTTAACCTACATAGTACAAGGGCCCGCTAGTTGACCTATATAGTCCAAGTGCCCGCTAGTTAACCTAGATAGTCCAAGTGCCCGTTCGTTAACCTAGATAGTCCTAGTGCCAGCTAGGTAACCTAGACTGTCCAAGTGCCCGCTAGGTTACCTACATATTCCAAGTGCCCGTTCGTTAACCTAGATAGTCAAAGTGCCCGCTAGGAAACCTACATAGTCCAAGTGCCCGCTAGGTAACCTAGAGTCCAAGTGCTCGCTAGTTAACCTACATAGTCCAAGTGCCCGCTATGTAACCTAGATAGTCCAAGTGCCCGCTAGGTAACTTATATTGTCCAAGTTCCCGCTAGGTAACCTAGATACTCAAAGTTCCCGTTACCTAACCTAGATTGTCCAAGTGCCCTCTAAGCATCCTACAATGTCCAAGTGCCCGTTTGTTAACCTAGAAGTCCAAGTGCCCGCTAGGTAACCTAGACAGTCCAAGTGCCCGCTAGGTTACCTGCATATTCCAAGTGCCCGTTCATTAACTTAGATAGTCCAAGTGCCGGTAGGTAACCCAGATAGTCCAAGGGCCCGCTACTTAACCTACATAGTCCAAGGGCTCACTTGTTAACTTTGATAGTCCAAGTGCCCGCTAGTTAACCTAGATAGTCCAAGTGCCCGCTAGTTAACTTAGATTGTCCAAGTGCCCGCTTGGGATCCTTCATAATCCAAGTGCCTGCTAGGTAACCTAGGTAGTCCAGTGCCCGCTAGTTAACCTAGATAGTCCTAGTGCCCGTTAGTTAACCTAGATAGTCCAAGTGCCCACTAGGGGACGTACATTGTCCAAGTGCCCGCTAGTTATCCTACATAGTACAAGGTCCGCTAGTTAACCTAGATAGTCCAAGTGCCCGCTAGTTAACCTACATCGTACAAGGGCCCGCTAGTTGACCTAGATAGTCCAAGTTCCCGCTAGTTAACCAAGATAGTCAAAGTGCCCGCTAGTTAACCTAAGTAGTACAAATGTCCGATAGGGATCTTACATAGTCCAAGTGACCGCTAGTTAACCTACATAGTCCAAGTCCCCGCTAGGTAACCTAGACAGTCCAAGTGACCATTATGTTACCTACATAGTCCAAGTGCCCGTTCGTTAACCTACATAGTCCAATTGCCCGCTAGGTAACGTAGATAGCCCAAGTTCCCGCTAGGGAACGTACATAGTCCAAGTGCCCTCTAGGTAACCTAGATAGTCCAAATGCCCGCTAGTTAACCTACATAGTCCAAGTGCGTGCTAGGTAAACTACATAGTCCAAGTGCCCACTAGGTAACCCAGACAGTCCAATTGCCCGCTAGTTAACCTAGACAGTCCAAGTACCCGATAGGGAACCTACATAGTCCAAGTACCCGCTGGGAACCTACATAGTCCAAGTGCTCGCTAGGCAACCTACATAGTCCAAGTGCCCGTTAGTTAACCTAGATAGTCAAAGTGCCTGCTAGGTAACCTAAATAGTCCAAGTGCCCGCTAGGTATCCTAGATAATCCAATTGCCCGTTGGCTAACCTAGATAGTCGAAGTGTCCGCTAGTTAACCTACATAGCCCAAGTGTCCTTTCGTTAACCTAGATAGGCCAAGTGCCCGCTAGGTAACCAAGATAGTCCAAGTGCCCGCTAGGGTATGTACATAGTTCAAGTGCCCGCTAGGTAACCTAGATTGTCCAAGTGTCCGCTAGTTAACCTACATAGTACAAGTGCCCGCTAGGTAACCTAGATAGTCCAAGGGCCTGCTAGTTAACCTACATAGTCCACTGCCCGATAGGGAACCTACATAGTCCAGGTGCCCGCTGAGGAACCTACATAGTCCAAATTCCCGATAGGGAACCTGTATATTCCATGTGCCCGTTAGGGAACCTAGATAGTCCAAGTGCCCATAGGGAACCTATATAGTCCAAGTGCCCGCTAGGGAACCTACATAGTCAAAGTGCTCGCTAGGGAACCTGCATTGTGCAAGTGCCCGCTTTTTAACCTAGATAGTCCAAGTCCCCGCTAGTTAACCTACATAGTCCAAGGTCAGCTAGTTAACCTAGATAGTCCAAGTGTCCGCTTGTTAACCTACATAGTCCAAGGTCAGCTAGTTAACCTAGATAGTCCAAGTGCCCGCTAGTTAACCTACATAGTCCAAGAACCCGCTAGTTAACCTAGATAGTCCAAGTTCCTGCTAGTTAACCTACATAGTCCAAGGGCCGCTAGTTAACCTAGATATTCCAAGTGCCCGCTAGTTAACCTAGATCGTCCAAGTGTCCGCTAGTTAACCTACATAGTCCAAGTTCCCGCTAGGTAACCTACACAGTCCAATTGCCCCCTAGTTAACCTAGACAGTCCAAGTACCTGATAGGGAACCTACATAGTCCAAGTGCTCACTAGGCAACCTACATATTGCAAGTGCCCGGTAGTTAACCTAGATAGTCCAAGTGCCTGCTAGGTAACCTAAATAGTCCAAGTGCCCGCAAGGGAACCTACATAGTCCAAGTGCCCGCTAGGTAACCTAGATCGTCCAAGTGCCCGCTAGTTAACATAGATAAACCAAGTGCCCGCTAGGTATCCTACATAGTCCAAGGGTCCTCTAGTTAACCTAGATAGTCCAAGTGCCCGCTAGGGGACGTATATAGTCCAAGTGCCTGCTAGGTAACCTAGATAGTCCTAGTGCCCGCTAGGGTATGTACATAGTTCAAGTGCCCTTCTAGGTAACCTAGATTGTCCAAGTGTCCGCTAGTTAACCTACATAGTCCAAGTTCCCACTAGGTAACCTAGAAAGTCCAAGGGCCTGCTAGTTAACCTACGTAGTCCAATGCCCGATAGGGAACCTACATAGTCCAAGTGCCCGCTGAGGAACCTACATAGTCCAAGTGCCCGATAGGGAACCTATATATTCCAAGTGCCTGTTAGGGAACCTAGATAGTCCAAGTGCCCATAGGGATCCTATATAGTCCAAGTGCCCGCTAGGGAACCTACATAGTCAAAGTGCCCGCTAGGGAACCTGCATTGTGCAAGTGCCCGCTAGTTAACCTAGATAGTCCAAGTGCCCGCTAGTTAACCTACATAGTCCAAGGTCAGCTAGTTAACTTGGATAGTCCAAGTGCCCGCTAGTTAACCTACATAGTCCAAAGTCAGCTAGTTAACCTAGATAGTCCAAGTGCCCGCTAGTTAACCTACATAGTCCAAGGTCAGCTAGTTAACTTGGATAGTCCAAGTGCCCGCTAGTTAACCTACATAGTCCAAAGTCAGCTAGTTAACCTAGATAGTCCAAATGCCCGCTAGGGACACTACATAGTCCAAGTGCCCGCTAGTTAGCCTAGATAGTTCAAGTGCCTGCTAGTAAACCTACATAATCTATGGGCCCGCTAGTTAATCTACATAGTACAAGGGCCCGCTAGTTAACCTAGATCGTGTAAGTGTCCCCTAGTTAACCTTGATAGTCCAAGTGCCCGCTAAGGAACTTGCATAGTCCAAGTGCACGCTAGTTAACCTAGATAGTCCAAGTGCCCGCTAGTTAACCTAGATAGTCCAAGTGTCTGCTACATAACCAACATAGTGCAAGTGTCCGCTAGTTAACCTACATATTCCAAGTGCCCGCTAGTTAACATAGATAGTCCAAGTGCCCGCTAGGGAATGTACATAGTCCAAGTGCCCGCTAGGGAACGTACATAGTCCAAATGCCCGCTAGGGAACGTAAATAGTCCAAGTGCCTGCTCGGTAACTTAGATAGTGCAAGTGCCTGCTAGTTAACCTAGATAGTTCTAGTACCCGCTAGGTAACCTCGATCGTTCAAGGGCCCCCTAGTTAACCTACATAATCCAAGTGCCCGCTAGATAACCTAGATAGTCCAAGTGCCCGTTCGGTAACCTAGATAGTCCAAGGGCCCTTTAGGGAACCTAGATAGTCCAAAGGCCCGCTAGTAAACATACATAGTCCATGGGCCCGCTAGTTAACCTACATAGTGCAAGTGTCCGCTAGTTAAACTACATATTCCAAGTGCCCGCTAGTTAACCTACATAATCTAAGTGCCCGTTAGCTAACGTAGATAGTCCAAGGGCCCGCTAGTTGACCTACATAGTCCAAGTGCCAGCTAGGTAACCTAGATAGTACAAGTGCCCCCTAGGGAACCTAGATAGTCCAAGTGCCTGTTATTTAACCTAGATAGTCCAAGTGGCGGCTAAGTAACCTACATAGTCCAAGTGTCCGTTCGTTAACCTAGATAATCCAAGTGCCCGCTAGGTAACCTAGACAGTCCAAGTGCCCACTAGTTAACCTACATAGTCCAAGTGCCCAATAGGGAACCTACATAATCCAAGTGCCAGCTAGGGAACCTACATAGTCCAAGTGCCCAGTAGGCAACCTACATAGTCCAAGTGCCCGTTATTTAACCTAGATAGTCAAAGTGCCTGCTAGGTAACCTAGATAGTCCAAGTGCCCGCTAGGTAACTTACATATTCCAAGTTCCCGCTTGGTAACCTTAATAGTCCAAATGCCCTCTAGGGAAACTACATAGTCCAAGGGCCCGCTAGTTAACCTAGATAGTCCAAGTGCCTGCTAGTAAACCTACATAATCAATGGGCCCGCTAGTTAACCTACATAGTGCAAAGGCCCGCTAGTTAACCTAGATCGTGCAAGTGTCCGCTAGTTAACCTACATAGTCCAAGTGCCCGCTAGTTAACCTAGATAGTCCAAGTGCCCGCTAGAGATCCTTCATAATCCAAGTGCCTGCTAGGTAACCTAGATAGTCC
Organism: Tenrec ecaudatus; assembly: GCF_050624435.1. NCBI lineage: Eukaryota > Metazoa > Chordata > Mammalia > Afrosoricida > Tenrecidae > Tenrec > Tenrec ecaudatus. The sequence goes on from NW_027458873.1 coordinate 357,684, forward strand.
AAGTGCGCGCTAGGGTATGTACATAGTCCAAGTGCCTGCTAGGAAACCTAGATAGTCCAAGAGCCCGCTAGTTAACCTACATATTCCAAGGGCCCGCTAGTTAACCTACATAGTCCAAGGTCTGCTAGTTAACCTAGATAGTCAAAGTGCCCGCTAGGTAACCTAGACAGTCCAAGTGCCGTTAGGTTACCTACATAGTCCAAGTGCCCATTCGTTTACCTAGATAGTCCAAGTGCCCGCTAGGTAACCTACATAGTCCAAGGGCCCGCTAGGTAACCTATATACTCCAAGTGCCCGCTAGGTAACCTCGATAGTCCAAGTCCGCGCTAGTTAACCTAGATAGTCCAAGTGCCTGCTAGGTAACCTACATTGTCCAAGTTCCCGCTAGGTAACCTAGATAGTCCAAGTGCCCGTTACCTAACCTAGTTAGTCCAAGTGCCCGCTAGGCAACATACATATTCCAAGTGCCCGTTCGTTAACCTAGAAGTCCAAGTGCCCGCTATGTAACCTAGACAGTCCAAGTGCCCGCTAGGTTACCTGCATAGTCCAAGTGCCTGTTCGTTAACCTACATAGTCCAAGTGCCCGCTAGTTAACCTAGATAGTCCAAGTGCCCGCTAGGGTTCCTTCATAATCCAAGTGCCTGCTAGGTAACCTAGATAGTCCAAGTGCCCGCTAGTTAACCTAGATAGTCCTAGTGTCCGTTAGTTAACCTAGATAGTCCAAGTGCCCACTAGGTGACGTACATAGTCCAAGTGCCTGCTAGGCAACCTAGATAGTCAAAGTGGGCGCTAGGCTATGTACATAGTCCAAGTGCCTGCTAGGAAAACTAGATAGTCCAAGAGCCCGCTAGTTAACCTACATATTCCAAGGGCCCGCTAGTTAACCTACATAGTCCAAGGTCTGCAAGTTAACCTAGATAATCAAGGTGCCCGCTAGGTAACCTAGACAGTCCAAGTGCCCGTTAGGTTACCTACATAGTCCAAGTGCCCGTTCGTTAACCTAGATAGTCCAAGTGCCTGCTTGGTAACCTACATTGTCCAAGTTCCCGCTAGGTAACCTAGATAGTCCAATGCCCGTTACCTAACCTAGATAGTCCAATTGCCCGCTATGCAACATACATAGTCCAAGTGCCCGTTCGTTAACCTAGAAGTCCAAGTGCCCGCTAGGTAAACTAGACTGTCCAAGTTCACGCTAGGTTACCTACATAGTCCAAATGCCCGTTCGGCAACCTAGATAGTCCAAGAGCCCGCTAGTTAATCTACATAGTCCAAGTGCCCGTTAGCTAACCTAGATAGTCCAAGTGCCCGCTAGTTAACATTGATCATCCAAGTGCCCGCTATTTAACCTAGATAGTCCAAGTGCCCTCTAGTTAACCTATATCGTCCAAGTGCCCGCTAGTTAACCTAGATAGTCCAAGGTCCGCTAGTTAACCTAGATAGTCCAAGTGCCCGCTAGTTAACCTACATAGTGCAAGGGCCCGCTAGTTGACCTAGATAGTCCAAGTTCACGCTAGTTAACCTAGATAGTCAAAGTGCCCGCTAGTTAACCTAAGTAGTACAAATGTCTGATAGGGATCTTACATAGTCCAAGTGACCGCTAGTTAACCTACATAGTCCAAGTCCCCGCTAGGTAACCTAGACAGTCCAAGTGACCATTATGTTACCTACATAGTCCAAGTGCCCGTTCGTTAACCTACATAGTCCAATTGCCCGCTAGGTAACGTAGATAGCCCAAGTGCCCGCTAGGGAACGTACATAGTCCAAGTGCCCTCTAGGTAACCTAGATAGTCCAAGTGCCCGCTAGTTAACCCATATAGTCCAAGTGCGTGCTAGGTAAACTACATAGTCCAAGTGCCCACTAGGAAACCCACAGTCCAATTGCCCGCTAGTTAACCTAGACAGTCCAAGTACCCGATAGGGGACCTACATAGTCCAAGTGCCCGCTGGGAACCTACATAGTCCATGTGCTCGCTAGGCAACCCACATAGTCCAAGTGCCCGTTAGTTAACCTAGATAGTCAAAGTGCCTGCTAGGTAACCTAAATAGTCCAAGTGCCCGCTAGGTAACCTAGATAGTCCAATTGCCCGTTGGCTAACCTGGATAGTCGAAGTGTCCGCTAGTTAAGCAACATAGTCCAAGTGTCCGTTCGTTAACCAGATAGGCCAAATGCCCGCTAGGTAACCAAGATAGTCCAAGTGCCCTCTAGGGTATGTACATAGTTCAAGTGCCCGCTAGGTAACCTAGATTGTCCAAGTGTCCGCTAGTTAACCTACATAGTACAAGGGCCCGCTAGGTAACCTAGATAGTCCAAGGGCCTGCTAGTTAACCTACATAGTCCAATGCCCGATAGGGAACCTACATAGTCCAAGTGCCCGCTGAGGAACCTACATAGTCCAAGTTCCCGATAGGGAACCTGTATATTCCAAGTGCCCGTTAGGGAACCTAGATAGTCCAAAGGCCCATAGGGAACCTATACAATCCACGTGCCCGCTAGGGAACCTACATAGTCAAAGTGCTCGCTAGGGAACCTACATTGTGCAAGTGCCCGCTAGGCAACCTAGATAGTCCAAGTGCCCGCTAGTTATCCTACAAAGTCCAAGGTCAGCTAGTTAACCTAGATAGTCCATGTGACCCCTTGTTAACCTACATAGTCCAAGTTCAGCTAGTTAACCTAGATAGTCCAAGTGACCGCTTGTTAACCTACATAGTCCAAGATCAGCTAGTTAACCTAGATAGTCCAAGTGCCCGCTAGTTAACCTACATAGTCCAAGAACCCGCTAGTTAACCTAGATATTCCAAGTGCCCGCTAGGTAACCTAGATCGTCCAAGTGTCCGCTAGTTAACCTACATAGTCCAAGTTCCCGCTAGGTAACCTACACAGTCCAATTGCCCCCCAGTTAACCTAGACAGACCAAGTACCTGATAGGGAACCTACATAGTCCAAGTGCTCGCTAGGGAACCTACATAATCCAAGTGCTCACTAGGCAACCTACATAGTCCAAGTGCCCGTTAGTTAACCTAGATAGTCAAAGTGCCTGCTAGGTAACCTAAATAGTCCAAGTGCCCGCAAGGGAACCTACATAGTCCAAGTGCCCGCTAGGTAACCTAGATAGTCCAATTGCCCATTAGCTAACCTAGATAGTCGAAGTGTCCCGTAGTTAACCTACATAGTCCAAGTGCCCGTTCGTTAACGTAGATAGGCCAAGTGCCCGCTAGGTAACCTAGACAGTCCATGTGCCCGCTAGGTTACCTACATAGTCCAAGTGCACGTTCGTTAACCTAGATAGTCCAAGTGCCCGCTGGTAACCTACATAGTCCAATGGCCCGCTAGGTAACCTTGATAGTCCAAGTGCCTTCTAGTTAACCTACATAGTCCAAGTGCTCGCAAGGTAACCTACATAATCCAAGTGCACAATAGGTAACCTAAATAATCCAAATGCCCGCTAGAGAAACTATATAGTCCAAGTGCCCGCTAGTTAACCTAGATAGTCCAAGTGCCCGCTAGTAAACCTAGATAGTCCAAGGGCCCGCTAGTTAATCTAGATAGTCCAAGTGCCCGCTAGTTAACCTAGATAGTCCAAGGGCCCGCTAGTTAACCTACATAGTCCAAGTGCCCGATAGGGAACCTACATAATCCAAGTGCCCGCTAGGGAACCTACATAGTCCAAGTGCCCGCTAGGGAACTTACATAGTCCAAGGGCCCGCTAGGGAAACTACATAGTCCAAGTGCCCGCTAGGGAACTTACATAGTCCAAGGGCCCGCTAGGGAACCTACATAGTCCAAGTGCCCGTTAGTTAACCTAGATAGTCAAAGTGCCCGCTTGGTAACCTAGATAGTCCAGCAGCCCGCTAGGTAACCTACATACTCCAAGAACCCGCTAGGTAACGTTGATAGTTCAAGTGCCAGCTAGGTAACCTAGATAGTCCAAGTGCCCGCTAGGTAACCTACCAAATCTAATTGCCCGCTAGGTTATCTATGTAGTCCAAATGCCCGCTAGGGAATCTACATAGTCCAAGGGCCCGCTAGTTAACGTAGATAGTCCAAGTGCCGCTAGTTAATCTACATAGTCCAAGGGCCCGCTAGTTAACCTACAAAATCCAAGTACCCGCTAGTTAACCTAGATCGTCCAAGTGCCCCCTAGGTAACCTACATAGCCCAAGGGCCCGCTAGTTAACCTACATAGTCCAAGGGCCCGCAAGCTAACCTACAAAGTCTAAGTGCCCGCTAGGTTATCTATATAGTCCAAATGCCCGCTAGGGAACCTACATAGTCCAAGTGCCCGCTAGTTAACCTACATCGTCCAAGTGCCCGCTAGTTAACCAACATAGTCAATAGGCCCACTAGTTAACCTACATAGTGCAAGAGCCCGCTAGTTAACCTAGATCGAGCAAGTGTCTGCTAATTAACCTACATAGTCCAAGTGCCAGTTAGCTAACCTAGATAGTCCAAGGGCCCACTAGTTGACCTACATAGTCCAAGTGCCCGCTAGTTAACCTAGATAGTCATAGTGCCCGTTAGTTAACCTAGGGTGTCCAAGTGCCCACTAGGGGACGTACTTAGTCCAAGTGCCCGTTAGCTAACCTAGATAGTCCATGTGCCCGCTAGTTAACATTGATCATCCAAGTGCCCGCTAGTTAACCTAGATAGTCCAAGTGCCCGCTAGTTAACCTACATAGTACAAGGGCCCGCAGTTGACCTAGATAGTCCAAGTTCCCGCTAGTTAACCTAGATAGTCAAAGTGCCCGCTAGTTAACCTAAGTAGTACAAATGTCCGATAGGGATCCTACATAGTCCAAGTGACCGCTAGTTAACCTACATAGTCCAAGTCCCCGCTAGGTAACCTAGACAGTCCAAGTGACCATTATGTTACCTACATAGTCCAAGTGCCCGTTCGTTAACGTACATAGTCCAATTGGCCGCTAGGTAACGTAGATAGCCAAAGTGTCCGCTAGGGAACGTACATAGTCCAAGTGCCCTCTAGGTAACCTAGATAGTCCATGTGCCCGCTAGTTAACCTATATAGTCCAAGTGCGTGCTAGGTAAACTACATAGTCCAAGTGCCCACTAGGAAACCCAGACAGTCCAATTGCCCGCTAGTTAACCTAGACAGTCCAAGTACCCGATAGGGAATCTACATAGTCCAAGTGCCCGCTGGGAACCTCCATAGTCCAAGTGCTCGCTAGGCAACCTACATAGTCCAAGTGCCCGTTAGTTAACCTAGATAGTCAAAGTGCCTGCTAGGTAACCTAAATAGTCCAAGTGTCCGTTCGTTAACCTAGATAGGCCAAGTGCCCGCTAGGTAACCAAGATAGTCCAAGTGCCCGCTAGGGTATGTACATAGTTCAAGTGCCCGCTAGGTAACCTAGATAGTCCAAGGGCCTGCTAGTTAACCTACATAGTCCAATGCCCAATAGGGAACCTACATAGTCCAAGTGCCCGCTGAGGAACCTACATAGTCCAAGTTCCCTATAGGGAACCTGTATATTCCAAGTGCCCGTTAGGGAACCTGTATATTCCAAGTGCCCATAGGGAACCTATATAGTCCAAGTGCCCGCTAGGGAACCTACATAGTCAAAGTGCTCGCTAGGGAACCTACATTGTGCAAGTGCCCGCTAGTTAACCTAGATAGTCCCAGTGCCCGCTAGTTAACCTACATAGTCCAAGGTCAGCTAGTTAACCTAGATAGTCCAAGTGACCGCTTGTTACCCTACATAGTCCAAGGTCAGCTAGTTAACATAGATAGTCCAAGTGCCCGCTAGTTAACCTACATAGTCCTAGAACCTGCTAGTTAACCTAGATAGTTCAAGTTCCCGCTAGTTAACCTACATAGTCCAAGGGGCCGCTAGTTAACCTTGATATTCCAAGTGCCCGCTAGTTAACCTAGATCGTCCAAGTGTCCGCTAGTTAACCTACATAGTCCAAGTTCCCGCTAGGTAACCTACACAATCCAATTGCCCCCTAGTTAACCTAGACAGTCCAAGTACCTGATAGGGAACCTACATAGTCCAAGTGCTCGCTAGGGAACCTACATAGTCCAAGTGTTCACTAGGCAACCTACATAGTCCAAGTGCCCGTTAGTTAACCTAGATAGTCAAAGTGCCTGCTAGGTAACCTAAATAATCCAAGTGCCCGCAAGGGAACCTACATAGTCCAAGTGCCCGTTAGTTAACCTAGATACTCCAAGGGCGCGCTAGTTAACCTACATAGTCCAAGTGCCCGATAGGGAACCTACATAATCCAAGTGCCCGCTAGGGAACCTACATAGTCCAAGTGCCCGCTAGGGAACTTACATAGTCCAAGGTCCCGCTAGGGAAACTACATAGTCCAAGTGCCCGCTAGGGAACTTACATAGTCCAAGGGCCCGTTAGTGAACCTACATAGTCCAAGGGCCCGTTAGTTAACCTAGATAGTCCAAGTGCCCGCATGGTAACCTAGATAGTCCAACAGCCCGCTAGGTAACCTACATACTTCAAGAACCCGCTAGGTAACGTAGATAGTTCAAGTGCCAGCTAGGTAACCTAGATAGTCCAAGTGCCCGCTAGGTAACCTACAAAATTTAAGTGCCCGCTAGGTTATCTATGTAGTCCAAATGCCCGCTAGGGAATCTACATAGTCCAAGGGCCCGCTAGTTAACGTAGATAGTCCAAGTGCCGCTAGCTAATCTACATAGTTCAAGGGCCCGCTAGTTAACCTACATAGTCCAAGTACCCGCTAGTTAACCTAGATCGTCCAAGTGCCCGCTAGGTAACCTACATAGCCCAAGGGCCCTGTAGTTAACCTACATAGTCCAAGGGCCGTCTAGCTAACCTACAAATTCTAAGTGCCCGCTGGGTTATCTATATAGTCCAAATGCCCGCTAGGGAACCTACATAGTCCAAGTGCCCGCTAGTTAACCTAGATCGTCCAAGTGCCCGCTAGTTAACCAATATAGTCAATGGGCCCACTAGTTAACCTACATAGTGCAAGAGCCCGCTAGTTAACCTAGATCGTGCAAGTGTCTGCTAGTTAACCTACATAGTCCAAGCGCAGGTTAGCTAACCTAGATAGTCCAAGGGCCTGCTAGTTGACCTACATAGTCCAAGTGCCCGCTAGTTAACCTAGATAGTCCTAGTGCCCGTTAGTTAACCTAGGGTGTCCAAGTGCCCACTAGGGGACTTACTTAGTCCAAGTGACCGTTAGCTAACCTAGATAGTCCAAGTGCCCGCTAGTTAAAATTGATCATCCAAGTGCCCGCTAGTTAACCTAGATAATCCAAGTGCACGCTAGTTAACCTAGATAGTCCAAGTGCCCTCTAGTTAACCTATATCGTCCAAGTGCCCGCTAGTTAACCTACATAGTCCAAGGGCCCGCTAGTTAACGTACGTAGACCAAGGTCCGCTAGTTAACCTAGATACTCCAAGTGCTCGCTAGTTAACCTACATAGTACAAAGGCCCGCTAGTTGACCTAGATAGTCCAAGTGCCCGCTAGTTAACCTAGATAGTCCAAGTTCCCGTTCGTTATCCTAGATAGTCCAAGTGGCAGCTAGATAACCTAGACTGTCCAAGTGCCCGCTAGGTTACCTACATATTCCAAGTGCCCGTTCGTTAACCTAGATAGTCAAAGTGCCCGCTAGGAAACCTACATAGTCCAAGGGCCCGCTATGTAACCTAGATAGTCCAAGTGCCCGCTAGGTAACCTAGAGTCCAAGTGCTCGCTAGTTAACCTACATAGTCCAAGTGCCCGCTAGGTAACCTAGATAGTCCAAGTGCCAGCTAGGTAACTTATATTGTCCAAGTTCCCGCTAGGTAACCTAGATATTCAAAGTGCCCGTTACCTAACCTAGATTGTCCAAGTGCCCGCTAATCATCCTACATAGTCCAAGTGCCCGTTCGTTAACCTAGAAGTCCAAGTGCCCGCTAGGTAACCTAGATTGTCCAAGTGTCCGCTAGGTAACCTACATAGTACAAGTGCCCGCTAGGTAACCCAGATAGTCCAAGGGCCTGCTAGTTAACCTACATAGTCCAATGCCCGATAGGGAACCTACATAGTCCAAGTGCCCGCTGAGGAACCTACATAGTCCAAGTTCCCGATAGGGAACCTGTATATTCCAAGTGCCCGTTAGGGAACCTGTATATTCCAAGTGCCCGTTAGGGAACCTAGATAGTCCAAGTGCCCTGCTAGGGAACGTACATAGTCAAAGTGCTCGCTAGGGAACCTGCATTGTGCAAGTGCCCGCTAGTTAACCTAGATATTCCAAGTGCCCGCTAGTTAACCTACATAGTCCAAGGTCAGCTAGTTAACCTAGATAGTCCAAGTGCCTGCTAGTTAACCTAAATAGTCCAAGAACCCGCTAGTTAACCTAGATAGTCCAAGTGCCCGCTAGTTAACCTAGATATTCCAAGTGCCCGCTAGTTAACATAGATCGTCCAAGTGTCCGCTAGTTAACCTACATAGTCCAAGTTCCCGCTAGGTAACCTACACATTCCAATTGCCCCCTAGTTAACCTAGACAGTCCAAGTACCTGATAGGGAACCTACATAGTCCAAGTGCTCGCTAGGGAACCTACATAGTCCAAGTGCTCACTAGGCAACCTACATAGTCCAAGTGCCCGTTAGTTAACCTAGATAGTCAAACTGCCTGCTAGGTAAGCCATATAATCCAAGTGCCCACAAGGGAACCTACATAGTCCAAGTGCCCGCTAGGTAACCTAGATAGTCCAATTGCCCATTAGCTAACCTAGATAGTCGAAGTGTCCCCTAGTTAACCTACATAGTCCAAGTGCCGGTTCGTTAACGTAGATAGGCCAAGTGCCCGCTAGGTAACCTAGACAGTCCAAGTGCCCGCTAGGTTACCTACATAGTCCAAGTGCACGTTCGTTAACCTAGATAGTCCAAGTTCCCGCTGGTAACCTACATAGTCCAATGGCCCGCTAGGTAACCTTGATAGTCCAAGTGCCTTCTAGTTAACCTACATAGTCTAAGTGCCCGCTTGGTAACCTACATAATCCAATTGCACAGTAGGTAACCTAAATAATCCAAATGCCCGCTAGGGAAACTACATAATCCAAGTGCCCGCTACTTAACTTAGATAGTTCAAGTGCCCGCTAGTAAACCTAGATAGTCCAAGGGCCTGCTAGTTAATCTAGATAGTCCAAGTGCCCGCTAGTTAACATAGATAATCCAAGGGCCCGCTAGTTAACCTACATAGTCCAAGTGCCCGAAAGGGAACCTACATAATCCAAGTGCCCGCTAGAGAACCTACATAGTCCAAGTGCCCGCTAGGGAACTTACATAGTCCAAGGGCCCGCTAGGGAAACTACATAGTCCAAGTGCCCGCTAGGGAACTTACATAGTCCAAGTGCCCGCTAGGGAACCTACGTAGTCCAAGTGCCCGTTAGTTAACCTAGATAGTCCAAGTGTCCGCTTGGTAACCTAGATAGTCCAACAGCCCGCTAGGTAACCTACATACTCCAAGAACCCGCTAGGTAACGTAGATAGTTCAAGTGCCAGCTAGGTAACCTAGATAGTCCAAGTGCCCGCTAGGGAATCTACATAGTCCAAGGGCCCGCTAGTTAACGTAGATAGTCCAAGGGCCCGCTAGTTAACCTACATAGTCCAAGTACCCGCTAGTTAACCTAGATCGTCCAAGTGCCCGCTAGATAACCTACATAGCCCAAGGGCCCGCTAGTTAACCTACATAGTCCAAGGGCCCGCTAGCTAACCTAGATAGTCCAAGTGCCCGCTAGTTAACATTGATCATCCAAGTGCCCGCTAGTTAACCTACATAGTCCAAGTGCACGCTAGTTAACCTAGATAGTCCAAGGGTCCTCTAGTTAACCTATATCGTCCAAGTGCCCGCTAGTTAACCTACATAGTCCAAGGGCCCGCTAGTTAACGTACGTAGACCAAGGTCCGCTAGTTAATCTAGATACTCCAAGTGCTCGCTAGTTAACCTACATAGTACAACGGCCCGCTAGTTGACCTATATAGTCCAAGTGCCCGCTAGTTAACCTATATAGTCCAAGTGCCCGTTCGTTAACCTAGATAGTCCAAGTGCCAGCTAGGTAACCTAGACTGTCCAAGTGCCCGCTAGGTTACCTACATATTCCAAGTGCCCGTTCGTTAACCTAGATAGTCAAAGTGCCCGCTAGGAAACCTACATAGTCCAAGGGCCCGCTAGGTAACCTAGATAGTCCAAGTGCCCGCTAGGTAACCTAGAGTCCAAGTGCTCGCTAGTTAGCCTACATACTCCAAGTGCCCGCTATTTAACCTAGACAGTCCAAGTGCCCGCTAGGTTACCTGCATATTCCAAGTTCCCCTTTCGTTAACTTAGATAGTCCAAGTGCCCGCTAGGTAACCTAGATAGTCCAAGGGCCCGCTAGTTAACCTACATAGTCCAAGCGCTCACTTGTTAACTTTGATAGTCCAAGTGCCCGCTAGTTAACCTAGATCGTCCAAGTGCCCGCTAGTTAACTTAGATTGTCCACGTGCCCACTAGGGATCCTTCATAATCCAAGTGCCTGCTAGGCAACCTAGGTAGTCCAGTGCCCGCTAGTTAACCTAGATAGTCCTAGTGCCCGTTAGTTAACCTAGATAGTCCAAATGCCCACTAGGGGACGTACATAGTCCAAGTGCCCGCTAGTTAACCTACATAGTCCAAGGTCCGCTAGTTAACCTAGATAGTCCATGTGCCCGCTAATTAACCTATATAGTACAAGGGCCCACTAGTTGACCTGGATAGTCCAAGTGCCCGCTAGTTAACCTAGATAGTCAAAGTGCCCGCTAGTTAACCTAAGTAGTACAAATGTCCGATAGGGATCCTACATAGGCCAAGTGACCGCTAGTTAACCTACATAGTCCAAGTCCCCGCTAGGTAACCTAGACAGTCCAAGTGACCATTATGTTACCTACATAGTCCATGTGCCCATTCGTTAACCTACATAGTCCAATTGCCCGCTAGGTAACGTAGATAGCCCAAGTGCCCTCTAGGGAACGTACATAGTCCAAGTGCCCTCTAGGTAACCTAGATAGTCCAAGTGCCCGCTAGTTAACCTACATAGTCCAAGTGCGTGCTAGGTAAACTACATAGTCCAAGTGCCCACTAGGTAACCCAGACAGTCCAATTGCCCGCTAGTTAACCTAGACAGTCCAAGTACCCGATAGGGAACCTACATAGTCCAAGTGCCCGCTGGGAACCTACAAAGTCCAAGTGCTCGCTAGGCAACCTACATAGTCCAAGTGCCCGTTAGTTAACCTAGATAGTCAAAGTGCCTGCTAGGTAACCTAAATAGTCCAAGTGCCCGCTAGGTAACCTAGATAGTCCAATTGCCCGTTGGCTAACCTAGATAGTCGAAGTGTCCGCTAGTTAACCTACATAGTCCAAGTGTCCGTTCGTTAACCTAGATAGGCCAAGTGCCCGCTAGGTAACCAAGATACTCCAAGTGCCCCCTAGGGTATGTACATAGTTCAAGTGCCAGCTAGGTAATCTAGATTGTCCAAGGGCCTGCTAGTTAACCTACATAGTCCAATGCCCTATAGGGAACCTACATAGTCCAAGTGCCCGCTGAGGAACCTACATAGTCCAAGTTCCCGATAGGGAACCTGTATATTCCAAGTGCCCGTTAGGGAACCTGTATAGTCCAAGTGCCCGTTAGGGAACCTAGATAGTCCAAGTGCCCGCTAGGGAACCTACATAGTCAAAGTGCTCGCTAGGGAACCTGCATTGTGCAAGTGCCCCCTAGTTAACATAGATAGTCCAAGTTCCCGCTAGTTAACCTACATAGTCCAAGGTCAGCTAGTTAACCTAGATAGTCCAAGTGCCCGCTAGTTAACCTACATAGTCCAAGAACCCGCTAGTTAACCTAGATAGTCCAAGTGCCCGCTAGTTAACCTACATAGTCCAAGGGCCCGCTAGTTAACCTAGATATTCCAAGTGCCCGCTAGTTAACCTTGATCGTCCAAGTGTCCGCTAGTTAACCTACATAGTCCAAGTTCCCGCTAGGTAACCTACACAGTCCAATTGCCCCCTAGTTAACCTAGACAGTCCAAGTACCTGATAGGGAACCTACATAGTCCAAGTGCTCGCTAGCAAACCTAAAAAGCCTAAGTTCCCGCTAGGTTATCTATATAGTCCAAATGTCCGCTAGGGAACCTACATAGTCCAAGTGCCCGCTAGTTAACCTACATCGTCCAAGTGCCCGCTAGTTAACCAACATAGTCAATGGGCCCACTAGATAACCTACATAGTGCAAGAGCCCGCTAGTTAACCTAGATCGTGCAAGTGTCTGCTAGTTAACCTACATAGTCCAAGTGCCAGTTAGCTAACCTAGATAGTCCAAGGGCCCGCTAGTTGACCTAGATAGTCCAAGTGCCCGCTAGTTAACCTAGATAGTCCTAGTGCCCGTTAGTTAACCTAGGGTGTCCAAGTGCCCACTAGGGGACGTACGTAGTCCAAGTGCCCGTTAGTTAACCTAGATAGTCCAAGTGCCCGCTAGTTAACATTGATCATCCAAGTGCCCGCTAGTTAACCTAGATAGTCCAAGTGCACGCTAGTTAACCTAGATAGTCCAAGTGCCCTCTAGTTAACCTATATCGTCCAAGTGCCCGCTAGTTAACCTACATAGTCCAAGGGCCCGCTAGTTAACGTACGTAGACCAAGGTCCGCTAGTTAATCTAGATACTCCAAGTGCTCGCTAGTTAACCTACATAGTACAACGGCCCTCTAGTTGACCTAGATAGTCCAAGTGCCCGCTAGTTAACCTAGATAGTCCAAGTGCCCGTTCGTTAACCTAGATAGTCCAAGTGCCAGCTAGGTAACCTAGACTGTCCAAGTGCCCGCTACGTTACCTACATATTCCAAGTGCCCGTTCGTTAACCTAGATAGTCAAAGTGCCCGCTAGGAAACCTACATAGTCCAAGGGCCCGCTAGGTAACCTAGATAGTCCAAGTGCCCGCTAGGTAACCTAGAGTCCAAGTGCTCGCTAGTTAGCCTACATACTCCAAGTGCCCGCTCTGTAACCTAGACAGTCCAAGTGCCCGCTAGGTTACCTGCATATTCCAAGTTCCCCTTTCGTTAACTTAGATAGCCCAAGTGCCCGCTAGGCAACCTAGATAGTCCAAGGGCCCGCTAGTTAACCTACATAGTCCAAGCGCTCACTTGTTAACTTTGATAGTCCAAGTGCCCGCTAGTTAACCTAGATCGTCCAAGTGCCCGCTAGTTAACTTAGATTGTCCATGTGCCCGCTAGGGATCCTTCATAATCCAAGTGCCTGCTAGTAACCTAGGTAGTCCATTGCCCGTTAGTTAACCTAGATAGTCCTAGTGCCCGTTAGTTAACCTAGATAGTCCAAATGCCCACTAGGGGACGTACATAGTCCAAGTGCCCGCTAGTTAACCTACATAGTCCAAGGTCCGCTAGTTAACCTAGATAGTCCATGTGCCCGCTAATTAACCTACATAGTACAAGGGCCCGCTAGTTGACCTAGATAGTCCAAGTGCCCGCTAGTTAACCTAGATAGTCAAAGGGCCCGCTAGTTAACCTAAGTAGTACAAATGTCCGATAGGGATCCTACATAGGCCATGTGACCGCTAGTTAACCTACATAGTCCAAGTCCCCGCTAGGTAACCTAGACAGTCCAAGTGACCATTATGTTACCTACATAGTCCATGTGCCCATTCGTTAACCTACATAGTCCAATTGCCCGCTAAGTAACGTAGATAGCCCAAGTGCCCACTAGGGAACGTACATAGTCCAAGTGCCCACTAGGTAACCTAGATAGTCCAAGTGCCCGCTAGTTAACCTATATAGTCCAAGTGCGTGCTAGGTAAACTACATAGTCCAAGTGCCCACAAGGTAACCCAGACAGTCCAATTGCCCGCTAGTTAACCTAGACAGTCCAAGTACCCGATAGGGAACCTACATAGTCCAAGTGCCCGCTGGGAACCTACATAGACCAAGTGCTCGCTAGGCAACCTACATAGTCCAAGTGTCCGTTAGTTAACCTAGATAGTCAAAGCGCCTGCTAGGTAACCTAAATAGTCCAAGTGCCCGCTAGGTAACCTAGATAGTCCAATTGCCCGTTGGCTAACCTAGATAGTCGAAGTGTCCGCTAGTTAACCTACATAGTCCAAGTGTCCGTTCGTTAACCTAGATAGGCCAAGTGCCCGCTAGGTAACCAAGATAGTCCAAGTGCCCCCTAGGGTATGTACATAGTTCAAGTGCCAGCTAGGTAACCTAGATTGTCCAAGTGTCCGCTAGTTAACCTACATAGTACAAGTTCCCGCTAGGTAACCTAGATTGTCCAAGGGCCTGCTAGTTAACCTACATAGTCCAATGCCCTATAGGGAACCTACATAGTCCAAGTGCCCGCTGAGGAACCTACATAGTCCAAGTTCCCGATAGGGAACCTGTATATTCCAAGTGCCCGTTAGGGAACCTGTATATTCCAAGTGCCCGTTAGGGAACCTAGATAGTCCAAGTGCCCGCTAGGGAACCTACATAGTCAAAGTGCTCGCTAGGGAACCTGCATTGTGCAAGTGCCCGCTAGTTAACCTAGATAGTCCAAGTGCCCGCTAGTTAACCTACATAGTCCAAGGTCAGCTAGTTAACCTTGATAGTCCAAGTGCCCGCTAGTTAACCTACATAGTCCAAGAACCCGCTAGTTAACCTAGATAGTCCAAGTGCCCGCTAGTTAACCTACATAGTCCAAGGGCCCGCTAGTTAACCTAGATATTCCGAGTGCCCGCTAGTTAACCTAGATCGTCCAAGTGTCCGCTAGTTAACCTATATAGTCCAAGTTCCCGCTAGGTAACCTACACATTCCAATTGCCCCCTAGTTAACCTAAACAGTCCAAGTACCTGATAGGGAACCTACATAGTCCAAGTGCTCGCTAGGGAACCTACATAGTCCAAGTGCTCACTAGGCAACCTACATAGTCCAAGTGCCCGTTAGTTAACCTAGATAGTCAATGTGCCTGCTAAGTAACCTAAATAATCCAAGTGCCCGCAAGGGAACCTACATAGTCCAAGTGCCCGCTAGGTAACCTAGATAGTCCAATTGCCCATTAGCTAACCTAGATAGTCGAAGTGTCCCCTAGTTAACCTACATAGTCCAAGTGCCCATTCGTTAACGTAGATAGGCCAAGTGCCCGCTAGGTAACCTAGACAGTCCAAGTGCCCGCTAGGTTACCTACATAGTCCAAGTGCACGTTCGTTAACCTAGATAGTCCAAGTGCCCGCTGGTAACCTACATAGTCCAATGGCCCGCTAGGTAACCTGGATAGTCCAAGTGCCTTCTAGTTAACCTACATAGTCCAAGTGCCCGCTAGGTAACCTACATAATCCAATTGCACAATAGGTAACCTAAATAATCCAAATGCCCGCTAGGGAAACTACATAATCCAAGTGCCCGCTAGTTAACTTAGATAGTCCAAGTGCCCGCTAGTAAACCTAGATAGTCCAAGTGCCAGCTAGTTAATCTAGATAGTCCAAGTGCCCGCTAGTTAACCTAGATAGTCCAAGGGCCCGCTAGTTAACCTACATAGTCCAAGTGCCCTATAGGGAACCTACATAATCCAAGTGCCCGCTTCAGAACCTACATAGTCCAAGTGCCCGCTAGGGAACTTACATAGTCCAAGGGCCCGCTAGGGAAACTACATAGTCCAAGTGCCCGCTAGGGAACTTACACAGTCCAAGGGCCCGCTAGGGAACCTACATAGTCCAAGTGCCCGTTAGTTAACCTAGATAGTCCAAGTGCCCGCTTGGTAACATAGATAGTCCAACAGCCCGCTAGGTAACCTACATACTCCAAGAACCCGCTAGGTAACGTAGATAGTACAAGTGCCAGCTAAGTAACCTAGATAGTCCAAGTGCCCGCTAGGTTATCTATGTAGTCCAAATGCCCGCCAGGGAATCTACATAGTCCAAGGGCCCGCTAGTTAACGTAGATAGTCCAAGTGCCGCTAGTTAATCTTCATAGTCCAAGCGCTCACTTGTTAACTTTGATAGTCCAAGTGCCCGCTAGTTAACCTAGATCGTCCAAGTGCCCGCTAGTTAACTTAGATTGTCCATGTGCCCGCTAGGGATCCTTCATAATCCAAGTGCCTGCTAGGTAACCTAGGTAGTCCAGTGCCCGCTAGTTAACCTAGATAGTCCTAGTGCCCGTTAGTTAACCTATATAGTCCAAGTGCGTGCTAGGTAAACTACATAGTCCAAGTGCCCACAAGGTAACCCAGACAGTCCAATTGCCCGCTAGTTAACCTAGACAGTCCAAGTACCCGATAGGGAACCTACATAGTCCAAGTGCCCGCTGGGAACCTACATAGACCAAGTGCTCGCTAGGCAACCTACATAGTCCAAGTGTCCGTTAGTTAACCTAGATAGTCAAAGCGCCTGCTAGGTAACCTAAATAGTCCAAGTGCCCGCTAGGTAACCTAGATAGTCCAATTGCCCGTTGGCTAACCTAGATAGTCGAAGTGTCCGCTAGTTAACCTACATAGTCCAAGTGTCCGTTCGTTAACCTAGATAGGCCAAGTGCCCGCTAGGTAACCAAGATAGTCCAAGTGCCCCCTAGGGTATGTACATAGTTCAAGTGCCAGCTAGGTAACCTAGATTGTCCAAGTGTCCGCTAGTTAACCTACATAGTACAAGTTCCCGCTAGGTAACCTAGATTGTCCAAGGGCCTGCTAGTTAACCTACATAGTCCAATGCCCTATAGGGAACCTACATAGTCCAAGTGCCCGCTGAGGAACCTACATAGTCCAAGTTCCCGATAGGGAACCTGTATATTCCAAGTGCCCGTTAGGGAACCTGTATATTCCAAGTGCCCGTTAGGGAACCTAGATAGTCCAAGTGCCCGCTAGGGAACCTACATAGTCAAAGTGCTCGCTAGGGAACCTGCATTGTGCAAGTGCCCGCTAGTTAACCTAGATAGTCCAAGTGCCCGCTAGTTAACCTACATAGTCCAAGGTCAGCTAGTTAACCTTGATAGTCCAAGTGCCCGCTAGTTAACCTACATAGTCCAAGAACCCGCTAGTTAACCTAGATAGTCCAAGTGCCCGCTAGTTAACCTACATAGTCCAAGGGCCCGCTAGTTAACCTAGATATTCCGAGTGCCCGCTAGTTAACCTAGATCGTCCAAGTGTCCGCTAGTTAACCTATATAGTCCAAGTTCCCGCTAGGTAACCTACACATTCCAATTGCCCCCTAGTTAACCTAAACAGTCCAAGTACCTGATAGGGAACCTACATAGTCCAAGTGCTCGCTAGGGAACCTACATAGTCCAAGTGCTCACTAGGCAACCTACATAGTCCAAGTGCCCGTTAGTTAACCTAGATAGTCAATGTGCCTGCTAAGTAACCTAAATAATCCAAGTGCCCGCAAGGGAACCTACATAGTCCAAGTGCCCGCTAGGTAACCTAGATAGTCCAATTGCCCATTAGCTAACCTAGATAGTCGAAGTGTCCCCTAGTTAACCTACATAGTCCAAGTGCCCATTCGTTAACGTAGATAGGCCAAGTGCCCGCTAGGTAACCTAGACAGTCCAAGTGCCCGCTAGGTTACCTACATAGTCCAAGTGCACGTTCGTTAACCTAGATAGTCCAAGTGCCCGCTGGTAACCTACATAGTCCAATGGCCCGCTAGGTAACCTGGATAGTCCAAGTGCCTTCTAGTTAACCTACATAGTCCAAGTGCCCGCTAGGTAACCTACATAATCCAATTGCACAATAGGTAACCTAAATAATCCAAATGCCCGCTAGGGAAACTACATAATCCAAGTGCCCGCTAGTTAACTTAGATAGTCCAAGTGCCCGCTAGTAAACCTAGATAGTCCAAGTGCCAGCTAGTTAATCTAGATAGTCCAAGTGCCCGCTAGTTAACCTAGATAGTCCAAGGGCCCGCTAGTTAACCTACATAGTCCAAGTGCCCTATAGGGAACCTACATAATCCAAGTGCCCGCTTCAGAACCTACATAGTCCAAGTGCCCGCTAGGGAACTTACATAGTCCAAGGGCCCGCTAGGGAAACTACATAGTCCAAGTGCCCGCTAGGGAACTTACACAGTCCAAGGGCCCGCTAGGGAACCTACATAGTCCAAGTGCCCGTTAGTTAACCTAGATAGTCCAAGTGCCCGCTTGGTAACATAGATAGTCCAACAGCCCGCTAGGTAACCTACATACTCCAAGAACCCGCTAGGTAACGTAGATAGTACAAGTGCCAGCTAAGTAACCTAGATAGTCCAAGTGCCCGCTAGGTTATCTATGTAGTCCAAATGCCCGCCAGGGAATCTACATAGTCCAAGGGCCCGCTAGTTAACGTAGATAGTCCAAGTGCCGCTAGTTAATCTTCATAGTCCAAGCGCTCACTTGTTAACTTTGATAGTCCAAGTGCCCGCTAGTTAACCTAGATCGTCCAAGTGCCCGCTAGTTAACTTAGATTGTCCATGTGCCCGCTAGGGATCCTTCATAATCCAAGTGCCTGCTAGGTAACCTAGGTAGTCCAGTGCCCGCTAGTTAACCTAGATAGTCCTAGTGCCCGTTAGTTAACCTAGATAGTCCAAATGCCCACTAGGGGACGTACATAGTCCAAGTGCCCGCTAGTTAACCTACATAGTCCAAGGTCCGCTAGTTAACCTAGATAGTCCATGTGCCCGCTAATTAACCTACATAGTACAAGGGCCCGCTAGTTGACCTAGATAGTCCAAGTTCACGCTAGTTAACCTAGATAGTCAAAGTGCCCGCTAGTTAACCTAAGTAGTACAAATGTCCCATAGGGATCCTACATAGGCCAAGTGACCGCTATAACCTACATAGTCCAAGTCCCCGCTAGGTAACCTAGACAGTCCAAGTGACCATTATGGTACCTACATAGTCCATGTGCCCATTCGTTAACCTACATAGTCCAATTGCCCGCTAGGTAACGTAGATAGCCCAAGTGCCCTCTAGGGAACGTACATAGTCCAAGTGCTCTCTAGGTAACCTAGATAGTCCAAGTGCCCGCTAGTTAACCTACATAGTCCAAGTGCGTGCTAGGTAAACTACATAGTCCAAGTACCCACTAGGTAACCCAGACAGTCCAATTGCCCGCTAGTTAACCCAGATAGTCCAAGTACCCGATAGGGAACCTACATAGTCCAAGTGCCCGCTGGGAACCTACATAGTCCAAGTGCTCGCTAGGCAACCTACATAGTCCAAGTGCCCGTTAGTTAACCTAGATAGTCAAAGCGCCTGCTAGGTAACCTAAATAGTCCAAGTGCCCGCTAGGTAACCTAGATAGTCCAATTGCCCGTTGGCTAACCTAGATAGTCGAAGTGTCCGCTAGTTAACCTACATAGTCCAAGTGTCCGTTCGTTAACCTAGATAGGCCAAGTGCCCGCTAGGTAACCAAGATAGTCCAAGTGCCCCCTAGGGTATGTACATAGTTCAAGTGCCAGCTAGGTAACCTAGATTGTCCAAGTGTCCGCTAGTTAACCTACATAGTACAAGTGCCCGCTAGGTAACCTTGATAGTCCAAGGGCCTGCTAGTTAACCTACAAAGTCCAATGCCCTATAGGGAACCTACATAGTCCAAGTGCCCGCTGAGGAACCTACATAGTCCAAGTTCCCGATAGGGAACCTGTATATTCCAAGTGCCCGTTAGGGAACCTGTATATTCCAAGTGCCCATTAGGGAACCTAGATAGTCCAAGTGCCCGCTAGGGAACCTACATAGTCAAAGTGCTCGCTAGGGAACCTGCATTGTGCAAGTGCCCGCTAGTTAACCTAGATAGTCCAAGTGCCCGCTAGTTAACCTACATAGTCCAAGGTCAGCTAGTTAACCTAGATAGTCCAAGTGCCCGCTAGTTAACCTACATAGTCCAAGGGCCCGCTAGTTAACCTAGATATTCCAAGTGCCCGCTAGTTAACCTAGATCGTCCAAGTGTCCGCTAGTTAACCTACATAGTCCAAGTTCCCGCTAGGTAACCTACACATTCCAATTGCCCCCTAGTTAACCTAGACAGTCCAAGTACCTGATAGGGAACCTACATAGTCCAAGTGCTCGCTAGGGAACCTACATAGTCCAAGTGCTCACTAGGCAACCTACATAGTCCAAGTGCCCGTTAGTTAACCTAGACATTCAATGTGCCTGCTAAGTAACCTAAATAATCCAAGTGCCCGCAAGGGAACCTACATAGTCCAAGTGCCCGCTAGGTAACCTAGATAGTCCAATTGCCCATTAGCTAACCTAGATAGTCGAAGTGTCCCCGAGTTAACCTACATAGTCCTAGTGCCCGTTCGTTAACGTAGATAGGCCAAGTGCCCGCTAGGTAACCTAGACAGTCCAAGTGCCCGCTAGGTTACCTACATAGTCCAAGTGCACGTTCGTTAACCTAGATAGTCCAAGTGCCCGCTGGTAACCTACATAGTCCAATGGCCCGCTAGGTAACCTGGATAGTCCAATTGCCTTCTCGTTAACCTACATAGTCCAAGTGCCCGCTAGGTAACCTATATAATCCAATTGCACAATAGGTAACCTAAATAATCCAAATGCCCGCTAGGGAAACTACATAATCCAAGTGCCCGCTAGTTAATCTAGATAGTCCAAGTGCCAGCTAGTTAACCTAGATAGTCCAAGGGCCCGCTAGTTAACCTACATAGTCCAAGTGCCCAATAGGGAACCTACATAATCCAAGTGCCCGCTAGAGAACCTACATAGTCCAAGTGCCCGCTAGGGAACTTACATAGTCCAAGGGCCCGCTAGGGAAACTACGTAGTCCAAGTGCCCGCTAGGGAACTTACATAGTCCAAGGGCCCGCTAGGGAACCTACATAGTCCAAGTGCCCGTTAGTTAACCTAGATAGTCCAAGTGACCGCTTGGTAACCTAGATAGTCCAACAGTCCGCTAGGTAACCTACATACTCCAAGAACCCGCTAGGTAACGTAGATAGTTCAAGTGCCAGCTAGGTAACCTAGATAGTCCAAGTGCCCGCTATGTTATCTATGTAGTCCAAATGCCCGCTAGGGAATCTACATAGTCCAAGGGCCCGCTAGTTAACGTAGATAGTCCAAGTGCTGCTAGTTGATCTACATAGTCCAAGGGCCCGCTAGTTAACCTACATAGTCCAAGTACCCGCTAGTTAACCTAGATCGTCCAAGTGCCCACTAGGTAACCTACATAGCCCAAGGGCCCGCTAGTTAACCTACATAGTCCAAGGGCCCGCTAGCTAACCTACAAAGTCTAAGTGCCCGCTAGGTTATCTATATAGTCCAAATGCCCGCTAGTTAACCTAGATCGTCCAAGTGCCCGCTAGTTAATCAACATAGTCAATGGGCCCACTAGATAACCTACAAAGTGCAAGAGCCCACTAGTTAACCTAGATCGTGCAAGTGTCTGCTAGTTAACCTACATAGTCCAAGTGCCAGTTAGCTAACCTAGATAGTCCAAGGGCCCGCTAGTTGACCTAGATAGTCCAAGTGCCCGCTAGTTAACCTAGATAGTCCTAGTGCCCGTTAGTTAACCTAGGGTGTCCAAGTGCCCACTAGGGGACGTACTTAGTGCAAGTGCCCGTTAGCTAACCTAGATAGTCCAAGTGCCCGCTAGTTAACATTGATCATCCAAGTGCCCGCTAGTTAACCTAGATAGTCCAAGTGCACGCTAGTTAACCTAGATAGTCCAAAGGCCCTCTAGTTAACCTATATCGTCCAAGTGCCCGCTAGTTAACCTACATAGTCCAAGGGCCCGCTAGTTAACGTACGTAGACCAAGGTCTGCTAGTTCATCTAGATACTCCATGTGCTCGCTAGTTAACCTACATAGTACAAGGGCCCGCTTGTTGACCTATATAGTCCAAGTGCCCGCTAGTTAACCTAGATAGTCCAAGTGCCCGTTCGTTAACCTAGATAGTCCAAGTGCCAGCTAGGTAACCTAGACTGTCCAAGTGCCCGCTAGGTTACCTACATATTCCAAGTGCCCGTTCGTTAACCTAGATAGTCAAAGTGGCCGCTAGGAAACCTACATAGTCCAATGGCCCGCTAGGTAACCTAGATACTCCAAGTGCCCGCTAATTAACCTAGAGTCCAAGTGCTCGCTAGTTAGCCTACATACTCCAAGTGCCCGCTATGTAACCTAGACAGTCCAAGTGCCCGCTAGGTTACCTGCATATTCCAAGTTCCCCTTTCGTTAACTTAGATAGTCCAAGTGCCCGCTAGGTAACCTAGATAGTCCAAGGGCCCGCTAGTTAACCTACATAGTCCAAGCGCTCACTTGTTAACTTTGATAGTCCAAGTGCCCGCTAGTTAACCTAGATCGTCCAAGTGCCCGCTAGTTAACTTAGATTGTCCACGTGCCCGCTAGGGATCCTTCATAATCCAAGTGCCTGCTAGGTAACCTAGGTAGTCCAGTGCCCGCTAGTTAACTTAGATAGTCCTAGTGCCCGTTAGTTAACCTAGATAGACCAAATGCCCACTAGGGGACGTACATAGTCCAAGTGCCCGCTAGTTAACCTACATAGTCCAAGGTCCGCTAGTTAACCTAGATAGTCCATGTGCCCGCTAATTAACCTACATAGTACAAGGGCCCGCTAGTTGACCTAGATTGTCCAAGTGCCCGCTAGTTAACCTAAGTAGTACAAATGTCCGATAGGGATCCTACATATGCCAAGTGACCGCTAGTTAACCTACATAGTCCAAGTCCCTGCTAGGTAACCTAGACAGTCCAAGTGACCATTATGTTACCTACATAGTCCAAGTGCCCGTTCGTTAACCTACATAGCCCAAGTGCCCGCTAGGGAACGTACATAGTCCAAGTGCCCTCTAGGTAACCTAGATAGTCCAAGTGCCCGCTAGTTAACCAAGATAGTCCAAGTGCCCCCTAGGGTATGTACATAGTTCAAGTGCCAGCTAGGTAACCTAGATTGTCCAAGTGTCAGCTAGTTAACCTACATACTACAAGTGCCCGCTAGGTAACTTAAATAGTCCAAGGGCCTGCTAGTTAACCTACATAGTCCAATGCCCGATAGGGAACCTACATAGTCCAAGTGCCCCCTGAGGAACCTACATAGTCCATGTTCCCGATAGGGAATCTTTATATTCCAAGTGCCCGTTAGGGAACCTAGATAGTCCACGTGCCCATAGGGAACCTATAGTGTCCAAGTGCCCGCTAGGGAACCTACATAGTCAAAGTGCTCGCTAGGGAACCTGCATTGTGCAAGTGCCCGCTAGTTAACCTAGATAGTCCAAGTGCCCGCTAGTTAACCTACATAGTCCAAGGTCAGCTAGTTAACCTAGATAGTCCAAGTGACCGCTTGTTAACCTACATAGTCCAAGGTCAGATAGTTAACCTAGATAGTCCAAGTGCCCGCTAGTTAACCTACATAGTCCAAGTTCCCGCTACGTAACCTACACAGTCCAATTGCCCCCTAGTTAACCTAGACAGTCCAAGTACCTGATAGGGAACCTACATAGTCCAAGTGCTCGCTAGGGAACCTACATAATCCAAGTGCTCACTAGGCAACCTACATAGTCCAAGTGCCTGTTAGTTAACCTAGATAGTCAAAGTGCCTGCTAGGTAACCTAAATAGTCCAAGTGCCCGCAAGGGAACCTACATAGTCCAAGTGCCCGCTAGGTAACCTAGATAGTCCAATTTCCCATTGGCTAACCTAGATAGTCGAAGTGTCCCCTAGTTAACCTACATAGTCCAAGTGCCCGTTCGTTAACGTAGATAGGCCAAGTGCCCGCTAGGTAAACTAGACAGTCCAAGTGCCTGCTAGGTTACCTACATAGTCCAAGTGCACGTTCGTTAACCTAGATAGTCCAAGTGCCCGCTGGTAACCTACATAGTCCAATGGCCCGCTAAGTAACTTTGATAGTCCAAGTGCCTTCTAGTTAACCTACATAGTCCAAGTGCCGGCTAGGTAACCTACATAATCCAAGTGCACAATAGGTAACCTAAATAATCCAAATGCCCGCTAGGGAAACTACATAGACCAAGTGCCCGCTAGTTAACCTAGATAGTCCAAGTGCCCGCTAGTAAACCTAGATAGTCCAAGGCCCGCTAGTTAATCTAGATAGTCCAAGGGCCCGCTAGTTAACCTACATAGTCCAAGTGCCCGATAGGGAACCTACATAATCCAAGTGCCCGCTCGGGAACCTACATAGACCAAGTGCTCGCTAGTTAACCTAGATAGTCCAAGTGCCCGCTAGTAAACCTAGATAGTCCAAGGCCCGCGAGTTAATCTAGATAGTCCAAGGGCCCGCTAGTTAACCTACATAGTCCAAGTGCCCGATAGGGAACCTACATAATCCAAGTGCCCGCTAGGGAACCTACATAGTCCAAGTGCTCGCTAGGGAACTTACATAGTCCAAGGGCCCGCTAGGGAAACCACATAGTCCAAATGCCCGCTAGGGAATTTACATAGTCCAAGGGCCCGCTAGGGAACCTACATAGTCCAAGTGCCCGTTAGTTAACGTAGATAGTCCAACAGCCCGCTAGGTAACCTACATACTCCAAGAACCCGCTAGGTAACGTAGATAGTTCAAGTGCCAGCTAGGTAACCTAGATAGTCCAAGTGCCCGCTAGGTAACCTACAAAATCTAAGTGCCCGCTAGGTTATCTATGTAGTCCAAATGCCCGCTAGGGAATCTACATAGTCCAAGGGCCCGCTAGTCAACGTAGATAATCCAAGTTCCGCTAGTTAATCTACATAGTCCAAGGGCCCGCTAGTTAACTTACATAGTCCAAGTACCCGCTAGTTAACCTAGATCGTCCAAGTGCCCGCTAGGTAACCTACATAGCCCAAGGGCCCCCTAGTTAACCTACATAGTCCAAGGGCCCGCTAGCTAACCTACAAAGTCTAAGTGCCCGCTAGGTTATCTATATAGTCCAAATGCCCGCTAGGGAACCTACATAGTCCAAGTGCCCTCTAGTTAACCTAGATCGTCCAAGTGCCCGCTAGTTAACCTAGATCGTCCAAGTGCCCGCTAGTTAACCAACATAGTCAATGGGCCCACTAGTTAACCTACATAGTGCAAGAGCCCGCTAGTTAACCTAAATCGTGCAAGTGTCTGCTAGTTAACCTACATAGTCCAAGTGCCAGTTAGCTAACCTAGATTGTCCAAGGGCCCGCTAGTTGACCTACATAGTCCAAGTGCCCGCTAGTTAACCTAGATAGTCCTAGTGCCCGTTAGTTAACCTAGGATGTCCAAGTGCCCACTAGGGGACGTACTTAGTCCAAGTGCCCGTTAGCTAACCTAGATAGTCCAAGTGCCCGCTAGTTAACATTGATCATCCAAGTGCCCGCTAGTTAACCTAGATAGTCCAAGGGCCCTGTAGTTAACCTATATCGTCCAAGTGCCCGCTAGTTAACCTACATAGTCCAAGGGCCCGCTAGTTAACGTACGTAGACCAAGGTCCGCTAGTTAACCTAGATACTCTAAGTGCCCGCTAGTTAACCTACATAGTACAAGGGCCCGCTAGTTGACCTATATAGTCCAAGTGCCCGCTAGTTAACCTAGATAGTCCAAGTGCCCGTTCGTTAACCTAGATAGTCCTAGTGCCAGCTAGGTAACCTAGACTGTCCAAGTGCCCGCTAGGTTACCTACATATTCCAAGTGCCCGTTCGTTAACCTAGATAGTCAAAGTGCCCGCTAGGAAACCTACATAGTCCAAGTGCCCGCTAGGTAACCTAGAGTCCAAGTGCTCTCTAGTTAACCTACATAGTCCAAGTGCCCGCTATGTAACCTAGATAGTCCAAGTGCCCGCTAGGTAACTTATATTGTCCAAGTTCCCGCTAGGTAACCTAGATACTCAAAGTTCCCGTTACCTAACCTAGATTGTCCAAGTGCCCTCTAAGCATCCTACAATGTCCAAGTGCCCGTTTGTTAACCTAGAAGTCCAAGTGCCCGCTAGGTAACCTAGACAGTCCAAGTGCCCGCTAGGTTACCTGCATATTCCAAGTGCCCGTTCATTAACTTAGATAGTCCAAGTGCCGGTAGGTAACCCAGATAGTCCAAGGGCCCGCTACTTAACCTACATAGTCCAAGGGCTCACTTGTTAACTTTGATAGTCCAAGTGCCCGCTAGTTAACCTAGATAGTCCAAGTGCCCGCTAGTTAACTTAGATTGTCCAAGTGCCCGCTTGGGATCCTTCATAATCCAAGTGCCTGCTAGGTAACCTTGGTAGTCCAGTGCCCGCTAGTTAACCTAGATAGTCCTAGTGCCCGTTAGTTAACCTAGATAGTCCAAGTGCCCACTAGGGGACGTACATTGTCCAAGTGCCCGCTAGTTATCCTACATAGTACAAGGTCCGCTAGTTAACCTAGATAGTCCAAGTGCCCGCTAGTTAACCTACATCGTACAAGGGCCCGCTAGTTGACCTAGATAGTCCAAGTTCCCGCTAGTTAACCAAGATAGTCAAAGTGCCCGCTAGTTAACCTAAGTAGTACAAATGTCCGATAGGGATCTTACATAGTCCAAGTGACCGCTAGTTAACCTACATAGTCCAAGTCCCCGCTAGGTAACCTAGACAGTCCAAGTGACCATTATGTTACCTACATAGTCCAAGTGCCCGTTCGTTAACCTACATAGTCCAATTGCCCGCTAGGTAACGTAGATAGCCCAAGTTCCCGCTAGGGAACGTACATAGTCCAAGTGCCCTCTAGGTAACCTAGATAGTCCAAATGCCCGCTAGTTAACCTACATAGTCCAAGTGCGTGCTAGGTAAACTACATAGTCCAAGTGCCCACTAGGTAACCCAGACAGTCCAATTGCCCGCTAGTTAACCTAGACAGTCCAAGTACCCGATAGGGAACCTACATAGTCCAAGTACCCGCTGGGAACCTACATAGTCCAAGTGCTCGCTAGGCAACCTACATAGTCCAAGTGCCCGTTAGTTAACCTAGATAGTCAAAGTGCCTGCTAGGTAACCTAAATAGTCCAAGTGCCCGCTAGGTATCCTAGATAATCAAATTGCCCGTTGGCTAACCTAGATAGTCGAAGTGTCCGCTAGTTAACCTACATAGCCCAAGTGTCCTTTCGTTAACCTAGATAGGCCAAGTGCCCGCTAGGTAACCAAGATAGTCCAAGTGCCCGCTAGGGTATGTACATAGTTCAAGTGCCCGCTAGGTAACCTAGATTGTCCAAGTGTCCGCTAGTTAACCTACATAGTACAAGTGCCCGCTAGGTAACCTAGATAGTCCAAGGGCCTGCTAGTTAACCTACATAGTCCACTGCCCAATAGGGAACCTACATAGTCCAGGTGCCCGCTGAGGAACCTACATAGTCCAAATTCCCGATAGGGAACCTGTATATTCCATGTGCCCGTTAGGGAACCTAGATAGTCCAAGTGCCCATAGGGAACCTATATAGTCCAAGTGCCCGCTAGGGAACCTACATAGTCAAAGTGCTCGCTAGGGAACCTGCATTGTGCAAGTGCCCGCTTTTTAACCTAGATAGTCCAAGTCCCCGCTAGTTAACCTACATAGTCCAAGGTCAGCTAGTTAACCTAGATAGTCCAAGTGACCGCTTGTTAACCTACATAGTCCAAGGTCAGCTAGTTAACCTAGATAGTCCAAGTGCACGCTAGTTAACCTACATAGTCCAAGAACCCGCTAGTTAACCTAGATAGTCCAAGTTCCTGCTAGTTAACCTACATAGTCCAAGGGCCGCTAGTTAACCTAGATATTCCAAGTGCCCGCTAGTTAACCTAGATCGTCCAAGTGTCCGCTAGTTAACCTACATAGTCCAAGTTCCCGCTAGGTTACCTACACAGTCCAATTGCCCCCTAGTTAACCTAGACAGTCCAAGTACCTGATAGGGAACCTACATAGTCCAAGTGCTCGCTAGGGAACCTACATAGTCCAAGTGCTCACTAGGCAACCTACATATTGCAAGTGCCCGGTAGTTAACCTAGATAGTCCAAGTGCCTGCTAGGTAACCTAAATAGTCCAAGTGCCCGCAAGGGAACCTACATAGTCCAAGTGCCCGCTAGGTAACCTAGATCGTCCAAGTGCCCGCTAGTTAACATAGATAAACCAAGTGCCCGCTAGGTATCCTACATAGTCCAAGGGTCCTCTAGTTAACCTAGATAGTCCAAGTGCCCGCTAGGGGACGTATATAGTCCAAGTGCCTGCTAGGTAACCTAGATAGTCCTAGTGCCCGCTAGGGTATGTACATAGTTCAAGTGCCCTTCTAGGTAACCTAGATTGTCCAAGTGTCCGCTAGTTAACCTACATAGTCCAAGTTCCCACTAGGTAACCTAGAAAGTCCAAGGGCCTGCTAGTTAACCTACGTAGTCCAATGCCCGATAGGGAACCTACATAGTCCAAGTGCCCGCTGAGGAACCTACATAGTCCAAGTGCCCGATAGGGAACCTATATATTCCAAGTGCCTGTTAGGGAACCTAGATAGTCCAAGTGCCCATAGGGATCCTATATAGTCCAAGTGCCCGCTAGGGAACCTACATAGTCAAAGTGCCCGCTAGGGAACCTGCATTGTGCAAGTGCCCGCTAGTTAACCTAGATAGTCCAAGTGCCCGCTAGTTAACCTACATAGTCCAAGGTCAGCTAGTTAACTTGGATAGTCCAAGTGCCCGCTAGTTAACCTACATAGTCCAAAGTCAGCTAGTTAACCTAGATAGTCCAAGTGCCCGCTAGTTAACCTACATAGTCCAAGGTCAGCTAGTTAACTTGGATAGTCCAAGTGCCCGCTAGTTAACCTACATAGTCCAAAGTCAGCTAGTTAACCTAGATAGTCCAAATGCCCGCTAGGGACACTACATAGTCCAAGGGCCCGCTAGTTAGCCTAGATAGTTCAAGTGCCTGCTAGTAAACCTACATAATCTATGGGCCCGCTAGTTAATCTACATAGTACAAGGGCCCGCTAGTTAACCTAGATCGTGTAAGTGTCCTCTAGTTAACCTTGATAGTCCAAGTGCCCGCTAAGGAACTTGCATAGTCCAAGTGCACGCTAGTTAACCTAGATAGTCCAAGTGCCCGCTAGTTAACCTAGATAGTCCAAGTGTCTGCTACATAACCAACATAGTGCAAGTGTCCGCTAGTTAACCTACATATTCCAAGTGCCCGCTAGTTAACATAGATAGTCCAAGTGCCCGCTAGGGAATGTACATAGTCCAAGTGCCCGCTAGGGAACGTACATAGTCCAAATGCCCGCTAGGGAACGTAAATAGTCCAAGTGCCTGCTCGGTAACTTAGATAGTGCAAGTGCCTGCTAGTTAACCTAGATAGTTCTAGTACCCGCTAGGTAACCTCGATCGTTCAAGGGCCCCCTAGTTAACCTACATAATCCAAGTGCCCGCTAGATAACCTAGATAGTCCAAGTGCCCGTTCGGTAACCTAGATAGTCCAAGGGCCCTTTAGGGAACCTAGATAGTCCAAAGGCCCGCTAGTAAACATACATAGTCCATGGGCCCGCTAGTTAACCTACATAGTGCAAGTGTCCGCTAGTTAAACTACATATTCCAAGTGCCCGCTAGTTAACCTACATAATCTAAGTGCCCGTTAGCTAACGTAGATAGTCCAAGGGCCCGCTAGTTGACCTACATAGTCCAAGTGCCAGCTAGGTAACCTAGATAGTACAAGTGCCCCCTAGGGAACCTAGATAGTCCAAGTGCCTGTTATTTAACCTAGATAGTCCAAGTGGCGGCTAAGTAACCTACATAGTCCAAGTGTCCGTTCGTTAACCTAGATAATCCAAGTGCCCGCTAGGTAACCTAGACAGTCCAAGTGCCCACTAGTTAACCTACATAGTCCAAGTGCCCAATAGGGAACCTACATAATCCAAGTGCCAGCTAGGGAACCTACATAGTCCAAGTGCCCGGTAGGCAACCTACATAGTCCAAGTGCCCGTTATTTAACCTAGATAGTCAAAGTGCCTGCTAGGTAACCTAGATAGTCCAAGTGCCCGCTAGGTAACTTACATATTCCAAGTTCCCGCTTGGTAACCTTAATAGTCCAAATGCCCTCTAGGGAAACTACATAGTCCAAGGGCCCGCTAGTTAACCTAGATAGTCCAAGTGCCTGCTAGTAAACCTACATAATCAATGGGCCCGCTAGTTAACCTACATAGTGCAAAGGCCCGCTAGTTAACCTAGATCGTGCAAGTGTCCGCTAGTTAACCTACATAGTCCAAGTGCCCGCTAGTTAACCTAGATAGTCCAAGTGCCCGCTAGAGATCCTTCATAATCCAAGTGCCTGCTAGGTAACCTAGATAGTCCAAGTGCGCGCTAGGGTATGTACATAGTCCAAGTGCCTGCTAGGAAACCTAGATAGTCCAAGAGCCCGCTAGTTAACCTACATATTCCAAGGGCCCGCTAGTTAACCTACATAGTCCAAGGTCTGCTAGTTAACCTAGATAGTCAAAGTGCCCGCTAGGTAACCTAGACAGTCCAAGTGCCGTTAGGTTACCTACATAGTCCAAGTGCCCATTCGTTTACCTAGATAGTCCAAGTGCCCGCTAGGTAACCTACATAGTCCAAGGGCCCGCTAGGTAACCTATATACTCCAAGTGCCCGCTAGGTAACCTCGATAGTCCAAGTCCGCGCTAGTTAACCTAGATAGTCCAAGTGCCTGCTAGGTAACCTACATTGTCCAAGTTCCCGCTAGGTAACCTAGATAGTCCAAGTGCCCGTTACCTAACCTAGTTAGTCCAAGTGCCCGCTAGGCAACATACATATTCCAAGTGCCCGTTCGTTAACCTAGAAGTCCAAGTGCCCGCTATGTAACCTAGACAGTCCAAGTGCCCGCTAGGTTACCTGCATAGTCCAAGTGCCTGTTCGTTAACCTACATAGTCCAAGTGCCCGCTAGTTAACCTAGATAGTCCAAGTGCCCGCTAGGGTTCCTTCATAATCCAAGTGCCTGCTAGGTAACCTAGATAGTCCAAGTGCCCGCTAGTTAACCTAGATAGTCCTAGTGTCCGTTAGTTAACCTAGATAGTCCAAGTGCCCACTAGGTGACGTACATAGTCCAAGTGCCTGCTAGGCAACCTAGATAGTCAAAGTGGGCGCTAGGCTATGTACATAGTCCAAGTGCCTGCTAGGAAAACTAGATAGTCCAAGAGCCCGCTAGTTAACCTACATATTCCAAGGGCCCGCTAGTTAACCTACATAGTCCAAGGTCTGCAAGTTAACCTAGATAATCAAGGTGCCCGCTAGGTAACCTAGACAGTCCAAGTGCCCGTTAGGTTACCTACATAGTCCAAGTGCCCGTTCGTTAACCTAGATAGTCCAAGTGCCTGCTTGGTAACCTACATTGTCCAAGTTCCCGCTAGGTAACCTAGATAGTCCAATGCCCGTTACCTAACCTAGATAGTCCAATTGCCCGCTATGCAACATACATAGTCCAAGTGCCCGTTCGTTAACCTAGAAGTCCAAGTGCCCGCTAGGTAAACTAGACTGTCCAAGTTCACGCTAGGTTACCTACATAGTCCAAATGCCCGTTCGGCAACCTAGATAGTCCAAGAGCCCGCTAGTTAATCTACATAGTCCAAGTGCCCGCTAGGTAACCTAGATAGTCCAAGTGCCCGTTCGTTAACCTAGATAGTCCAATTGCCCGCTAGGTAACCTAGACTGTCCAAGTGTCCACTAGGTTACCTACATAGTCCAAGTGCCCGTTCGTTAACCTAGATAGTCCAAGTGCCCGCTATGTAACCTAGAGTCCAAGTGCTCGCTAGTTAACCTACATAGTCCAAGTGCCCGCTATGTAACCTAGATAGTCAAAGTGCCCGTTAGGTTACCTAGATAGTCCAAGTGCCCGCTAGGTAACTTACATTATCCACGTTCAAGCTAGGTAACCTAGATAGCCCAAGTGCCCGTTACCTAACCTATATAGTCCAAGTACCCGCTAAGCAACCTACATAGTCCAAGTGCCTATTCGTTAACCTAGAAGTCCAAGTGCCCGCTAGGTAACATAGACATTCCAAGTGCCCACTAGGTTACCTGCATATTCCAAGTGCCCGTTCGTTAACTTAGATAGTCCAAGTGCCCACTAGGTAACCTACATAGTCCAAGTGCCCGTTAGGTAACCTATATAAGTCCAAGTGCCCGCTAGGTAACCGAGATAATCCAAGGGCCCGCTAGTTAACCTACATAGTCCAAGGGCTCACTTGTTAACTTTGATAGTCCAAGTGCCCGCTAGTTAACCTAGATCGTCCAAGTGCCTGCTAGTTAAACTAGATTGTCCAAGTGCCCGCTAGGGATCCTTCATAATCCAAGTGCCTGCTAGGTAACCTAGATAGGCCAAGTGGCCGCTAGTTAACCTAGATAATCCTAGTGCCCGTTAGTTGACCTAGATAGTCCAATTGCCCACTAGGTGACGTACATAGTACAAGTGTCCTCTAGTTAACCTACAGAGTCCAAGTGCCTGCTAGGTAACCTAGACAGTCCAAGTGCACGCTAGTTAACCTACATAGTCCAAGTGCCCGATAGGGAACCTACATAATCCAAGTGCCCGCTAGGCAACCTACATAGTCCAAGTGCCCGTTTGTTAACCTAGATAGTCAAAGGGCCTGCTAGTTAACCTAGATAGTCCAAGTGCCCGCTAGGTAACCTAGATAGTCCAAGTGCCGCTGGGTAACCTAGATAGTCCAATTGCCCGCTAGGGAAAATACATAGTCCAAGTGCCCGCTAGTGAGCCTAGATAGTCCAAGTGCCTGCTAGTAAACCTACATAATCCATGGGCCCGCTAGTTAACCTTGATTGTGCAAGTGTCCGCTAGTTAACCTACATAGACCAAGTGCCCGCTAGTTAACCTATATACCAAGTGCCCGCTACGTAACCTAGATAGTCCAAGGGCACGCTAGTTAACCTACATAGTACAAGTGCCCGCTAGGCAACCTAGATAGTCCAAGTGCCCTCTAAGGAACCTACATAGTCCAAGTGCACGCTAGTTAACCTAGATAGTCCAAGTGCCTGCAAGGTAACCTACATAGTGCAAGTGTCCGCTAGATAACCTACATATTCCAAGTGCCCGTAGTTAACATAGATAGTCCAAGTGCCCGCTAGGGAACGTACATAGTCCTCGTGCCCGCTAGGTAACTTAGATAGTTCTAGTACCCGCTAGGTAACCTAGATCGTCCAAGGGCCCCCTAGTTAGCCTACATAGTCCAAGTGCCCGCTAGGTAACCTAGATAGTCCAAGTGCCCGTTCTGTAACCTAGATAGTCCAAGTGCCCTTTAGGGAACTTAGATAGTCCAAGGGCCCGCTAGTAAACCTACATAGTCTATGGGCACGCTAGACAACCTACATAGTGCAAGTGTCCGCTAGTTAACCTACATATTCCAAGTGCCCCCTAGTTTACCTACATAATCTAAGTTCCCGTTAGCGAACCTAGGTAGTCCAAGGGCCCGCTAGTTGACCTACATAGTCCAAGTGCCAGCTAGGTACCCTAGATAGTACAAGTGCCCGCTAGGGAACCTAGATAGTCCAAGTGCCTGTTAGCTAACCTAGATAGTCCAAGTGGCGGCTAGGTAACCTACATAGTCCAAGTGCCCGTTCGTTAACCTAGATAATCCAAGTGCCCGCTAGGTAACCTAGACAGTCCAAGTGTCCGCTAGTTAACCTACATAGTCCATGTGCCCAATAGGGAACCTACATAATCCAAGTGCCCGCTAGGGAACCTACATAGTCCAAGTGCCCGCTAGGCAACCTACATAGTCCAAGTGCCCGTTAGTTAACCTAGATAATCAAAGTGCCTGCTAGGTAACGTAGATAGTCCAAGTGCCCACTAGGTAACCTACATAGTCCAAGTTCCCGCTTGGTAACTTTAATACTCCAAATGCCCGCTAGGGAAACTACATAGTCTAATTGCCCGCTAGGTAACCTAGATAGTCCAAGTGCCTGCTAGTAAACCTACATAATGCATGAGCCCGCTAGTTAACCAACATAGTGCAAGGGCCCGCTAGTTAACCTAGATCGTGCAAGTGTCCGCTAGTTAACCTACATAGTCCAAGTGCCCGCTAGTTAACCTAGATAGTCCAAGTGCCCGCTAGGTATCCTTCATAATCCAAGTGCCTGCTAGGTTACCTAGATAGTCCAAGTGCCCGCTAGTTAACCTAGATAGTCCTACTGCCCGCTGGTTAACCTAGATAGTCCAAGTACCCACTAGGGGACGTACATAATCAAAGTGCCCGCTAGTTAACCTAGATAGTCCTAGTGCCCGTTAGTTAACCTAGATAGTCAAGTCCTCTAGGGGACGTACATAGTCCAAGTGCCCGCTAGGCAACCTAGATAGTCCAAGTGGGCGCTAGGCTATGTACATAGTCCAAGTGCCTGCTAGGAAACCTAGATAGTCCAAGTGCCGCTAGTTAACCTACATAGTCCAAGGGCCCGCTAGTTAACCTACATAGTCACAGGTCTGCTAGTTAACCTAGATAGTCAAAGTGCCCGCTAGGTAACCTAGACAGTCCAAGTGCGCGCTAGGGTATGTACATAGTCCAAGTGCCCGTTCGTTAACCAAGATAGTCCAAGTGCCCGCTAGGTAACCTATATAGGACAAGTGCCCTCTAGTTAACCTAGATAGTCCAAGTGCCCGCTAGGTAACCTAGATAGTCAATGTGCCCGTTAGGTAACCAACATTCTCCAAGTTCCCGCTAGGTAACCGAGAAAGTCCAAGTGCCCTTTACCTAACCTAGATAGTCCAAGTGCCCGCTAGGCCACATACATAGTCCAAGTGCCCGTTCGTTAACCTAGAAGTCCACGTGCCCGCTATGTAACCTAGACAGTCCAAGTGCCCGCTAGGTTACCTGCATAGTCCAAGTGCCCGTTCGTTAACCTAGATAGTCCAAGTGCCCGCTAGAGAACCTATATAGTCCAAGTGCTATCTAGGTAACCTAGATAGTCCAAGTGCCTGCTAGGTAACCTACATAGTCCAAGTGCCCGTTCGTTAACCTAGATAGTGCAAGTGCCCGCTAGTTAACCTAGATTGTCCAAGTGCCCGCTAGTTAACCTACATAGTCCAAGTGCCCGCTAGGTAACCTAGATAGTGAAAGTGCCCATTAGGTAACCTAGATAGTCCAAGTGCCTGCTAGGTAACCTACATTGTCCAAGTTCCCGCTAGGTAACCTAGATAGTCCAAGTGCCCGTAACCTAACCTAGATAGTCCAAGTGCCCGCTAGGCAACATACATAGTCCAAGTGCCCGTTCGTTAACCTAAAAGTCCAAGTGCCCGCTAAGTACCCTAGACAGTCAAAGTGCCCGTTCGTTACCCTAGATAGTCCAAGAGCCCGCTAGGGAACCTATATACTCCAAGTGCTATCTAGGTAACCTAGATAGTCCAAGGGCCCGCTAGTTAACTTACATAGTTCAAGGGCTCGCTTGTTAACTTTGATAGTCCAAGTGCCCATTAGTTAACCAAGATCATCCTAGTGCCCGCTAGTTAACCTAGATCGTCCAAGTGTCCTCTAGTTAACCTACATATTCCAAGTGCCCGCTAAGTTAACCTAGACAGTCTAAGTGCATGCTAGTTAACCTTGATAGTCAAAGTGCCTGCTAGGTAACCTAGATAGTCCAAGAGCCCGCTAGGTAACCTAGATAGTCCAAATGCCCGTTAGGGACACTACATAGTCCATGTGCCCGCTGGTTAACCTAGATAGTCCATGTGCCCGCTAGGTAACCAATAAAGTCTAAGTGCCCACTAGGTTATCTATATAGTCCAAATGCCCGCTAGGGAACCTACATAGTCCAAGTGCCCGCTAGGTAACCTAGATAGTCCAAGTGCTCTCTAGTTAACCTAGATCGTCCAAGTGCCCGCTAGTTATCCTACATAGTCCCAGAGCCCTTTAGTTAACCTACATAGTCCAAGGTCAGCTAGTTAACCTAGATAGTCCAAGTGCTCGCTAGTTAACCTACATAGTACAAGGGCCCGCTAGTTGACCTAGATAGTCCAAGTGCCCACAAGTTAACCTAGATAGGTCAAGTGCCTGGTAGGTAACCAAAGTAGTCCAAATGTCCGATAGGGATCCTACATAGTCCAAGTGCTCGCTAGTTAACCTAGATAGTCCAAGTGCCCGCTAGGGATCCTTCATAATCCAAGTGCCTGCTAGGTAACCTAGATAGTCCAAGTGCCCGCTAGTTAACCTAGATAGTCCTAGTACCCGTTAGTTACCTAGATAGTCCAGTGCCCACTAGAGGACGTACATAATCCATGTGCCTGCTAGGTAACCTAGATAGTCCAAGTGCGCGCTAGGCTATGTACATAGTCCAAGTGCCTGCTAGGAAACCTAGATAGTCCAAGAGCCCGCTAGTTAACCTACATATTCCAAGGGCCCGCTAGTTAACCTACATAGTCGAAGGTCTGCTAGTTAACCTAGATAGTCAAAGTGCTCGCTAGGTAACCTAGACAATCCAAGTGCCCGTTAGGTTACCTACATAGTCCAAGTGCCCGTTCGTTAACCTAGATAGTCCAAGTGCCCGCTAGGTAACCTACATAGTCCAAGGGCCCGCTAGGTAACCGAGATAGTCCAAGTGCCCGCTACGTAACCTCGATAGTCCAAGTCCGCGCTAGTTAACCTAGATAGTCCAAGTGCCTGCTAGGTAACCTACATTGTCCAAGTTCCCGCTAGGTAACCTAGATAGTCCAAGTGCCCATTACCTAACCTAGATTGTCCAAGTGCCCGCTAGGCAACATACATATTCCAAGTGCCCGTTCGTTAACCTAGAAGTCCAAGTGCCCGCTATGTAACCTAGACAGTCCAAGTGCCCGCTAGGTTACCTGCATATTCCAAGTGCTGTTCGTTAACCTACATATTCCAAGTGCCCGCTAGTTAACCTAGATAGTCCAAGTGCCCGCTAGGGATCCCTCATAATCCAAGTGCCTGCTAGGTAACCTAGATAGTCCAAGTGCCCGCTAGTTAACCTAGATAGTCCTAGTGCCCACTAGGGGACGTACATAGTCCAAGTCCCTGCCAGGTGACCTAGATAGTCAAAGTGGGCGCTAGGCTATGTACATAGTCCAAGTGCCTGCTAGGAAACCTAGATAGTCCAAGAGCCCGCTAGGTAACCTACATAGTCCAAGGGCCCGCTAGTTAACCTACATAGTCCAATGTCTGCAAGTTAACCTAGATAATCAAGGTGCCCGCTAGGTAACCTAGACATTCCAAGTGCCCATTAGGTTACCTACATAGTCCAAGTGCCCATTCGTTAACCTAGATAGTCCTAGTGCCCGCTAAGTTAACCTAGACAGTCCAAGTGCACGCTAGTTAACCTACATAGTCCAAGTGCCCGCTAGGCAACCTACATAGTCCAAGTGCCCGTTAGTTAACCTTGATAGTCAAAGTACTTGCTAGGTAACCTAGATAGTCCAAGTGCCCACTAGGTAACCTAGATAGTCCAAATGCCCGCTAGGGACACTACATAGTCCAAGTGCCCGCTAGTTAGCCTAGATAGTCCAAGTGCCTGATGGTAAACCTACATAATCTATGGGACCGCTAGTTAACCTACATAGTACAAGTGCCCACTAGGCAACCTAGATAGTCCAAGTGCCCGCTAAGGAACCTACATAGTCCAAGTGCACGCTAGTTAACCTAGATAGTCCAAGTGCCCGCTAGGTAACCTAGATAGTCCAAGTGCCTGCTAGGTAACCGACATAGTGCAAGTGTCCGCTAGTTAACCTACATATTCCAAGTGCCCGCTAGTTAACATAGATAGTCCAAGTGCCCGCTAGGGAATGTACATAGTCCAAGTGCCCGCTAGGGTACGTACATACTCCAAGTGCCCGCTAGGGAACGTACATAGTCCAAGTGCCTGCTAGGTATCTTAGATACTGCAAGTGCCTGAAAGTTAACCTAGATAGTTCTAGTACCCGCTAGGTAACCTCGATCGTTCAAGGGCCCCCTAGTTAACCTACATAATCCAAGTGCCCGCTACATAACCTAGATAGTCCAAGTGCCCGTTCGGTAACCTACATAGTCCAAGTGCCCTTTAGGAAACTTAGATAGTCCAAAGGCCCGCTAGTAAACCTACATAGTCCATGGGCCCGCTAGTTAACCTACATAGTGCAAGTGTCCGCTAGTTAACCTACATATTCCAAGTGCCCGCTAGTTAACCTACATAATCTAAGTGCCCGTTAGCTAACCTAGATAGTCCAAGGGCCCACTAGTTGGCCTACATAGTCCAAGTGCCAGCTAGGTAACCTAGATAGTACAAGTGCCCGCTAGGGAACCTAGATAGTCCAAGTGCCTGTTAGCTAACCTAGATAGTCCAAGTGGCGGCTAGGTACCCTACATAGTCCAAGTGTCCGTTAGTAAACCTAGATAATCCAAGTGCCCGCTAGGTAACCTAGACAGTCCAAGTGCCCGCTAGTTAACCTACATAGTCCATGTGCCCGATAGGGTACCTACATAATCCAAGTGCCAGCTAGGGAACCTACATAGTCCAACTGCCCGCTAGGCAACCTACATAGACCAAGTGCCCGTTATTTAACCTAGATAGTCAAAGTGCCTGCTAGGTAACCTAGATAGTCCAAGTGCCCGCTACGTAACCTACATAGTCCAAGTTCCCGCTTGGTAACCTTAATAGTCCAAATGCCCTCTTGGATAACTACATAGTCCAACGGCCCGCTAGATAACCTAGATAGTCCAAGTGCCTGCTAGTAAACCTACATAATGCATGGGCCCGCTAGTTAACCAACATAGTGCAAGGGC
The DNA here is from genome assembly GCF_050624435.1 of Tenrec ecaudatus. Lineage (NCBI taxonomy): Eukaryota > Metazoa > Chordata > Mammalia > Afrosoricida > Tenrecidae > Tenrec > Tenrec ecaudatus. Next base: position 396,288 of record NW_027458873.1, read on the forward strand.
CCGCTAGTTAACCTAGATCGTGCAAGTGTCCGCTAGTTAACCTACATAGTCCAAGTGCCCGCTAGTTAACCTAGATAGTCCAAGTGCCCGCTAGGTAACCTAGATAGTCCAAGTGCCCTCTAGTTAACCTAGATCGTCCAAGTGCCCGCTAGTTATCCTACATAGTCCAAGAGCCCTTTAGTTAACCTACATAGTCCAAGGTCAGCTAGTTAACCTAGATAGTCCAAGTGCTCGCTAGTTAACCTACATAGTACAAGGGCCCGCTAGTTGACCTACATAGTCCATGTGCCCACAAGTTAACCTAGATAGGTCAAGTGCCTGGTAGGTAACCAAAGTAGTCCAAATGTCTGATAGGGATCCTACATAGTCCAAGTGCCCGCTAGTTAACCTAGTTAGTCCAAGTGCCCGCTAGGGATCCTTCATAATCCAAGTGCCCGCTAGTTAACCTAGATAGTCCTAGTGCCCGTTAGTTACCTAGATAGTCCAGTGCCCCCTAGGGGATGTACATAATCCATGTGCCTGCTAGGTAACCTAGATAGTCCAAGTGCGCGTTAGGCTATGTACATAGTCAAAGTGCCTGCTAGGAAACCTAGATAGTCCAAGAGCCCGCTAGTTAACCTACATATTCCAAGGGCCCGCTAGTTAACCTACATAGTCCAAGGTCTGCTAGTTAACCGAGATAGTCAAAGTGCCCGCTAGGTAACCTAGACAATCCAAGTGCCCGTTAGGTTAGCTACATAGTCCAAGTGCCCGTTCGTTAACCTAGATAGTCCAAGTGCCCGCTAGGTAACCTACATAGTCCAAGGGCCTGCTAGGTAACCGAGATAGTCCAAGTGCCCGCTAGGTAACCTCGATAGTCCAAGTCCGCGCAAGTTAACCTAGATAGTCCAAGTGCCTGCTAGGTAACCTACATTGTCCAAGTTCCCGCTAGGTAACCTAGATAGTCCAAGTGCCCGTTACCTAACCTAGATTGTCCAAGTGCCCGCTAGGCAACATACATATTCCAAGTGCCCGTTCGTTAACCTAGAAGTCCTAGTGCCCGCTATGTAACCTAGACAGTCCAAGTGCCCGCTAGGTTACCTGCATAGTCCAAGTGCCTGTTCGTTAACCTAGATAGTCCAAGTGCCCGCTAGTTAACCTAGATAGTCCAAGTGCCCGCTAGGGATCCTTCATAATCCAAGTGCCTGCTAGGTAACCTAGATAGTCCAAGTGCCCGCTAGTTAACCTAGAGAGTCCTAGTGCCCACTAGGGGACGTACATAGTCCAAGTCCCTGCTAGGTAACCTAGATAGTCCAAGTGGGCGCTAGACTATGTACATAGTCCAAGTGCCTGCTAGGTAACCTAGATAGTCCAAGAGCCCGCTAGGTAACCTACATAGTCCAAGGGCCCGCTAGTTAACCTACATAGTCCAAGGTCTGCAAGTTAACCTAGATAATCAAGGTGCCTGCTAGGTAACCTAGACATTCCAAGTGCCCGTTAGGTTACCTACATAGTCCAAGTGCCCATTCGTTAACCTAGATAGTCCAAGTGCCCGCTACGTAACCTACATAGTCCAAGGGCCCGCTAGGTAAGCTAGATAGTCCAAGTGCCCGCTAGGTAACCTCGATAGTCCAAGTGCGCGCTAGTTAACCTAGATAGTCCAAGTGCCTGCTAGGTAACCTACATTGTCCAAGTTCCCGCTAGGTAACCTAGATAGTCCAAGTGCCCGTTACCTAACCTAGATTGTCCAAGTGCCCGCTAGGCAACATACATATTCCAAGTGCCCGTTCGTTAACCTAGAAGTCCAAGTGCCCGCTATGTAACCTAGACAGTCAAAGTGCCCGCTAGGTTACCTGCATAGTCCAAGTGCCTGTACGTTAACCTACATAGTCCAAGTGCCCTCTAGGGAACCTGTATATTCCAAGTGCTATCTAGGTAACCTAGATAGTCCAAGGGCCCGCTAGTTAACCTAGATAGTCCAAGGGCTCGCTTGTTAACTTTGATTGTCCAAGTGCCCGTTAGTTAACCTAGATCGTCCAAGTGTCCTCTAGTTAACCTACATAGTCCAAGTGCCCGCTAGGTAACCTACATAGTGCAAGTGTCTGCTAGGTAACCTACATAGTCCAAGTGCCCGCTAGTCAACCTAGATAGTCCAAGTGCCCGCTAGGTAACCTAGATAGTGCAATTGCCCGCTAGTTAACCTCCATAGTCCAAGTGCCTGCTAGGTACCCTAGATAGTCCAAGTGCCTGCTAGGTAACCTACATAGTCCAAGTGCCCGCTAGGTAACCTACATAGTGCAAGTTTCCGCTAGTTAACCTAGATCGTCCAATTGTCCGCTAGTTAACCTACATAGTCCAAGTTCCCGCTAGATAACCTAGATAGTCCAAGTGCCCGTTCGGTAACCTAGATAGTCCAAGTGGCCTTTAGGGAATCTAGATAGTCCAAGTGCCCACTAGGGAACCTACATAGTCCAATTGCCCGCTCTGGAACATACATAGTCCAAGTGCCCGCTAGTTAACCTAGATAGTCCAAGTGCCCGCTAGGTAACCTATATAGTCCAAATGCCCGCTAGGGAACCCACATGGTCCAAGTGCCTGCTAGGTAACCTAGATAGTCCAAGTGCCCGCTTGTTAACCTAGATAGTCCAAGTGCCCCTAGGTAACCTAGATAGTGCAACAGGCCGGTAGGTAACCTACATACTCCAAGTACCCGCTAGGTAACGTAGATAGTTCAAGTGCCAGCTAGGTAACCTAGATAGTCCAAGTGCCCGCTAGGTAACCTACAACTTCTAAGTGCCCGCTAAGGAATCTATATAGGCTAAATGCCCGCTAGGGAGCCTACATAATCCAAATGCCCGCTAGGTAACCTAGATAGTCCAAGTGCCCGCTAGGTAACCTACATAGTCCAAATGCCCTCTAGTTAACCCACATAGTCCAAGTACCCGCTAGGGAATTTACATAGTCCAAGGGCCCGCTAGGGAACCTACATAGTCCAAGTGCCCGTGTGTTAACCTAGATAGTCCATGTGCCCGCTAGGTAACCTAGATAGTCCAAGGGCCCGCTAGTTAACCTACATAGTTCAAGGTTTCGCTTGTTAACTTTCATAGTCCAAGTGCCCATTAGTTAACCTAGATCGTCCTATTGCCCGCTAGTTAACCTAGATCGTCCAAGTGTCCTCTAGTTAACCTACATAGTCCAAGTGCCCGCTAAGTTAACCTAGACAGTCCAAGTGCACGCTAGTTAACCTACATAGTCCAAGTGCCCGATAGGGAACCTACATAATCTAAGTGCCCGCTAGGCAACCTACATAGTCCAAGTGCCCGTTAGTTAACCTTGATAGTCAAAATGCCTGCTAGGTAACCTAGATAGTCCAAGAGCCCGCTAGGTAACCTAGATAGTCCAAATGCCCGCTAGGGACACTACATAGTCCAAGTGCCTGCTAGTTAGCCTAGATAGTCCAAGTGCCTGCTGGTAAACCTACATAATCTATGGGACCGCTAGTTAACCTACATAGTACAAGTGCCCGCTAGGCAACCTAGATAGTCCAAGTGCCCGCTAAGGAACCTACATAGTCCAAGTGCACGCTAGTTAACCTAGATAGTCCAAGTGCCCGCTAGGTAACCTAGATAGTCCAAGTGCCTGCTAGGTAACCGACATAGTGCAAGCGTCCGCTAGTTAACCTACATATTCCAAGTGCCCGCTAGTTAAAATAGATAGTCCAAGTGCCCGCTAGGGAACGTACATAGTCCAAGTGCCCGCTAGGGTACGTATATACTCCAAGTGCCCGCTAGGGAACGTACATAGTCTATGTGCCTGCTAGGTAACTTAGATAGTGCAAGTGCCTGAAAGTTAACCTAGATAGTTCTAGTACCCGCTAGGTAACCTCGATCGTTCAAGGGCCCCCTAGTTAACCTACATAATCCAAGTGCCCGCTAGATAACCTAGATAGTCCAAGTGCCCGTTCGGTAACCTACATAGTCCAAGTGCCCTTTAGGAAACTTAGATAGTCCAAAGGCCCGCTAGTAAACCTACATAGTCCATGGGCCCGCTAGTTAACCTACATAGTGCAAGTGTCCGCTAGTTAACCTACATATTCCAAGTGCCCGCTAGTTAACCTACATAATCTAAGTGCCCGTTAGCTAACCTAGATAGTCCAAGGGCCCACTAGTTGACCTACATAGTCCAAGTGCCAGCTAGATAACCTAGATAGTACAAGTGCCCACTAGGGAACCTAGATAGTCCAAGTGCCTGTTAGCTAACCTAGATAGTCCAAGTGGCGGCTAGGTAACCTACATAGTTTAAGTGTCCGTTCGTTAACCTAGATAATCCAAGTGCCCGCTAGGTAACCTAGACAGTCCAAGTGCCCGCTAGTTAACCTAGATAGTCCAAGTGCCCGCTACGTAACCTACATAGTCCAAGTTCCCGCTTGGTAACCTTAATAGTCCAAATGCCCTCTAGGAAAACTACATAGTCCAAGGGCCCGCTAGATAACCTAGATAGTCCAAGTGCCTGCTAGTAAACCTACATAATCCATGGGCCCGCTAGTTAACCTACATAGTGCAAGTGCCCGCTAGTTAACCTAGATAGTCCAAGTGCCCGCTAGGTAACCTACAAAATCTAAGTTCTCACTAGGTTATCTATATAGTCCAAATGCCCGCTAGGGAACCTACGTAGTCCATGTACCCGCTAGGTAACCTAGATAGTCCAAGTGCCCTCTAGTTAACCTAGATCGTCCAAGTGCCCGCTAGTTATCCTACATAGTCCAAGAGCCCTTTAGTTAACCTACATAGTCCAAGGTCCGCTAGTTAACCTAGATAGTCAAAGTGCTCGCTAGTTAACCTACATAGTACAAGGGCCCGCTAGTTGACCTAGATAGTCCAAGTGCCCACAAGTTAACCTAGATAGTTCAAGTGCCAGGTAGGTAACCAAAGTAGTCTAAATGTCCGATAGGGATATTACATAGTCCATGTGCCCTCTAGTTAACCTAGATAGTCCAAGTGCCCGCTAGGGATCCTTCATAATCCAAGTGCCTGCTAGGTAACCTAGATAGTTCAAGTGCCCGCTAGTTAACCTAGATAGTCCTAGTGCCCGTTAGTTATCTAGATAGTTCAAGTGCCCACTAGGGGACGTACATAATCCATGTGCCTGCTAGGTAACCTAGATAGTCCAAGTGCGCGCTAGGGTATGTACATAGTCCAGGTGCCTGCTAGGAAACCTAGATAGTCCAAGAGCCCGCTAGTTAACCTACATATTCCAAGGGCCCGCTAGTTAACCTAGATAGTCCAAGTGCCCGATAGGGAACCTACATAATCCAAGTGCCAGCTAGGGAACCTACATAGTCCAAGTGCCCGCTAGGCAACCTACATAGTCCAAGTGCCCGTTATTTAACCTAGATAGTCAAAGTGCCTGCTAGGTAACCTAGATAGTCCATGTGCCCGCTACGTAACCTACATAGTCCAAGTTCCCGCTTGGTAACCTTAATAGTCCAAATGCCCTCTAGGAAAACTACATAGTCCAAGGGCCCGCTAGATAACCTAGATAGTCCAAGTGCCTGCTAGTAAACCTACATAATCCATGGGCCCGCTAGTTAACCTACATAGTGCAAGTGCCCGCTAGTTAACCTAGATAGTCCAAGTGCCCGCTAGGTAACCTACAAAATCTAAGTTCTCACTAGGTTATCTATATAGTCCAAATGCCCGCTAGGGAACCTACGTAGTCCAAGTACCCACTAGGTAACCTAGATAGTCCAAGTGCCCTCTAGTTAACCTAGATCGTCCAAGTGCCCGCTAGTTATCCTACATAGTCCAAGAGCCCTTTAGTTAACCTACATAGTCCAAGGTCCGCTAGTTAACCTAGATAGTTCAAGTGCTCGCTAGTTAACCTACATAGTACAAGGGCCCGCTAGTTGACCTAGATAGTCCAAGTGCCCACAAGTTAACCTAGATAGTTCAAGTGCCAGGTAGGTAACCAAAGTAGTCTAAATGTCCGATAGGGATATTACATAGTCCATGTGCCCTCTAGTTAACCTAGATAGTCCAAGTGCCCGCTAGGGATCCTTCATAATCCAAGTGCCTGCTAGGTAACCTAGATAGTCCAAGTGCTCGCTAGTTAACCTAGATAGTCCTAGTGCCCGTTAGTTATCTAGATAGTTCAAGTGCCCACTAGGGGACGTACATAATCCATGTGCCTCCTAGGTAACCTAGATAGTCCAAGTGCGCGCTAGGGTATGTACATAGTCCAGGTGCCTGCTAGGAAACCTAGATAGTCCAAGAGCCCGCTAGTTAACCTACATTTTCCAAGGGCCCGCTAGTTAACCTACATAGTCGAAGGTCTGCTAGTTAACCTAGATAGTCAAAGTGCCCGCTAGGTAACCTAGACAGTCCAAGTGCCCGTTAGGTTACCTACATAGTCCAAGTGCCCGTTCGTTAACCTAGATAGTCCAAGGGCCCGCTAGGTAACCCACATAGTCCAAGGGCCCGCTAGGTAACCTAGATAGTCCAAGTGCCCGCTAGGTAACCTCGATAGTCCAAGTCCGCGCAAGTTAACCTAGATAGTCCAAGTGCCTGCTAGGTAACCTACATTGTCCAAGTTCCCGCTAGGTAACCTAGATAGTCCAAGTGCCCGTTACCTAACCTAGATTGTCCAAGTGCCCGCTAGGCAACATACATATTCCAAGTGCCCGTTCGTTAACCTAGAAGTCCAAGTGCCCGCTATGTAACCTAGACAGTCCAAGTGCCCGCTAGGTTACCTGCATATTCCAAGTGCCTGTTCGTTAACCTACATATTCCAAGTGCCCGCTAGTTAACCTAGATAGTCCAAATGCCCGCTAGGGATCCCTCATAATCCAAGTGCCTGCTAGGTAACCTAGATAGTCCAAGTGCCCGCTAGTTAACCTAGATAGTCCTAGTGCCCACTAGGGGACGTACATAGTCCATGTCCCTGCTAGGTAACCTAGATAGTCCAAGTGGGCGCTAGGCTATGTACATAGTCCAAGTGCCTGCTAGGAAACCTAGATAGTCCAAGAGCCCGCTAGGTAACCTACATAGTCCAAAGGCCCGCTAGTTAACCTACATAGTCCAAGGTCTGCAAGTTGACCTAGATAATCAAAGTGCCCGCTAGGTAACCTAGACAGTCCAAGTGCCCGTTAGGTTACCTACATAGTCCAAGTGCCCATTCGTTAACCTAGATAGTCCAAGTGCCCGCTACGTAACCTACATAGTCCAAGGGCCCGCTAGGTAAGCTAGATAGTCCAAGTGCCCGCTAGGTAACCTCGATAGTCCAAGTGCGCGCTAGTTAACCTAGATAGTCCAAGTGCCTGCTAGGTAACCTAGATAGTCCAAGTGCCCGTTACCTAACCTAGATTGTCCAAGTTCCCGCTAGGCAACATACATTTTCCAAGTGCCCGTTCGTTAACCTAGAAGTCCAAGTGCCCGCTATGTAACCTAGACAGTCCAAGTGCCCGCTAGGTTACCTGCATAGTCCAAGTGCCTGTACGTTAACCTACATAGTCCAAGTGCCCGCTAGGGAACCTATATATTCCAAGTGCTATCTAGGTAACCTAGATAGTCCAAGGGCCCGCTAGTTAACCTAGATAGTCCAAGGGCTCGCTTGTTAACTTTGATTGTCCAAGTGCCCGTTAGTTAACCTAGATCTTCCAAGTGCCCGCTAGTTAACCTAGATCGTCCAAATGTCCTCTAGTTAACCTACATAGTCCAAATGCCCGCTAGGTAACCTACATAGTGCAAGTGTCTGCTAGGTAACCTACATAGACCAAGTGCCCGCTAGTTAACCTAGATAGTCCAAGTGCCCGCTAGGTAACCTACATAGTCCAAGTGCCCATTCGTTAACCTAGATAGTCCAAGTGCCCGCTACGTAACCTACATAGTCCAAGGGCCCGCTAGGTAAGCTAGATAGTCCAAGTGCCCGCTAGGTAACCTCGATAGTCCAAGTGCGCGCTAGTTAACCTAGATAGTCCAAGTGCCTGCTAGGTAACCTACATTGTCCAAGTTCCCGCTAGGTAACCAAGATAGTCCAAGTGCCCGTTACCTAACCTAGATTGTCCAAGTGCCCGCTAGGCAACATACATATTCCAAGTGCCCGTTCGTTAACCTAGAAGTCCAAGTGCCCGCTATGTAACCTAGACAGTCAAAGTGCCCGCTAGGTTACCTGCATAGTCCAAGTGCCTGTACGTTAACCTACATAGTCCAAGTGCCCTCTAGGGAACCTGTATATTCCAAGTGCTATCTAGGTAACCTAGATAGTCCAAGGGCCCGCTAGTTAACCTAGATAGTCCAAGGGCTCGCTTGTTAACTTTGATTGTCCAAGTGCCCGTTAGTTAACCTAGATCGTCCAAGTGTCCTCTAGTTAACCTACATAGTCCAAGTGCCCGCTAGGTAACCTACATAGTGCAAGTGTCTGCTAGGTAACCTACATAGTCCAAGTGCCCGCTAGTCAACCTAGATAGTCCAAGTGCCCGCTAGGTAACCTAGATAGTGCAAGTGCCCGTTCGTTAACCTAGATAGTCCAAGGGCCCGCTAGGTAACCCACATAGTCCAAGGGCCCGCTAGGTAACCTACATAGTGCAAGTGTCTGCTAGGTAACCTACATAGTCCAAGTGCCCGCTAGTCAACCTAGACAGTCCAAGTGCCCGTTAGGTTACCTACATAGTCCAAGTGCCCGTTCGTTAACCTAGATAGTCCAAGGGCCCGCTAGGTAACCCACATAGTCCAAGGGCCCGCTAGGTAACCTAGATAGTCCAAGTGCCCGCTAGGTAACCTCGATAGTCCAAGTCCGCGCAAGTTAACCTAGATAGTCCAAGTGCCTGCTAGGTAACCTACATTGTCCAAGTTCCCGCTAGGTAACCTAGATAGTCCAAGTGCCCGTTACCTAACCTAGATTGTCCAAGTGCCCGCTAGGCAACATACATATTCCAAGTGCCCGTTCGTTAACCTAGAAGTCCAAGTGCCCGCTATGTAACCTAGACAGTCCAAGTGCCCGCTAGGTTACCTGCATATTCCAAGTGCCTGTTCGTTAACCTACATATTCCAAGTGCCCGCTAGTTAACCTAGATAGTCCAAATGCCCGCTAGGGATCCCTCATAATCCAAGTGCCTGCTAGGTAACCTAGATAGTCCAAGTGCCCGCTAGTTAACCTAGATAGTCCTAGTGCCCACTAGGGGACGTACATAGTCCATGTCCCTGCTAGGTAACCTAGATAGTCCAAGTGGGCGCTAGGCTATGTACATAGTCCAAGTGCCTGCTAGGAAACCTAGATAGTCCAAGAGCCCGCTAGGTAACCTACATAGTCCAAAGGCCCGCTAGTTAACCTACATAGTCCAAGGTCTGCAAGTTGACCTAGATAATCAAAGTGCCCGCTAGGTAACCTAGACAGTCCAAGTGCCCGTTAGGTTACCTACATAGTCCAAGTGCCCATTCGTTAACCTAGATAGTCCAAGTGCCCGCTACGTAACCTACATAGTCCAAGGGCCCGCTAGGTAAGCTAGATAGTCCAAGTGCCCGCTAGGTAACCTCGATAGTCCAAGTGCGCGCTAGTTAACCTAGATAGCCCAAGTGCCTGCTAGGTAACCTAGATAGTCCAAGTGCCCGTTACCTAACCTAGATTGTCCAAGTGCCCGCTAGGCAACATACATTTTCCAAGTGCCCGTTCGTTAACCTAGAAGTCCAAGTGCCCGCTATGTAACCTAGACAGTCCAAGTGCCCGCTAGGTTACCTGCATAGTCCAAGTGCCTGTACGTTAACCTACATAGTCCAAGTGCCCGCTAGGGAACCTATATATTCCAAGTGCTATCTAGGTAACCTAGATAGTCCAAGGGCCCGCTAGTTAACCTAGATAGTCCAAGGGCTCGCTTGTTAACTTTGATTGTCCAAGTGCCCGTTAGTTAACCTAGATCTTCCAAGTGCCCGCTAGTTAACCTAGATCGTCCAAATGTCCTCTAGTTAACCTACATAGTCCAAATGCCCGCTAGGTAACCTACATAGTGCAAGTGTCTGCTAGGTAACCTACATAGACCAAGTGCCCGCTAGTTAACCTAGATAGTCCAAGTGCCCGCTAGGTAACCTACATAGTCCAAGTGCCCATTCGTTAACCTAGATAGTCCAAGTGCCCGCTACGTAACCTACATAGTCCAAGGGCCCGCTAGGTAAGCTAGATAGTCCAAGTGCCCGCTAGGTAACCTCGATAGTCCAAGTGCGCGCTAGTTAACCTAGATAGTCCAAGTGCCTGCTAGGTAACCTACATTGTCCAAGTTCCCGCTAGGTAACCAAGATAGTCCAAGTGCCCGTTACCTAACCTAGATTGTCCAAGTGCCCGCTAGGCAACATACATATTCCAAGTGCCCGTTCGTTAACCTAGAAGTCCAAGTGCCCGCTATGTAACCTAGACAGTCAAAGTGCCCGCTAGGTTACCTGCATAGTCCAAGTGCCTGTACGTTAACCTACATAGTCCAAGTGCCCTCTAGGGAACCTGTATATTCCAAGTGCTATCTAGGTAACCTAGATAGTCCAAGGGCCCGCTAGTTAACCTAGATAGTCCAAGGGCTCGCTTGTTAACTTTGATTGTCCAAGTGCCCGTTAGTTAACCTAGATCGTCCAAGTGTCCTCTAGTTAACCTACATAGTCCAAGTGCCCGCTAGGTAACCTACATAGTGCAAGTGTCTGCTAGGTAACCTACATAGTCCAAGTGCCCGCTAGTCAACCTAGATAGTCCAAGTGCCCGCTAGGTAACCTAGATAGTGCAATTGCCCGCTAGTTAACCTCCATAGTCCAAGTGCCTGCTAGGTACCCTAGATAGTCCAAGTGCCTGCTAGGTAACCTACATAGTCCAAGTGCCCGCTAGGTAACCTACATAGTGCAAGTTTCCGCTAGTTAACCTAGATCGTCCAATTGTCCGCTAGTTAACCTACATAGTCCAAGTTCCCGCTAGATAACCTAGATAGTCCAAGTGCCCGTTCGGTAACCTAGATAGTCCAAGTGGCCTTTAGGGAATCTAGATAGTCCAAGTGCCCACTAGGGAACCTACATAGTCCAATTGCCCGCTCTGGAACATACATATTCCAAGTGCCCGTTCGTTAACCTAGAAGTCCAAGTGCCCGCTATGTAACCTAGACAGTCCAAGTGCCCGCTAGGTTACCTGCATATTCCAAGTGCCTGTTCGTTAACCTACATATTCCAAGTGCCCGCTAGTTAACCTAGATAGTCCAAATGCCCGCTAGGGATCCCTCATAATCCAAGTGCCTGCTAGGTAACCTAGATAGTCCAAGTGCCCGCTAGTTAACCTAGATAGTCCTAGTGCCCACTAGGGGACGTACATAGTCCATGTCCCTGCTAGGTAACCTAGATAGTCCAAGTGGGCGCTAGGCTATGTACATAGTCCAAGTGCCTGCTAGGAAACCTAGATAGTCCAAGAGCCCGCTAGGTAACCTACATAGTCCAAAGGCCCGCTAGTTAACCTACATAGTCCAAGGTCTGCAAGTTGACCTAGATAATCAAAGTGCCCGCTAGGTAACCTAGACAGTCCAAGTGCCCGTTAGGTTACCTACATAGTCCAAGTGCCCATTCGTTAACCTAGATAGTCCAAGTGCCCGCTACGTAACCTACATAGTCCAAGGGCCCGCTAGGTAAGCTAGATAGTCCAAGTGCCCGCTAGGTAACCTCGATAGTCCAAGTGCGCGCTAGTTAACCTAGATAGTCCAAGTGCCTGCTAGGTAACCTAGATAGTCCAAGTGCCCGTTACCTAACCTAGATTGTCCAAGTGCCCGCTAGGCAACATACATTTTCCAAGTGCCCGTTCGTTAACCTAGAAGTCCAAGTGCCCGCTATGTAACCTAGACAGTCCAAGTGCCCGCTAGGTTACCTGCATAGTCCAAGTGCCTGTACGTTAACCTACATAGTCCTAGTGCCCGCTAGGGAACCTATATATTCCTAGTGCTATCTAGGTAACCTAGATAGTCCAAGGGCCCGCTAGTTAACCTAGATAGTCCAAGGGCTCGCTTGTTAACTTTGATTGTCCAAGTGCCCGTTAGTTAACCTAGATCTTCCAAGTGCCCGCTAGTTAACCTAGATCGTCCAAATGTCCTCTAGTTAACCTACATAGTCCAAATGCCCGCTAGGTAACCTACATAGTGCAAGTGTCTGCTAGGTAACCTACATAGACCAAGTGCCCGCTAGTTAACCTAGATAGTCCAAGTGCCCGCTAGGTAACCTACATAGTCCAAGTGCCCATTCGTTAACCTAGATAGTCCAAGTGCCCGCTACGTAACCTACATAGTCCAAGGGCCCGCTAGGTAAGCTAGATAGTCCAAGTGCCCGCTAGGTAACCTCGATAGTCCAAGTGCGCGCTAGTTAACCTAGATAGTCCAAGTGCCTGCTAGGTAACCTACATTGTCCAAGTTCCCGCTAGGTAACCAAGATAGTCCAAGTGCCCGTTACCTAACCTAGATTGTCCAAGTGCCCGCTAGGCAACATACATATTCCAAGTGCCCGTTCGTTAACCTAGAAGTCCAAGTGCCCGCTATGTAACCTAGACAGTCAAAGTGCCCGCTAGGTTACCTGCATAGTCCAAGTGCCTGTACGTTAACCTACATAGTCCAAGTGCCCTCTAGGGAACCTGTATATTCCAAGTGCTATCTAGGTAACCTAGATAGTCCAAGGGCCCGCTAGTTAACCTAGATAGTCCAAGGGCTCGCTTGTTAACTTTGATTGTCCAAGTGCCCGTTAGTTAACCTAGATCGTCCAAGTGTCCTCTAGTTAACCTACATAGTCCAAGTGCCCGCTAGGTAACCTACATAGTGCAAGTGTCTGCTAGGTAACCTACATAGTCCAAGTGCCCGCTAGTCAACCTAGATAGTCCAAGTGCCCGCTAGGTAACCTAGATAGTGCAATTGCCCGCTAGTTAACCTCCATAGTCCAAGTGCCTGCTAGGTACCCTAGATAGTCCAAGTGCCTGCTAGGTAACCTACATAGTCCAAGTGCCCGCTAGGTAACCTACATAGTGCAAGTTTCCGCTAGTTAACCTAGATCGTCCAATTGTCCGCTAGTTAACCTACATAGTCCAAGTTCCCGCTAGATAACCTAGATAGTCCAAGTGCCCGTTCGGTAACCTAGATAGTCCAAGTGGCCTTTAGGGAATCTAGATAGTCCAAGTGCCCACTAGGGAACCTACATAGTCCAATTGCCCGCTCTGGAACATACATAGTCCAAGTGCCCGCTAGTTAACCTAGATAGTCCAATTGCCCGCTAGGTAACCTATATAGTCCAAATGCCCGCTAGGGAACCCACATAGTCCAAGTGCCTGCTAGGTAACCTAGATAGTCCAAGTGCCCGCTTGTTAACCTAGATAGTCCAATTGTCCGCTAGTTAACCTACATAGTCCAAGTTCCCGCTAGATAACCTAGATAGTCCAAGTGCCCGTTCGGTAACCTAGATAGTCCAAGTGGCCTTTAGGGAATCTAGATAGTCCAAGTGCCCACTAGGGAACCTACATAGTCCAATTGCCCGCTCTGGAACATACATAGTCCAAGTGCCCGCTAGTTAACCTAGATAGTCCAATTGCCCGCTAGGTAACCTATATAGTCCAAATGCCCGCTAGGGAACCCACATAGTCCAAGTGCCTGCTAGGTAACCTACATACTCCAAGTACCCGCTAGGTAACGTAGATAGTTCAAGTGTCAGCTAGGTAACCTAGATAGTCCAAGTGCCCGCTAGGTAACCTACAACTTCTAAGTGCCCGCGAAGGAATCTATATAGGCCAAATGCCCGCTAGGGAGCCTACATAATCCAAATGCCCGCTAGGTAACCTAGATAGTCCAAGTGCCCGCTAGGTAACCTACATAGTCCAAATGCCCTCTAGTTAACCCACATAGTCCAAGTACCCGCTAGGGAATTTACATAGTCCAAGGGCCCGCTAGGGAACCTACATAGTCCAAGTGCCCGTGTGTTAACCTAGATAGTCCATGTGCCCGCTAGGTAACCTAGATAGTCCAAGGGCCCGCTAGTTAACCTACATAGTTCAAGGTTTCGCTTGTTAACTTTCATAGTCCAAGTGCCCATTAGTTAACCTAGATCGTCCTATTGCCCGCTAGTTAACCTAGATCGTCCAAGTGTCCTCTAGTTAACCTACATAGTCCAATTGCCCGCTAAGTTAACCTAGACAGTCCAAGTGCACGCTAGTTAACCTACATAGTCCAAGTGCCCGATAGGGAACCTACATAATCTAAGTGCCCGCTAGGCAACCTACATAGTCCAAGTGCCCGTTAGTTAACCTTGATAGTCAAAATGCCTGCTAGGTAACCTAGATAGTCCAAGAGCCCGCTAGGTAACCTAGATAGTCCAAATGCCCGCTAGGGACACTACATAGTCCAAGTGCCCGCTAGTTAGCCTAGATAGTCCAAGTGCCTGCTGGTAAACCTACATAATCTATGGGACCGCTAGTTAACCTACATAGTACAAGTGCCCGCTAGGCAACCTAGATAGTCCAAGTGCCCGCTAAGGAACCTACATAGTCCAAGTGCACGCTAGTTAACCTAGATAGTCCAAGTGCCTGCTAGGTAACCGACATAGTGCAAGCGTCCGCTAGTTAACCTACATATTCCAAGTGCCCGCTAGTTAAAATAGATAGTCCAAGTGCCCGCTAGGGAACGTACATAGTCCAAGTGCCCGCTAGGGTACGTATATACTCCAAGTGCCCGCTAGGGAACGTACATAGTCTATGTGCCTGCTAGGTAACTTAGATAGTGCAAGTGCCTGAAAGTTAACCTAGATAGTTCTAGTACCCGCTAGGTAACCTCGATCGTTCAAGGGCCCCCTAGTTAACCTACATAATCCAAGTGCCCGCTAGATAACCTAGATAGTCCAAGTGCCCGTTCGGTAACCTACATAGTCCAAGTGCCCTTTAGGAAACTTAGATAGTCCAAAGGCCCGCTAGTAAACCTACATAGTCCATGGGCCCGCTAGTTAACCTACATAGTGCAAGTGTCCGCTAGTTAACCTACATATTCCAAGTGCCCGCTAGTTAACCTACATAATCTAAGTGCCCGTTAGCTAACCTAGATAGTCCAAGGGCCCACTAGTTGACCTACATAGTCCAAGTGCCAGCTAGATAACCTAGATAGTACAAGTGCCCACTAGGGAACCTAGATAGTCCAAGTGCCTGTTAGCTAACCTAGATAGTCCAAGTGGCGGCTAGGTAACCTACATAGTTTAAGTGTCCGTTCGTTAACCTAGATAATCCAAGTGCCCGCTAGGTAACCTAGACAGTCCAAGTGCCCGCTAGTTAACCTAGATAGTCCAAGTGCCCGATAGGGAACCTACATAATCCAAGTGCCAGCTAGGGAACCTACATAGTCCAAGTGCCCGCTAGGCAACCTACATAGTCCAAGTGCCCGTTATTTAACCTAGATAGTCAAAGTGCCTGCTAGGTAACCCAGATAGTCCAAGTGCCCGCAACGTAACCTACATAGTCCAAGGTCCCGCTTGGTAACCTTAATAGTCCAAATGCCCTCTAGGAAAACTACATAGTCCAAGGGCCCGCTAGATAACCTAGATAGTCCAAGTGCCTGCTAGTAAACCTACATAATCCATGGGCCCGCTAGTTAACCTACATAGTGCAAGTGCCCGCTAGTTAACCTAGATAGTCCAAGTGCCCGCTAGGTAACCTACAAAATCTAAGTTCTCACTAGGTTATCTATATAGTCCAAATGCCCGCTAGGGAACCTACGTAGTCCAAGTACCCGCTAGGTAACCTAGATAGTCCAAGTGCCCTCTAGTTAACCTAGATCGTCCAAGTGCCCGCTAGTTATCCTACATAGTCCAAGAGCCCTTTAGTTAACCTACATAGTCCAAGGTCCGCTAGTTAACCTAGATAGTCCAAGTGCTCGCTAGTTAACCTATATAGTACAAGGGCCCGCTAGTTGACCTAGATAGTCCAAGTGCCCACAAGTTAACCTAGATAGTTCAAGTGCCAGGTAGGTAACCAAAGTAGTCTAAATGTCCGATAGGGATATTACATAGTCCATGTGCCCTCTAGTTAACCTAGATAGTCCAAGTGCCCGCTAGGGATCCTTCATAATCCAAGTGCCTGCTAGGTAACCTAGATAGTCCAAGTGCCCGCTAGTTAACCTAGATAGTCCTAGTGCCCGTTAGTTATCTAGATAGTTCAAGTGCCTACTAGGGGACGTACATAATCCATGTGCCTGCTAGGTAACCTAGATAGTCCAAGTGCGCGCTAGGGTATGTACATAGTCCAGGTGCCTGCTAGGAAACCTAGATAGTCCAAGAGCCCGCTAGTTAACCTACATTTTCCAAGGGCCCGCTAGTTAACCTACATAGTCCAAGGTCTGCTAGTTAACCTAGATAGTCAAAGTGCCCGCTAGGTAACCTAGACAGTCCAAGTGCCCGTTAGGTTACCTACATAGTCCAAGTGCCCGTTCGTTAACCTAGATAGTCCAAGGGCCCGCTAGGTAACCCACATAGTCCAAGGGCCCGCTAGGTAACCTAGATAGTCCAAGTGCCCGCTAGGTAACCTCGATAGTCCAAGTGCGCGCTAGTTAACCTAGATAGTCCAAGTGCCTGCTAGGTAACCTACATTGTCCAAGTTCCCGCTAGGTAACCTAGATAGTCCAAGTGCCCGTTACCTAACCTAGATTGTCCAAGTGCCCGCTAGGCAACATACATATTCCAAGTGCCCGTTCGTTAACCTAGAAGTCCAAGTGCCCGCTATGTAACCTCGACAGTCCAAGTGCCCGCTAGGTTACCTGCATATTCCAAGTGCCTGTTTGTTAACCTACATATTCCAAGTGCCCGCTAGTTAACCTAGATAGTCCAAGTGCCCGCTAGGGATCCCTCATAATCCAAGTGCCTGCTAGGTAACCTAGATAGTCCAAGTGCCCGCTAGTTAACCTAGATAGTCCTAGTGCCCACTAGGGGACGTACATAGTCCATGTCCCTGCTAGGTAACTTAGATAGTCCAAGTGGGCGCTAGGCTATGTACATAGTCCAAGTGCCTGCTAGGAAACCTAGATAGTCCAAGAGCCCGCTAGGTAACCTACATAGTCCAAAGCCCCGCTAGTTAACCTACATAGTCCAAGGTCTGCAAGTTAACCTAGATAATCAAAGTGCCCGCTAGGTAACCTAGACAGTCCAAGTGCCCGTTAGGTTACCTACATAGTCCAAGTGCCCATTCGTTAACCTAGATAGTCCAAGTGCCCGCTACGTAACCTACATAGTCCAAGGGCCCGCTAGGTAAGCTAGATAGTCCAAGTGCCCGCTAGGTAACCTCGATAGTCCAAGTGCGCGCTAGTTAACCTAGATAGTCCAAGTGCCTGCTAGGTAACCTAGATAGTCCAAGTGCCCGTTACCTAACCTAGATTGTCCAAGTGCCCGCTAGGCAACATACATTTTCCAAGTGCCCGTTCGTTAACCTAGAAGTCCAAGTGCCCGCTATGTAACCTAGACAGTCCAAGTGCCCGCTAGGTTACCTGCATAGTCCAAGTGCCTGTACGTTAACCTACATAGTCCTAGTGCCCGCTAGGGAACCTATATATTCCAAGTGCTATCTAGGTAACCTAGATAGTCCAAGGGCCCGCTAGTTAACCTAGATAGTCCAAGGGCTCGCTTGTTAACTTTGATTGTCCAAGTGCCCGTTAGTTAACCTAGATCGTCCAAGTGCCCGCTAGTTAACCTAGATCGTCCAAGTGTCCTCTAGTTAACCTACATAGTCCAAATGCCCGCTAGGTAACCTACATAGTGCAAGTGTCTGCTAGGTAACCTACATAGACCAAGTGCCCGCTAGTTAACCTAGATAGTCCAAGTGCCCGCTAGGTAACCTAGAGAGTGCAAGTGCCCGCTCGTTAACCTTCATAGTCCAAGTGCCTGCTAGGTAACCTAGATAGTCCAAGGGCCTGCTAGTTAACCTACATAGTCCAAGTTCCCCCTAGGTAACCTACATAGTGCAAGTGTCCGCTAGTTAACCTAGATCGTCCAATTGTCCGCTAGTTAACCTACATAGTCCAAGTTCCAGCTAGGTAACCTAGATAGTCCAAGTGCCCGTTCGGTAACCTAGATAGTCCAAGTGGCCTTTAGGGAATCTAGATAGTCCAAGTGCCCACTAGGGAACCTATAGTCCAATTGCCCGCTCTGGAACATACATAGTCCAAGTGCCCCCTAGTTAACCTAGATAGTCCAAGTTCCCGCTAGGTAACCTATATATTCCAAATGCCCGCTAGGGAACCCACATAGTCCAAGTACCCGCTAGGTAACGTAGATAGTTCAAGTGCCAGCTAGGTAACCTAGACAGTCCAAGTGCCCGCTAGGTAACCTAGAATCTCTAAGTGCCCGCTAAGGAATCTATATAGGCCAAATGCCCGCTAGGGAGCCTACATAATCCAAATGCCCGCTAGGTAACCTAATAGTCCAAGTGCCCGCTAGGTAACCTACATATTCCAAATGCCCTCTAGTTAACCCACATAGTCCAAGTACCCGCTAGGGAATTTACATAGTCCAAGGGCCCGCTAGGGAACCTCGATAGTCCAAGTGCGCGCTAGTTAACCTAGATAGTCCAAGTGCCTGCTAGGTAACCTAGATAGTCCAAGTGCCCGTTACCTAACCTAGATTGTCCAAGTGCCCGCTAGGCAACATACATTTTCCAAGTGCCCGTTCGTTAACCTAGAAGTCCAAGTGCCCGCTATGTAACCTAGACAATCCAAGTGCCCGCTAGGTAACCTGCATAGTCCAAGTGCCTGTACGTTAACCTACATAGTCCAAGTGCCCGCTAGGGAACCTATATATTCCAAGTGCTATCTAGGTAACCTAGATAGTCCAAGGGCCCGCTAGTTAACCTAGATAGTCCAAGGGCTCGCTTGTTAACTTTGATTGTCCAAGTGCCCGTTAGTTAACCTAGATCTTCCAAGTGCCCGCTAGTTAACCTAGATCGTCCAAATGTCCTCTAGTTAACCTACATAGTCCAAATGCCCGCTAGGTAACCTACATAGTGCAAGTGTCTGCTAGGTAACCTACATAGACCAAGTGCCCGCTAGTTAACCTAGATAGTCCAAGTGCCCGCTAGGTAACCTACATAGTCCAAGTGCCCATTCGTTAACCTAGATAGTCCAAGTGCCCGCTACGTAACCTACATAGTCCAAGGGCCCGCTAGGTAAGCTAGATAGTCCAAGTGCCCGCTAGGTAACCTCGATTGTCCAAGTGCGCGCTAGTTAACCTAGATAGTCCAAGTGCCTGCTAGGTAACCTACATTGTCCAAGTTCCCACTAGGTAACCAAGATAGTCCAAGTGCCCGTTACCTAACCTAGATTGTCCAAGTGCCCGCTAGGCAACATACATATTCCAAGTGCCCGTTCGTTAACCTAGAAGTCCAAGTGCCCGCTATGTAACCTAGACAGTCAAAGTGCCCGCTAGGTTACCTGCATAGTCCAAGTGCCTGTACGTTAACCTACATAGTCCAAGTGCCCTCTAGGGAACCTGTATATTCCAAGTGCTATCTAGGTAACCTAGATAGTCCAAGGGCCCGCTAGTTAACCTAGATAGTCCAAGGGCTCGCTTGTTAACTTTGATTGTCCAAGTGCCCGTTAGTTAACCTAGATCGTCCAAGTGTCCTCTAGTTAACCTACATAGTCCAAGTGCCCACTAGGTAACCTACATAGTGCAAGTGTCTGCTAGGTAACCTACATAGTCCAAGTGCCCGCTAGTCAACCTAGATAGTCCAAGTGCCCGCTAGGTAACCTAGATAGTGCAATTGCCCGCTAGTTAACCTCCATAGTCCAAGTGCCTGCTAGGTACCCTAGATAGTCCAAGTGCCTGCTAGGTAACCTACATAGTCCAAGTGCCCGCTAGGTAACCTACATAGTGCAAGTGTCCGCTAGTTAACCTAGATCGTCCAATTGTCCGCTAGTTAACCTACATAGTCCAAGTTCCCGCTAGATAACCTAGATAGTCCAAGTGCCCGTTCGGTAACCTAGATAGTCCAAGTGGCCTTTAGGGAATCTAGATAGTCCAAGTGCCCACTAGGGAACCTACATAGTCCAATTGCCCGCTCTGGAACATACATAGTCCAAGTGCCCGCTAGTTAACCTAGATAGTCCAATTGCCCGCTAGGTAACCTATATAGTCCAAATGCCCGCTAGGGAACCCACATAGTCCAAGTGCCTGCTAGGTAACCTAGATAGTCCAAGTGCCCGCTTGTTAACCTAGATAGTCCAAGTGCCCCTAGGTAACCTAGATAGTCCAACAGCCCGGTAGGTAACCTACATACTCCAAGTACCCGCTAGGTAACGTAGATAGTTCAAGTGTCAGCTAGGTAACCTAGATAGTCCAAGTGCCCGCTAGGTAACCTACAACTTCTAAGTGCCCGCTAAGGAATCTATATAGGCCAAATGCCCGCTAGGGAGCCTACATAATCCAAATGCCCGCTAGGTAACCTAGATAGTCCAAGTGCCCGCTAGGTAACCTACATAGTCCAAATGCCCTCTAGTTAACCCACATAGTCCAAGTACCCGCTAGGGAATTTACATAGTCCAAGGGCCCGCTAGGGAACCTACATAGTCCAAGTGCCCGTGTGTTAACCTAGATAGTCCATGTGCCCGCTAGGTAACCTAGATAGTCCAAGGGCCCGCTAGTTAACCTACATAGTTCAAGGTTTCGCTTGTTAACTTTCATAGTCCAAGTGCCCATTAGTTAACCTAGATCGTCCTATTGCCCGCTAGTTAACCTAGATCGTCCAAGTGTCCTCTAGTTAACCTACATAGTCCAATTGCCCGCTAAGTTAACCTAGACAGTCCAAGTGCACGCTAGTTAACCTACATAGTCCAAGTGCCCGATAGGGAACCTACATAATCTAAGTGCCCGCTAGGCAACCTACATAGTCCAAGTGCCCGTTAGTTAACCTTGATAGTCAAAATGCCTGCTAGGTAACCTAGATAGTCCAAGAGCCCGCTAGGTAACCTAGATAGTCCAAATGCCCGCTAGGGACACTACATAGTCCAAGTGCCCGCTAGTTAGCCTAGATAGTCCAAGTGCCTGCTGGTAAACCTACATAATCTATGGGACCGCTAGTTAACCTACATAGTACAAGTGCCCGCTAGGCAACCTAGATAGTCCAAGTGCCCGCTAAGGAACCTACATAGTCCAAGTGCACGCTAGTTAACCTAGATAGTCCAAGTGCCCGCTAGGTAACCTAGATAGTCCAAGTGCCTGCTAGGTAACCGACATAGTGCAAGCGTCCGCTAGTTAACCTACATATTCCAAGTGCCCGCTAGTTAAAATAGATAGTCCAAGTGCCCGCTAGGGAACGTACATAGTCCAAGTGCCCGCTAGGGTACGTATATACTCCAAGTGCCCGCTAGGGAACGTACATAGTCTATGTGCCTGCTAGGTAACTTAGATAGTGCAAGTGCCTGAAAGTTAACCTAGATAGTTCTAGTACCCGCTAGGTAACCTCGATCGTTCAAGGGCCCCCTAGTTAACCTACATAATCCAAGTGCCCGCTAGATAACCTAGATAGTCCAAGTGCCCGTTCGGTAACCTACATAGTCCAAGTGCCCTTTAGGAAACTTAGATAGTCCAAAGGCCCGCTAGTAAACCTACATAGTCCATGGGCCCGCTAGTTAACCTACATAGTGCAAGTGTCCGCTAGTTAACCTACATATTCCAAGTGCCCGCTAGTTAACCTACATAATCTAAGTGCCCGTTAGCTAACCTAGATAGTCCAAGGGCCCACTAGTTGACCTACATAGTCCAAGTGCCAGCTAGATAACCTAGATAGTACAAGTGCCCACTAGGGAACCTAGATAGTCCAAGTGCCTGTTAGCTAACCTAGATAGTCCAAGTGGCGGCTAGGTAACCTACATAGTTTAAGTGTCCGTTCGTTAACCTAGATAATCCAAGTGCCCGCTAGGTAACCTAGACAGTCCAAGTGCCCGCTAGTTAACCTAGATAGTCCAAGTGCCCGATAGGGAACCTACATAATCCAAGTGCCAGCTAGGGAACCTACATAGTCCAAGTGCCCGCTAGGCAACCTACATAGTCCAAGTGCCCGTTATTTAACCTAGATAGTCAAAGTGCCTGCTAGGTAACCTAGATAGTCCAAGTGCCCGCAACGTAACCTACATAGTCCAAGGTCCCGCTTGGTAACCTTAATAGTCCAAATGCCCTCTAGGAAAACTACATAGTCCAAGGGCCCGCTAGATAACCTAGATAGTCCAAGTGCCTGCTAGTAAACCTACATAATCCATGGGCCCGCTAGTTAACCTACATAGTGCAAGTGCCCGCTAGTTAACCTAGATAGTCCAAGTGCCCGCTAGGTAACCTACAAAATCTAAGTTCTCACTAGGTTATCTATATAGTCCAAATGCCCGCTAGGGAACCTACGTAGTCCAAGTACCCGCTAGGTAACCTAGATAGTCCAAGTGCCCTCTAGTTAACCTAGATCGTCCAAGTGCCCGCTAGTTATCCTACATAGTCCAAGAGCCCTTTAGTTAACCTACATAGTCCAAGGTCCGCTAGTTAACCTAGATAGTCCAAGTGCTCGCTAGTTAACCTACATAGTACAAGGGCCCGCTAGTTGACCTAGATAGTCCAAGTGCCCACAAGTTAACCTAGATAGTTCAAGTGCCAGGTAGGTAACCAAAGTAGTCTAAATGTCCGATAGGGATATTACATAGTCCATGTGCCCTCTAGTTAACCTAGATAGTCCAAGTGCCCGCTAGGGATCCTTCATAATCCAAGTGCCTGCTAGGTAACCTAGATAGTGAAAGTGCCCGCTAGTTAACCTAGATAGTCCTAGTGCCCGTTAGTTATCTAGATAGTTCAAGTGCCTACTAGGGGACGTACATAATCCATGTGCCTGCTAGGTAACCTAGATAGTCCAAGTGCGCGCTAGGGTATGTACATAGTCCAGGTGCCTGCTAGGAAACCTAGATAGTCCAAGAGCCCGCTAGTTAACTAAATTTTCCAAGGGCCCGCTAGTTAACCTACATAGTCCAAGGTCTGCTAGTTAACCTAGATAGTCAAAGTGCCCGCTAGGTAACCTAGACAGTCCAAGTGCCCGTTAGGTTACCTACATAGTCCAAGTGCCCGTTCGTTAACCTAGATAGTCCAAGGGCCCGCTAGGTAACCCACATAGTCCAAGGGCCCGCTAGGTAACCTAGATAGTCCAAGTGCCCGCTAGGTAACCTCGATAGTCCAAGTGCGCGCTAGTTAACCTAGATAGTCCAAGTGCCTGCTAGGTAACCTACATTGTCCAAGTTCCCGCTAGGTAACCTAGATAGTCCAACTGCCCGTTACCTAACATAGATTGTCCAAGTGCCCGCTAGGCAACATACATATTCCAAGTGCCCGTTCGTTAACCTAGAAGTCCAAGTGCCCGCTATGTAACCTAGACAGTCCAAGTGCCCGCTAGGTTACCTGCATATTCCAAGTGCCTGTTTGTTAACCTACATATTCCAAGTGCCCGCTAGTTAACCTAGATAGTCCAAGTGCCCGTTAGGGATCCCTCATAATCCAAGTGCCTGCTAGGTAACCTAGATAGTCCAAGTGCCCGCTAGTTAACCTAGATAGTCCTAGTGCCCACTAGGGGACGTACATAGTCCATGTCCCTGCTAGGTAACCTAGATAGTCCAAGTGGGCGCTAGGCTATGTACATAGTCCAAGTGCCTGCTAGGAAACCTAGATAGTCCAAGAGCCCGCTAGGTAACCTACATAGTCCAAAGGCCCGCTAGTTAACCTACATAGTCCAAGGTCTGCAAGTTAACCTAGATAATCAAAGTGCCCGCTAGGTAACCTAGACAGTCCAAGTGCCCGTTAGGTTACCTACATAGTCCAAGTGCCCATTCGTTAACCTAGATAGTCCAAGTGCCCGCTACGTAACCTACATAGTCCAAGGGCCCGCTAGGTAAGCTAGATAGTCCAAGTGCCCGCTAGGTAACCTCGATAGTCCAAGTGCGCGCTAGTTAACCTAGATAGTCCAAGTGCCTGCTAGGTAACCTAGATAGTCCAAGTGCCCGTTACCTAACCTAGATTGTCCAAGTGCCCGCTAGGCAACATACATTTTCCAAGTGCCCGTTCGTTAACCTAGAAGTCCAAGTGCCCGCTATGTAACCTAGACAGTCCAAGTGCCCGCTAGGTTACCTGCATAGTCCAAGTGCCTGTACGTTAACCTACATAGTCCTAGTGCCCGCTAGGGAACCTATATATTCCAAGTGCTATCTAGGTAACCTAGATAGTCCAAGGGCCCGCTAGTTAACCTAGATAGTCCAAGGGCTCGCTTGTTAACTTTGATTGTCCAAGTGCCCGTTAGTTAACCTAGATCGTCCAAGTGCCCGCTAGTTAACCTAGATCGTCCAAGTGTCCTCTAGTTAACCTACATAGTCCAAATGCCCGCTAGGTAACCTACATAGTGCAAGTGTCTGCTAGGTAACCTACATAGACCAAGTGCCCGCTAGTTAACCTAGATAGTCCAAGTGCCCGCTAGGTAACCTAGACAGTCCAAGTGCCCGTTAGGTTACCTACATAGTCCAAGTGCCCATTCGTTAACCTAGATAGTCCAAGTGCCCGCTACGTAACCTACATAGTCCAAGGGCCCGCTAGGTAAGCTAGATAGTCCAAGTGCCCGCGAGGTAACCTCGATAGTCCAAGTGCGCGCTAGTTAACCTAGATAGTCCAAGTGCCTGCTAGGTAACCTACATTGTCCAAGTTCCTGCTAGGTAACCTAGATAGTCCAAGTGCCCGTTACCTAACCTAGATTGTCCAAGTACCCGCTAGGCAACATACATATTCCAAGTGCCCGTTCGTTAACCTAGAAGTCCAAGTGCCCACTATGTAACCTAGACAGTCCAAGTGCCCGCTAGGTTACCTGCATAGTCCAAGTGCCTGTACATTAACCTACATAGTCCAAGTGCCCGATAGGGAACCTATATATTCCTAGTGCTATCTATTTCACCTAGATAGTCCAAGGGCCCGCTAGTTAACCTATATAGTCCAAGGGCTCACTTGTTAACTTTGATTGTCCAAGTGCCCGTTAGTTAACTTAGATCGTCCAAGTGCCCGCTATTAACCTAGATCGTCCAAGTGTCCTCTAGTTAACCTACATAGTCCAAGTGCCCGCTAGGTAACCTACATAGTGCAAGTGTCTGCTAGGTAACCTACATAGTCCAAGTGCCCGCTAGGTAACCTAGATAGTCCAAGTGCCCGCTAGGTAACCTAGAGAGTGCAAGTGCCCGCTAGTTAACCTTCATAGTCCAAGTGCCTGCTAGGTAACCTAGATAGTTCAAGGGCCTGCTAGTTAACCTACATAGTCCAAGTGCCCGCTAGGTAACCTACATAGTGCAAGTGTCCGCTAGTTAACCTAGATCGTCCAATTGTCCGCTAGTTAACCTAGATCGTCCAATTGTCCGCTAGTTAACCTACATAGTCCAAGTTCCCGCTAGGTAACCTAGATAGTCCAAGTGCCCGTTCGGTAACCTAGAGAGTCCAAGTGGCCTTTAGGGAATCTAGATAGTCCAAGTGCCCACTAGGGAACCTACATAGTCCAATTGCCCGCTCTGGAACATACATAGTCCAAGTGCCCGCCAGTTAACCTAGATAGTCCAAGTGCCCGCTAGGTAACCTATATAGTCCAAATGCCCGCTAGGGAACCCACATAGTCCAAGCGCCCGCTAGTTAACCTAGATAGTCCAAGTGCCCGCTTGTTAACCTAGATAGTCCAATTGCCCCTAGGTAACCTAGATAGTCCAACAGCCCGGTAGGTAACCTACATACTCCAAGTACCCGCTAGGTAACGTAGATAGTTCAAGTGCCAGCTAGGTAACCTAGATAGTCCAAGTGCCCGCTAGGTAACCTACAATCTCTAAGTGCCCGCTAAGGAATCTATATAGGCCAAATGCCCGCTAGGGAGCCTACATAATCCAAATGCCCGCTAGGTAACCTAGATAGTCCAAGTGCCCGCTAGGTAACCTCCATAGTCCAAATGCCCTCGAGTTAACCCACATAGTCCAAGTACCCGCTAGGGAATTTACATAATCCAAGGGCCCGCTAGGTAACCTACATAGTCCAAGTGCCCGTGTGTTAACCTAGATAGTCCATGTGCCCGCTAGGTAACCTAGATAGTCCAACAGCCCACTAGGTAACCTACATACTCAAGAACCTGCTAGGCTACGTAGATAGTCCAAATGCCCGCTAGGTAACCTACAAAGTCTAAGTGCCCGCTAGGTTATCTATATAGTCCAAATGCCCGCTAGGGAACCTACATAGTCCAAGTGCCCGCTAGGTAACCTAGATAGTCCAAGTGCCCTCTAGTTAACCTAGATCGTCCAAGTGCCCGCTAGTTATCCTACATAGTACAAGAGCCCTTTAGTTAACCTACATAGTCCAAGGTCCGCTAGTTAACCTAGATAGTCCAAGTGCTCGCTAGTTAACCTACATAGTACAAGGGCCCGCTACTTGACCTAGATAGCCCAAGTGCCCACAAGTTAACCTAGATAGGTCAAGTGCCTGGTAGGTAACCAAAGTAGTCCAAATGTCCAATACGGATCCTACATAGTCCAAGTGCCCGTTAGTTAACCTAAATAGTCCAAGTGCCCGTTCGTCTACCTGGATAGTCCAAGTGCCCGCTAGGTAACCTAGACTGTCCAAGTGCCCGCTAGGTTACCTACATAGTCCATGTGCCCGTTCGTTAACCTAGATAGTCCAAGTGCCCGCTAGGAAACCTACATACTCCAAGGGCCCACTTGGTAACATAGGTAGTCCAAGTGCCCGCTAGATAACCTACATAGTCCAAGTGCCTACTAGGTAAACTACATAGTCGAAGTGCCCGTTCGTTAAACTACATAGTCCAAGTGCCCGCTAGTTAACGTAGATTACCCAAGTGCCATCTAGGGAACTACATAGTCCAAGGGCCCACTAGTTAACCTAGACAGTCCAAGTACCCTATAGGGAACCTACATAGTTCAAGTGCCCGCTAGGGAACCTACATAGTCCAAGTGCTCGCTAGGCAACCTACATAGTCCAAGTGCCCGTTAGTTAACCTAGATAGTCAAATTGCCTGCTAGGTAACCTAAATAGTCCAAGTGCCCGCTAGGGAACCTAGATAGTCAAATTGCCTGCTAGGTAACCTAAATAGTCCAAGTGCCCGCTAGGGAACCTAGATAGCCCAATTGCCCTTTAGCTAACCTAGATAGTCGAAGTGTCCGCTAGTTAACCTACATATTCCAAGTGCCCGTTCATTAACCTAGATAGTCCAAGTGCCCGCTAGGTAACCTAGACAGTCCAAGTGCCTTGTAGTTAACCTACGTAGTCCAAGTGCCCGCTAGGTAACCTACATAGTCCAAGTGCCCACTAGGTAACCTAAATAATCCAAATGCCCGCTAGGGAAACTACATAGTTCAAGTGCCCGCTAGTTAACCTAGATAGTCCAAGTGCCCGCTAGTAAACCTAGATAGTCAAAGGGCCCGCTAGTTTACCTAGATAGTCCAAGTGCCCGCTAGTTAACCTAAATCGTCCAAGTGTCCGCTAGGTAACCAACATAGTCCAAGTGCCGGCTAGGTAACCTAGATAGTCCAAGTGCCTGATGAATAACCTACATAGTCCAAGTGTCCGTTCGTTAACCTAGATAGTCCAAGTGCCCATTGGGTAACCTGCATAGTCCAAGTGCCCGCTTGGTAACCTGGATAGTCCAAGTGCCCGCTGGTTAACCTAGCTAGTCCAAGTGCCTTCTAGGGAACCTACATAGTCCACGTGACTGCTAGGGTACCTACATAGTCCAAGTGCCCGTTAGGGAACCTACATAATCCAAGTGCCCGCTAGGTAACCTACATAGTCCAAACACCAGCAAGGAAACCTACATAGTCTAAATGCCCGCTAGGCAACCTACATAATCCATGTGCCCGCTCTGGAACATACATAGTCCAAGTGCCCGTTAGCTAACCTAGATAGTCCAAGGGCCCGCTAGTTGACCTACATAGTCCAAGTGCCAGCTAGGTAACCTAGATAGTACATGTGCCCGCTAGGGAACCTAGATAGTCCAAGTGCCTGTTAGCTAACCTAGATATTTAAGTGGCGGCTTGGTAACCTACATACTCCAAGTGCCCGTTCGTTAACCTAGATAATCCAAGTGCCCGCTAGGTAACCTAGACAGTCCAAGTGCCCGCTAGGTAACCTACATAGTCCAAATGCCCGCTAGTTAACCTACATAGTCCAAGTGCCCGTTAGGTAACCTAGATAGTCCAAATGCCCGCTAGGGAACTCACATAGTCCAAGTGCCCGCTAGGGAACTTACATAGTCCAAGGGCCGCTAGGGAACCTACATAGTCCAAGTGCCCGTTAGTTAACCTAGATAGTCCAAGTGCCCGCTAGGTAACCTAGATAGTCCAACAGCCCGGTAGGTAACCTACATATTCCAAGTACCCGCTAGGTAACGTAGATAGTTCAAGTGCCAGTTAGGTAACCTAGATAGTCCAAGTGCCCGCTAGGTAACCTAAAACCTCTAAGTGCCCGCTAAGGAATCTATATAGTCCAAATGCCCGCTAGGGAGCCTACATAATCCAAATGCCCGCTAGGTAACCTAGATAGTCCTTGTGCCTGCTAGGTAACCTACATAGTCCAAATGCCCTCTAGTTAACCCACATAGTCCAAGTGCCCGCTAGGGAACTTACATAGTCCAAGAGCCCGCTAGGGAACCTACATAGTCCAAGTGCCCATGTGTTAACCTAGATAGTCCATGTGCCCGCTAGGTAACCTAGATAGTCCAACAGCCCGCTAGGTAACCTATATACTCCAAGAACCTGCTAGGCTACGTAGATAGTTCAAGTGCCTGCTAGGTAACCTAGATAGTCCAAGTGCCCGCTAGG
This sequence comes from Tenrec ecaudatus, assembly GCF_050624435.1. Lineage (NCBI taxonomy): Eukaryota > Metazoa > Chordata > Mammalia > Afrosoricida > Tenrecidae > Tenrec > Tenrec ecaudatus. The sequence continues at coordinate 425,131 of NW_027458873.1, forward strand.
TAACCTACAAATTCTACGTGCCCACTAGGTTATCTATATAGTCCAAATGCCCGCTAGGGAACCTACATAGTCCTAGCGCCTGCTAGTTAACCTAGATAGTCCAAATGCCCGCTAGTTAACCTAGATTGTCCATGTGCCCGCTAGTTAACCAGAATCATCAAAGTGCCCTCTAGTTAACTTACATAGTCCAAAAGCCTGCTAGTTAACCTACATAGACCAAGGGGCCGCTAGTTAACCTATATTGTCCAAGTGCCCGCTAGTTAACCTACAGTGTCCAAGTTCCCGCTAGGTAACCTAGACAGTCCAAGTGACCACTAGGTTACCTACATAGTCAAAGTGCCCGTTCGTTAACCTACATAGTGCAAGTGCCCATTCGTTAACCTACATAGTCCAAGTGCCCGCTAGGTAACATAGATACCCCAAGTGCCCGCTAGGGAACATACATAGTCCAAGTGCCCACTAGGTAACCTAGACAGTCCAATTGCCCGCTAGTTAACCTAGACAGTCCAAATACCCGATAGGGAACCTACATAGTCCAAGTCCCCGCTAGGGAACCTACATAGTCCAAGTGCTCGCTAGGCAACCTACATAGTCCAATTGCCCGTTAGTTAACCTAGATTGTCCAAGTACCCGCTAGGTAACCTAGATAGTCCAACAGCACAGTAGGTAACCTACATACTCAAAGTACCCGCTAGGTAACGTAGATAGTTCAAGTGCCAGCTAGGTAACCTAGACAGTCCAAGTGCCCGCTAGGTAACCTACAATCTCTAAGTGCCCGCTAAGGAATCTATATAGGCCAAATGCCCGCTAGGGAGCCTACATAATCCAAATGCCCGCTAGGTAACCTAGATAGTCCAAGTGCCCGCTAGGTAACCTACATAGTCCTAATGCCCTCTAGTTAACGCACATAGTCCAAGAGCCCGGTAGGGAACTTACATAGTCCAAGTGCCTGTTAGTTAACCTAGATAGTCCAACAGCCCGCTAGGTAACCTACATATTCCAAGAACCCGCTAGGCTACGTAGATAGTTCAAGTGCCAGCTAGGTAACCTAGATAGTCCAAGTGCCCGCTAGGTAACCTACAAAATCTAAGTGCCCGCTAGGTTATCTATATAGTCCAAATGCCGCTAGGCAACCTACATAGTCCAAGTGCCCGCTAGGTTACCTAGATAGACCAAGTGCCCTCTAGTTAACCTAGATCGTCCAAGTGCCCGCTAGTTAACCTACATAGCCCAAGGGCCCGTTAGTTAACCTACATAGTTCAAGGTCCGCTAGTTAACCTAGATAGTCCAAGTGCTCGCTAGTTAACCTACATAGTACAAGGGCCCGCTAGTTGACCTAGATAGTCCAAGTGCCCGCAAGATAACCTAGATAGGTCAAGTGCCCTCTAGGTAACCAAAGTAGTCCAAATGTCCGATAGGGATCCTACATAGTCCAAGTGCCCGCTGGGTAACCTACATAGTCCAAGTGCCCGTTCGTTAACCTAGATACTCCAAGTGCCCGCTAGGTAACCTAGACTGTCCAAGTGCCCGCTAGGTTACCTACATAGTCCAAGTGCCCGTTCGTTAACCTAGATAGTCCAAGTGCCCGCTAGGAAACCTACATAGTCCAAGGGCCCACTAGGTAACATAGATAGTCAAAGTGCCCGTTAGGTAACCTAGATAGTCAAAGTGACCGCTAGGTAACTTACATTGTCCAAGTTCCCGCTAGGTAACCTAGATAGTCCAAGTGCCCTTTACCTAACCTAGATAGTCCAAGTGCCCATTACCTAACCTAGATAGTCCAAGTGCCCACTAAGCAACCTACATAGTACAAGGGCCCCCTAGTTGAGCTAGATAGACCAAGTGCCCGCTAGTTAACCTAGATAGTCCAAGTGCCCGCTAGGTAACCAAAGTAGTCCAAGTGCCCGCTATTAACCTACAAAGTCTAAGTGCCCGCTAAGGAATCTATATAGTCCAAATGCCCGCTAGGGAGCCTACATAATCCAAATGCCCGCTAGGTAACCTAGATAGTCCAAGGGCCCGCTAGATAACCTACATAGTCCTAGTGCCCCCTAGTTAACCTACATTCTCCAAGTGCCCGATAAGGAACCTACATAGTCCAAGTGCCCGCTAGGTTAACTACATAGTCCAAATGCCCTCTAGTTAACGCACATAGTCCAAGTGCCCGTTAGGGAACTTACATAATCCAAGTGCCCGCTAGGAAACCTACATAGTTCAAGGGCCCGCTAGGTAACATAGATAGTCAAAGTGCCCTTTAGGTAACCTAGATAATCCAACAGCCCGCTAGGTAACCTACATACTCCAAGAACCCGCTAGGTTACGTAGATATTTCAAGTGCCAGCTAGGTAACCTAGATAGTCCAAGTGCCCGCTAGGTAACCTACAAAGTCTAAGTGCCCGCTAGGTTATCTATATAGTCCAAATGCCCGCCTGGGAACCTACATAGTCCAAGTGCCCGCTAGGTAACCTAGATAGTCCAAGTGCCCTCTAGTTAACCTAGATCGTCCAAGTGCCCGCTAGTTAACCTACATAGTCCAAGGGCCAGCTAGTTAACCCACATAGTCCAAGGTCCGCTAGTTAACCTAGATAGTCCAAGTGCCCGCTAGGAAACCTACATAGTCTAAGGGCCCACTAGGTAACCTAGACTGTCCAAGTGCCCCCTAGGTTACCTACATAGTCCTAGTGCCCCCTAGTTAACCTACATTCTCCAAGTGCCCGTTAGGTAACCTAGATAGTCCAAGTGCCCGCTAGCTAACTTACATTGTCCAAGTGCCCGCTAGGTTACCTACATAGTCCAAGTGCCCGTTCGTTAACCTAGATAGTCCAAGTGCCCGCTAGGAAACCTACATAGTCCAAGGGCCCACAAGGTAACCTAGATAGTCCAAGTGCCTGCTAGGTAACCTAGAGTCCAAGTGCTCGCTATTTAACCTACATAGTCCAAGTGCCCGTTCGTTAACCTAGATAGTCCAAGTGCCCGCTAGGAAACCTACATTGTCCAAGGGCCCACAAGGTAACCTAGATATTCCAAGTGCCCGCTAGGTAACCTAGAGTCCAAGTGCTCGCTATTTAACCTACACAGTCCAAGTGCCCGCTGTGTAATCTAGATAGTCAAAGGGCCCGTTAGGTAACGTAGATAGTCCAAGTGCCCGCTAGGTAACTAACATTGTCCAAGTTCCCGCTAGGTAACCTAGATAGTCCAAGTGCCCGTTACCTAACATAGATAGTCCAAGTGCCCGCTAGGTAACCTAGATAGTGCAAGTGCCCGCTAGTTAACCTAGATAATTCAAGTACCCGCTAGGTAACCTAGATCGTCCAAGGGCCCCCTAGTGGGCCGACATAATCCAAGTGTCCGTTCGGTAACCTAGATACTCCAAGGGCCCGCTAGGCAACCTACATAGTCCAAGTGCCCGTTCGTTAACCTAGATAATCCAAGTGCTCGCTAGGTAACCTAGACAGTCCAAGTTCCCGCTAGTTAATCTACATAGTCCAAGTGCCCGATAGAGAACCTACATAATCCAAGTGCCCGCTAGGCAACCTACATAGTCCAAGTGCCCGTTAGTTAACCTAGATAGTCCAAGTGCCCGCTAGGTAACCTACAAAGTCTAAGTGCCTGCTAGGTTATCTACATAGTCCAAATGCCCGCTAGGGAACCTACATAGTCCAAGTGCCCGCTAGTTAACCTAGATCGTCCAAGTGCCTGCTAGTTAACATACATAGTCCAAGGGCCCGCTAGTTAACCTACATAGTCCAAGGTCCACTAGTTAACCTAGATTGTCCAAGCGCTCGCTAGTTAACCTACATAGTACCAGGGCCCGCTAGTTGACCTAGATAGTCCAAGTTCCCGCTAGTTAACCTAGATAGTCCAAGTTCCCGCTAGGTAACCTAAGTAGTCCAAATGTCCGATAGGGATCCTACATAGTCCAAGTGCCCGCTAGGTACCCTACATAGTCCAAGTGCCCGTTCGTTAACCTAGGTAGTCCAAGTGCCCGCTAGGTAACCTAGACTGTCCAAGTGCCCGCTAGGTGTTACCTACATAGTCCAATGACCGTTCGTTAACCTAGATAATCCAAGTGCTCGCTAGGTAACCTAGATCGTCCAAGGGCCCCCTAGTGGTCCGACATAATCCAAGTGTCCGTTCGGTAACCTAGATAGTCCAAGGGCCCGCTAGATAACCTACATAGTCCTAGTGCCCCCTAGTTAACCTACATTCTCCAAGTGCCCGATAAGGAACCTACATAGTCCAAGTGCCCGCTAGGTAAACTACATAGTCCAAATGCCCTCTAGTTAACGCACATAGTCCAAGTGCCCGTTAGGGAACTTACATAATTCAAGTGCCCGCTAGGAAACCTACATAGTCCAAGGGCCCGCTAGGTAACATAGATAGTCAAAGTGCCCTTTAGGTAACCTAGATAATCCAACAGCCCGCTAGGTAACCTACATACTCCAAGAACCCGCTAGGCTACGTAGATATTTCAAGTGCCAGCTAGGTAACCTAGATAGTCCAAGTGCCCGCTAGGTAACCTACAAAGTCTAAGTGCCCGCTAGGTTATCTATATAGTCCAAATGCCCGCCTGGGAACCTACATAGTCCAAGTGCCCGCTAGGTAACCTAGATAGTCCAAGTGCCCTCTAGTTAACCTAGATCGTCCAAGTGCCCGCTAGTTAACCTACATAGTCCAAGGGCCAGCTAGTTAACCCACATAGTCCAAGGTCCGCTAGTTAACCTAGATAGTCCAAGTGCCCGCTAGGAAACCTACATAGTCCAAGGGCCCACTAGGTAACCTAGACTGTCCAAGTGCCCGCTAGGTTACCTACATAGTCCTAGTGCCCCCTAGTTAACCTACATTCTCCAAGTGCCCGTTAGGTAACCTAGATAGTCCAAGTGCCCGCTAGCTAACTTACATTGTCCAAGTGCCCGCTAGGTAACCTAGACTGTCCTAGTGCCCGCTAGGTTACTTACATAGTCCAAGTGCCCGTTCGTTAACCTAGATAGTCCAAGTGCCCGCTAGGAAACCTACATAGTCCAAGGGCCCACAAGGTAACCTAGATATTCCAAGTGCCCGCTAGGTAACCTAGAGTCCAAGTGCTCGCTATTTAACCTACACAGTCCAAGTGCCCGCTGTGTAATCTAGATAGTCAAAGGGCCCGTTAGGTAACGTAGATAGTCCAAGTGCCCGCTAGGTAACTAACATTGTCCAAGTTCCCGCTAGGTAACCTAGATAGTCCAAGTGCCCGTTACCTAACATAGATAGTCCAAGTGCCCGCTAGGTAACCTAGATAGTGCAAGTGCCCGCTAGTTAACCTAGATAATTCAAGTACCCGCTAGGTAACCTAGATCGTCCAAGGGCCCCCTAGTGGGCCGACATAATCCAAGTGTCCGTTCGGTAACCTAGATACTCCAAGGGCCCGCTAGGCAACCTACATAGTCCAAGTGCCCGTTCGTTAACCTAGATAATCCAAGTGCTCGCTAGGTAACCTAGACAGTCCAAGTTCCCGCTAGTTAATCTACATAGTCCAAGTGCCCGATAGAGAACCTACATAATCCAAGTGCCCGCTAGGCAACCTACATAGTCCAAGTGCCCGTTAGTTAACCTAGATAGTCCAAGTGCCCGCTAGGTAACCTACAAAGTCTAAGTGCCTGCTAGGTTATCTACATAGTCCAAATGCCCGCTAGGGAACCTACATAGTCCAAGTTCCCGCTAGTTAACCTAGATCGTCCAAGTGCCTGCTAGTTAACATACAGAGTCCAAGGGCCCGCTAGTTAACCTACATAGTCCAAGGTCCACTAGTTAACCTAGATTGTCCAAGTGCTCGCTAGTTAACCTACATAGTACCAGGGCCAGCTAGTTGACCTAGATAGTCCAAGTTCCCGCTAGTTAACCTAGATAGTCCAAGTGCCCGCTAGGTAACCTAAGTAGTCCAAATGTCCGATAGGGATCCTACATAGTCCAAGTGTCCGCTAGGTACCCTACATAGTCCAAGTGCCCGTTCGTTAACCTAGGTAGTCCAGGTGCCCGCTAGGTAACCTAGACTGTCCAAGTGCCCGCTAGGTGTTACCTACATAATCCAATGACCGTTCGTTAACCTAGATAGTCCAAGTGCCCGCTAGGAAACCTACATAGTCCAAGGGCCTGCTAGGTAACCTAGATAGTCCAAGTGCCCGCTAGGTACCCTAGAATCCAAGTGCTCGCTAGTTAACCTACATAGTCCAAGTGCCCGCTATATAACCTAGTTAGTCAAAGTCCCCGCTAGGTAACCTAGACAGTCCAAGAGGCCGCTATGTTACCTGCATATTCCAAGTGCCCGTTCGTTAACCTAGATAGTCCAAGGGCCCGCTAGGTAACATAGATAGTCCAAGTGCCCGCTAGGTAACCTAGAGTCCAAGTGCTCGCTAGTTAACCTACATAGTCCAAGTGCCCCCTATGTAACCTAGATAGTCAAAGTGCCCGTTAGTTAACCTACATAGTCCAAGGTCCGCTAGTTAATCTAGATAGTCCAAGTGCTCGCTAGTTAACCTACATAGTACAAGGGCCCGCTAGTTGACCTAGATAGTCCAAGTGCCCACAAGTTAACCTAGATAGGTCAAGTGCCTGTTAGGTAACCAAAGTAGTCCAAATGTCCAATAGGGATCCTACATAGTGCAAGTGCCCGCAAGGTAACCTACATAGTCCAAGTGCCCGTTCGTCAACCTGCATAGTCCAAGTGCCCGCTAGGTAACCTAGACTGTCCAAGTGCCCGCTAGGTTACCTACATAGTCCATGTGCCCCTTCGTTAACCTAGATAGTCCAAGTGCCCGCTAGGAAACCTACATAGTCCAAGGGCCGACTTGGTAACATAGATAGTCCAAGTGCCCGCTAGATAACCTACATAGTCCAAGTGCCTACTAGGTAAACTACATAGTCGAAGTGCCCGTTCGTTAAACTACATAGTCCAAGTGCCCGCTAGTTAACGTAGATTGCCCAAGTGCCCTCTAGGGAACTACATAATCCAAGGGCCCACTAGTTAACCTAGACAGTCCAAGTACCCTATAGGGAACCTACATAGTTCAAGTGCCTGCTAGGGAACCCACATATTCCAAGTGCTCGCTAGGCAACCTACATAGTCCAAGTGCCCGTTAGTTAACCTAGATAGTCAAATTGCCTGCTAGGTAACCTAAATAGTCCAAGTGCCCGCTAGGGAACCTAGATAGTCCAATTGCCCTTTAGCTAACCTAGATAGTCGAAGTGTCCGCTAGTTAACCTACATAGTCCAAGTGCCCGTTCATTAACCTAGATAGTCCAAATGCCCGCTAGGTAACCTAGACAGTCCAAGTGCCTTGTAGTTAACCTACGTAGTCCAAGTGTCCGCTAGGTAACCTACATAGTCCAAGTGCCCACTAGGTAACCTAAATAATCCAAATGCCTGCTAGGGAAACTACATAGTTCAAGTGCCCGCTAGTTAACCTAGATAGTCCAAGTGCCCGCTAGTAAACCTAGATAGTCAAAGGGCCCGCTAGTTTACCTAGATAGTCCAAGTGCCCGCTAGTTAACCTAAATCGTCCAAGTGTCCGCTAGGTAACCTACATACTCCAAGTGCCTGCTAGGTAACCTAGATAGTCCAAGTGCCTGATGAATAACCTACATAGTCCAAGTGCCCGCTTGGTAACCTGGATATTCCAAGTGCCCGCTAGTTAACCTACCTAGTCCAAGTGCCTTCTAGGGAACCTACATAGTCCACGTGACTGCTAGGGAACCTACATAGTCCAAGTGCCCGTTAGGGACCCTACATAGTCCAAGTGCCCGCTAGGTAACCTACATAGTCCAAATACCAGCAAGGAAACCTACATAGTCTAAATGCCCGCTGGGAAACCTACATAATCCAAGTGCCCGCTCTGGAACATACATAGTCCAAGTGCCCGTTAGCTAACCTAGATAGTCCAAGGGCCCGCTAGTTGACCTACATAGTCCAAGTGCCAACTAGGTAACTTGGATAGTACAAGTGCCCGCTAGGGAACCTAGATAGTCCACGTGCCTGTTAGCTAACCTAGATAGTTAAGTGGCGGCTTGGCAACCTACATACTCCAAGTGCCCGTTCATTAACCTAGATAATCCAAGTGCCCGCTAGGTAACCTAGACAGTCCAAGTGCCCGCTAGGTAACCTACATAGTCCAAGTGCCCGTTAGGTAACCTAGATAGTCCAAATGCCCACTAGGGAACCCACATAGTCCAAGTGCCCGCTAGGGAACTTACATAGTCCAAGGGCCGCTAGGGAACCTACATAGTCCAAGTGCCCGTTAGTTAACCTAGATAGTCCAAGTGCCCGCTAGGTAACCTAGATAGTCCAACAGCCCGGTAGGTAACCTACATATTCCAAGTACCCGCTAGGTAACGTAGATAGTTCAAGTGCCAGTTAGGTAACCTAGATAGTCCAAGTGCCCGCTAGGTAACCTACAACCTCTACAGTGCCCGCTAAGGAATCTATATAGTCCAAATGCCCGCTAGGGAGCCTACATAATCCAAATGCCCGCTAGGTAACCTAGATAGTCCATGTGCCCGCTAGGTAACCTACATAGTTCAAATGCCCTCTAGTTAACCCACATAGTCCATGTGCCCGCTAGGGAACTTACATAGTCCAAGGGCCCGCTAGGGAACCTACATAGTCCAAGTGCCCGTGTGTTAACCTAGATAGTCCATGTGCCCGCTAGGTAACCTATATACTCCAAGAACCTGCTAGGCTACGTAGATAGTTCAAGTGCCAGCTAGGTAACCTAGATAGTCCAAGTGCCCGCTAGGTAACCTACAAAGTCTAAGTGCCCGCTAGGTTATCTATATAGTCCAAATGCCCGCTAGGGAACCTACATAGTCTAAGTGCCCGCTAGGGAACATACATAGTCCAAGTGCCCACTAGGTAACCTAGAGAGTCCAATTGCCCGCTAGTTAACCTAGACAGTCCAAATACCAGATAGAGAACCTACATAGTCCAAGTGTCCGCTAGGGGACCTACATAGTCCAAGTGCTCGCTAGGCAACCTACATAGTCCAATTGTCCGTTAGTTAACCTAGATAGTCCAAGTGCCCGCTAGGTAACCTAGATAGTCCAACAGCCCGGTAGGTAACCTACATACTCCAAGTACCCGCTAGGTAAAGTAGATAGTTCAAGTGCCAGCTAGGTAACCTAGATAGTCCAAGTGCCCGCTAGGTAACATACAAAGTCCAAGTGCCCGTTACCGAACCTAGATAGTCCACGTGCCCGCTAGGCAACATACATAGTCCAAGTGCACGTTCGTTAACCTAGAAGTCCAAGTGCCCGCTATGTAACCTAGACAGTCCAAGTGCCCGCTAGGTTACCTGCATAGTCCAAGTGCCTGTTCGTTAACCTACATAGTCCAAGTGCCCGCTAGTTAACCTAGATAGTCCAAGTGCCCGCTAGGGATCCCTTATAATCCAAGTGCCTGCTAGGTAACCTAGATAGTCCAAGTGCCCGCTAGTTAACCTAGATAGTCCTAGTGCCCACTAGGGGACATACATAGTCCAAGTCCCTGCTAGGTAACCTAGATAGTCCAAGTGGGCGCTAGGCTAAGTACATAGTCCAAGTGCCTGCTAGGGAACCTAGATAGTCCAAGAGCCCGCTAGGTAACCTACATAGTCCAAGGGCCCGCTAGTTAACCTACATAGTCCAAGGTCTGCAAGTTAACCTAGATAATCAAAGTGCCCGCTAGGTAACCTAGACAGTCCAAGTGCCCGTTAGGTTACCTACATAGTCCAAGTGCCCATTCGTTAACCTAGATAGTCCAAGTGCCCGCTACGTAACCTACATAGTCCAAGGGCCCGCTAGTTAAGCTAGATAGTCCAAGTGCCCGCTAGGTAACCTCGATAGTCCAAGTGCGCGCTAGTTAACCTAGATAGTCCAAGTGCCTGCTAGGTAACCTACATTGTCCAAGTTCCCGCTAGGTAACCTAGATAGTCCAAGTGCCCGTTACCTAACCTAGATTGTCCAAGTACCCGCTAGGCAACATACATATTCCAAGTGCCCGTTCGTTAACCTAGAAGTCCAAGTGCCCACTATGTAACCTAGACAGTCCAAGTGCCCGCTAGGTTACCTGCATAGTCCAAGTGCCTGTACGTTAACCTACATAGTCCAAGTGCCCGCTAGGGAACCTACATATTCCAAGTGCTATCTAGGTATCCTAGATAGTCCAAGGGCCCGCTAGTTAACCTAGATAGTCCAAGGGCTCGCTTGTTAACTTTGATTGTCCAAGTGCCCGGTAGTTAACCTAGATCGTCCAAGTGCCCGCTATTAACCTAGATCGTCCAAGTGTCCTCTAGTTAACCTACATAGTCCAAGTGCCCGCTAGGTAACCTACATAGTGCAAGTGTCTGCTAGGTAACCTACATAGTCCAAGTGCCCGCTAGGTAACCTACATAGTGCAAGTGTCTGCTAGGTAACCTACATAGTCCAAGTGCCCGCTAGTTAACCTAGATAGTCCAAGTGCCCGCTAGGTAACCTAGAGAGTGCAAGTGCCCGCTAGTTAACCTTCATAGTCCAAGTGCCTGCTAGGTAACCTAGATAGTTCAAGGGCCTGCTAGTTAACCTACATAGTCCAAGTGCCCGCTAGGCAACCTACATAGTCCAAGTGCCCGTTAGTTAACCTAGATAGTCAAATTGCCTGCTAGGTAACCTAAATAGTCCAAGTGCCCGCTAGGGAACCTAGATAGTCAAATTGCCTGCTAGGTAACCTAAATAGTCCAAGTGCCCGCTAGGGAACCTAGATAGTCCAATTGCCCTTTAGCTAACCTAGATAGTCGAAGTGTCCGCTAGTTAACCTACATAGTCCAAGTGCCCGTTCATTAACCTAGATAGTCCAAGTGCCCGCTAGGTAACCTAGACAGTCCAAGTGCCTTGTAGTTAACCAACGTAGTCCAAGTGCCCGCTAGGTAACCTACATAGTCCAAGTGCCCACTAGGTAACCTAAATAATCCAAATGCCCGCTAGGGAAACTACATAGTTCAAGTGCCCGCTAGTTAACCTAGATAGTCCAAGTGCCCGCTAGTAAACCTAGATAGTCAAAGGGCCCGCTAGTTAACCTAAATCGTCCAAGTGTCCGCTAGGTAACCAACATAGTCCAAGTGCCGGCTAGGTAACCTAGATAGTCCAAGTGCCTGATGAATAACCTACATAGTCCAAGTGTCCGTTCGTTAACCTAGATAGTCCAAGTGCCCATTGGGTAACCTGCATAGTCCAAGTGCCCGCTTGGTAACCTGGATAGTCCAAGTGCCCGCTAGTTAACCTAGCTAGTCCAAGTGCCTTCTAGGGAACCTACATAGTCCACGTGACTGCTAGGGAACCTACATAGTCCAAGTGCCCGTTAGGGAACCTACATAATCCAAGTGCCCGCTAGGTAACCTACATAGTCCAAACACCAGCAAGGAAACCTACATAGTCTAAATGCCCGCTAGGCAACCTACATAATCCATGTGCCCGCTCTGGAACATACATAGTCCAAGTGCCCGTTAGCTAACCTAGATAGTCCAAGGGCCCGCTAGTTGACCTACATAGTCCAAGTGCCAGCTAGGTAACCTAGATAGTACATGTGCCCGCTAGGGAACCTAGATAGTCCAAGTGCCTGTTAGCTAACCTAGATATTTAAGTGGCGGCTTGGTAACCTACATACTCCAAGTGCCCGTTCGTTAACCTAGATAATCCAAGTGCCCGCTAGGTAACCTAGACAGTCCAAGTGCCCGCTAGGTAACCTACATAGTCCAAATGCCCGCTAGTTAACCTACATAGTCCAAGTGCCCATTAGGTAACCTAGATAGTCCAAATGCCCGCTAGGGAACTCACATAGTCCAAGTGCCCGCTAGGGAACTTACATAGTCCAAGGGCCGCTAGGGAACCTACATAGTCCAAGTGCCCGTTAGTTAACCTAGATAGTCCAAGTGCCCGCTAGGTAACCTAGATAGTCCAACAGCCCGGTAGGTAACCTACATATTCCAAGTACCCGCTAGGTAACGTAGATAGTTCAAGTGCCAGTTAGGTAACCTAGATAGTCCAAGTGCCCGCTAGGTAACCTAAAACCTCTAAGTGCCCGCTAAGGAATCTATATAGTCCAAATGCCCGCTAGGGAGCCTACATAATCCAAATGCCCGCTAGGTAACCTAGATAGTCCTTGTGCCTGCTAGGTAACCTACATAGTCCAAATGCCCTCTAGTTAACCCACATAGTCCAAGTGCCCGCTAGGGAACTTACATAGTCCAAGGGCCCGCTAGGGAACCTACATAGTCCAAGTGCCCATGTGTTAACCTAGATAGTCCATGTGCCCGCTAGGTAACCTAGATAGTCCAACAGCCCGCTAGGTAACCTATATACTCCAAGAACCTGCAAGGCTACGTAGATAGTTCAAGTGCCTGCTAGGTAACCTAGATAGTCCAAGTGCCCGCTAGGTAACCTACAAAGTCTACGTGCCCACTAGGTTATCTATATAGTCCAAATGCCCGCTAGGGAACCTACATAGTCCTAGCGCCTGCTAGTTAACCTAGATAGTCCAAATGCCCGCTAGTTAACCTAGATAGTCCATGTGCCCGCTAGTTAACCAGAATCATCAAAGTGCCCTCTAGTTAACTTACATAGTCCAAAAGCCTGCTAGTTAACCTACATAGACCAAGGGGCCGCTAGTTAACCTATATTGTCCAAGTGCCCGCTAGTTAACCTACAGTGTCCAAGTTCCCGCTAGGTAACCTAGACAGTCCAAGTGACCACTAGGTTACCTACATAGTCAAAGTGCCCGTTCGTTAACCTACATAGTGCAAGTGCCCATTCGTTAACCTACATAGTCCAAGTGCCCGCTAGGTAACATAGATACCCCAAGTGCCCGCTAGGGAACATACATAGTCCAAGTGCCCACTAGGTAACCTAGACAGTCCAATTGCCCGCTAGTTAACCTAGACAGTCCAAATACCCGATAGGGAACCTACATAGTCCAAGTCCCCGCTAGGGAACCTACATAGTCCAAGTGCTCGCTAGGCAACCTACATAGTCCAATTGCCCGTTAGTTAACCTAGATTGTCCAAGTACCCGCTAGGTAACCTAGATAGTCCAACAGCACAGTAGGTAACCTACATACTCAAAGTACCCGCTAGGTAACGTAGATAGTTCAAGTGCCAGCTAGGTAACCTAGATAGTCCAAGTGCTCGCTAGGTAACCTACAAAGTCTAAGTGCCCGCTAAGGAATCTATATAGTCCAAATGCCCGCTAGGGAGCCTACATAATCCAAATGCCCGCTAGGTAACCTAGATAGTCAAGTGCCCGCTAGGTAACCTACATAGTCCAAATGCCCTCTAGTTAACGCACATAGTCCAAGAGCCCGGTAGGGAACTTACATAGTCCAAGTGCCTGTTAGTTAACCTAGATAGTCCAACAGCCCGCTAGGTAACCTACATATTCCAAGAACCCGCTAGGCTACGTAGATAGTTCAAGTGCCAGTTAGGTAACCTAGATAGTCCAAGTGCCCGCTAGGTAACCTACAAAATCTAAGTGCCCGCTAGGTTATCTATATAGTCCAAATGCCGCTAGGCAACCTACATAGTCCAAGTGCCCGCTAGGTTACCTAGATAGACCAAGTGCCCTCTAGTTAACCTAGATCGTCCAAGTGCCCGCTAGTTAACTTACATAGCCCAAGGGCCCGTTAGTTAACCTACATAGTTCAAGGTCCGTTAGTTAACCTAGATAGTCCAAGTGCTCGCTAGTTAACCTACATAGTACAAGGGCTCGCTTGTTGACCTAGATAGTCCAAGTGCCCGCAAGATAACCTAGATAGGTCAAGTGCCCGCTAGGTAACCAAAGTAGTCCAAATGTCCGATAGGGATCCTACATAGTCCAAGTGCCCGCTGGGTAACCTACATAGTCCAAGTGCCCGTTCGTTAACCTAGATACTCCAAGTGCCCGCTAGGTAACCTAGACTGTCCAAGTGCCCGCTAGGTTACCTACATAGTCCAAGTGCCCGTTCGTTAACCTAGATAGTCCAAGTGCCCGCTAGGAAACCTACATAGTCCAAGGGCCCACTAGGTAACATAGATAGTCAAAGTGCCCGTTAGGTAACCTAGATAGTCAAAGTGCCCGCTAGGTAACTTACATTGTCCAAGTTCCCACTAGGTAACCTAGATAGTCCAAGTGCCCTTTACCTAACCTAGATAGTCCAAGTGCCCATTACCTAACCTAGATAGTCCAAGTGCCCACTAAGCAACCTACATAGTACAAGGGCCCCCTAGTTGAGCTAGATAGTCCAAGTGCCCGCTAGTTAACCTAGATAGTCCAAGTGCCCGCTAGGTAACCAAAGTAGTCCAAGTGCCCGCTAGGTAACCTACAAAGTCTAAGTGCCCGCTAAGGAATCTATATAGTCCAAATGCCCGCTAGAGAGCCTACATAATCCAAATGCCCGCTAGGTAACCTAGATAGTTCAAGGGCCCGCTAGATAATCTACATAGTCCTAGTGCCCCCTAGTTAACCTACATTCTCCAAGTGCCCGATAAGGAACCTACATAGTCCAAGTGCCCGCTAGGTAAACTACATAGTCCAAATGCCCTCTAGTTAACGCACATAGTCCAAGTGCCCGTTAGGGAACTTACATAATCCAAGTGCCCGCTAGGAAACCTACATAGTCCAAGGGCCCGCTAGGTAACATAGATAGTCAAAGTGCCCTTTAGGTAACCTAGATAATCCAACAGCCCGCTAGGTAACCTACATACTCCAAGAACCCGCTAGGCTACGTAGATATTTCAAGTGCCAGCTAGGTAACCTAGATAGTCCAAGTGCCCGCTAGGTAACCTACAAAGTCTAAGTGCCCGCTAGGTTATCTATATAGTCCAAATGCCCGCCTGGGAACCTACATAGTCCAAGTGCCCGCTAGGTAACCTAGATAGTCCAAGTGCCCTCTAGTTAACCTAGATCGTCCAAGTGCCCGCTAGTTAACCTACATAGTCCAAGGGCCAGCTAGTTAACCCACATAGTCCAAGGTCCGCTAGTTAACCTAGATAGTCCAAGTGCCCGCTAGGAAACCTACATAGTCCAAGGGCCCACTAGGTAACCTAGACTGTCCAAGTGCCCGCTAGGTTACCTACATAGTCCTAGTGCCCCCTAGTTAACCTACATTCTCCAAGTGCCCGTTAGGTAACCTAGATAGTCAAAGTGCCCGCTAGCTAACTTACATTGTCCAAGTGCCCGCTAGGTTACCTACATAGTCCAAGTGCCCGTTCGTTAACCTAGATAGTCCAAGTGCCCGCTAGGAAACCTACATAGTCCAAGGGCCCACAAGGTAACCTAGATAGTCCAAGTGCCTGCTAGGTAACCTAGAGTCCAAGTGCTCGCTATTTAACCTACATAGTTCAAGTGCCCGTTCGTTAACCTAGATATTCCAAGTGCCCGCTAGGTAACCTAGAGTCCAAGTGCTCGCTATTTAACCTACACAGTCCAAGTGCCCGCTGTGTAATCTAGATAGTCAAAGGGCCCGTTAGGTAACGTAGATAGTCCAAGTGCCCGCTAGGTAACTAACATTGTCCAAGTTCCCGCTAGGTAACCTAGATAGTCCAAGTGCCCGTTACCTAACATAGATAGTCCAAGTGCCTGCTAGGTAACCTAGATAGTGCAAGTGCCCGCTAGTTAACCTAGATAATTCAAGTACCCGCTAGGTAACCTAGATCGTCCAAGGGCCCCCTAGTGGGCCGACATAATCCAAGTGTCCGTTCGGTAACCTAGATACTCCAAGGGCCCGCTAGGCAACCTACATAGTCCAAGTGCCCGTTCGTTAACCTAGATAATCCAAGTGCTCGCTAGGTAACCTAGACAGTCCAAGTTCCCGCTAGTTAATCTACATAGTCCAAGTGCCCGATAGAGAACCTACATAATCCAAGTGCCCGCTAGGCAACCTACATAGTCCAAGTGCCCGTTAGTTAACCTAGATAGTCCAAGTGCCCGCTAGGTAACCTACAAAGTCTAAGTGCCTGCTAGGTTATCTACATAGTCCAAATGCCCGCTAGGGAACCTACATAGTCCAAGTGCCCGCTAGTTAACCTAGATCGTCCAAGTGCCTCCTAGTTAACATACATAGTCCAAGGGCCCGCTAGTTAAACTACATAGTCCAAGGTCCACTAGTTAACCTAGATTGTCCAAGTGCTCGCTAGTTAACCTACATAGTACCAGGGCCCGCTAGGTAACCTAGACTGTCCAAGTGCCCGCTAGGTTACCTACATAGTCCAAGTGCCCGTTCGTTAACCTAGATAGTCCAAGTGCCCGCTAGGAAACCTACATAGTCCAAGGGCCCACAAGGTAACCTAGATATTCCAAGTGCCCGCTAGGTAACCTAGAGTCCAAGTGCTCGCTATTTAACCTACATAGTCCAAGTGCCCGTTCGTTAACCTAGATAGTCCAAGTGCCCGCTAGGAAACCTACATAGTCCAAGGGCCCACAAGGTAACCTAGATATTCCAAGTGCCCGCTAGGTAACCTAGAGTCCAAGTGCTCGCTATTTAACCTACACAGTCCAAGTGCCCGCTGTGTAATCTAGATAGTCAAAGGGCCCGTTAGGTAACGTAGATAGTCCAAGTGCCCGCTAGGTAACTAACATTGTCCAATTTCCCGCTAGGTAACCTAGATAGTCCAAGTGCCCGTTACCTAACATAGATAGTCCAAGTGCCCGCTAGGTAACCTAGATAGTGCAAGTGCCCGCTAGTTAACCTAGATAATTCAAGTACCCGCTAGGTAACCTAGATCGTCCAAGGGCTCCCTAGTGGGCCGACATAATCCAAGTGTCCGTTCGGTAACCTAGATACTCCAAGGGCCCGCTAGGCAACCTACATAGTCCAAGTGCCCGTTCGTTAACCTAGATAATCCAAGTGCTCGCTAGGTAACCTAGACAGTCCAAGTTCCCGCTAGTTAATCTACATAGTCCAAGTGCCCGATAGAGAACCTACATAATCCAAGTGCCCGCTAGGCAACCTACATAGTCCAAGTGCCCGTTAGTTAACCTAGATAGTCCAAGTGCCCGCTAGGTAACCTACAAAGTCTAAGTGCCTGCTAGGTTATCTACATAGTCCAAATGCCCGCTAGGGAACCTACATAGTCCAAGTGCCCGCTAGTTAACCTAGATCGTCCAAGTGCCTGCTAGTTAACATACATAGTCCAAGGGCCCGCTAGTTAACCTACATAGTCCAAGGTCCACTAGTTAACCTAGATTGTCCAAGTGCTCGCTAGTTAACCTACATAGTACCAGGGCCCGCTACTTGACCTAGATAGTCCAAGTTCCCGCTAGTTAACCTAGATAGTCCAAGTGCCCGCTAGGTAACCTAAGTAGTCCAAATGTCCGATAGGGATCCTACATAGTCCAAGTGCCCGCTAGGTACCCTACATAGTCCAAGTGCCCGTTCGTTAACCTAGGTAGTCCAGGTGCCCGCTAGGTAAACTAGACTGTCCAAGTGCCCGCTAGGTGTTACCTACATAATCCAATGACCGTTCGTTAACCTAGATAGTCCAAGTGCCCGCTAGGAAACCTACATAGTCCAAGGGCCTGCTAGGTAACCTAGATAGTCCAAGTGCCCGCTAGGTAACCTAGAATCCAAGTGCTCGCTAGTTAACCTACATAGTCCAAGTGCCCGCTATGTAACCTAGTTAGTCAACGTCCCCGCTAGGTAACCTAGACAGTCCAAGTGGCCGCTATGTTACCTGCATATTCCAAGTGCCCGTTCGTTAACCTAGATAGTCCAAGGGCCCGCTAGGTAACAGAGATAGTCCAAGTGCCCGCTAGGTAACCTAGAGTCCAAGTGCTCGCTAGTTAACCTACATAGTCCAAGTGCCCCCTATGTAACCAAGATAGTCAAAGTGCCCGTTAGGTAACCTAGATAGTCCAAGTGCCCGCTAGGTAACTTACATTGTCCAAGTTCCCGCTAGGTAACCTAGATAGTCCAAGTGCCCGTTCGTTAACCTAGATAGTCCAAGTGCCTGCTAGGTAACCTAAACTGTCCAAGTACCCGCAAGGTTACCTACATAGTCCAAGGGCCCACAAGTTAACCTAGATAGTCCAAGTGCCCGCTAGGTAACCTACAAACTCTAAGTGCCCGCTAAGAAATCGATATAGTCCAAATGCCCGCTATGGAGCCTACATAATCCAAATGCCCGCTAGGTAACCTAGATACTTCAAGGACCCGCTAGGTAACCTACATAGTTCTAGTGCCCCCTAGTTAACCTACATTCTCCAAGTGCCCGATAAGGAACCTACATAGTCCAAGTGCCCGCTAGGTAACCTACATAGTCCAAATGCTCTCTAGTTAACCCACATAGTCCAAGTGCCCGCTAGGGAACTTACATAGTCCAAGGGCCCGCTAGGGAACCTACATAGTCCATGTGCCCGTTAGTTAACCTAGATAGTCCAAGTGCCCGCTAGGTAACCTAGATAGTCCAACAGCCCTCTAGGTAACCTACATACTCCAAGAACCCGCTAGGCAACGTAGATAGTTCAAGTGCCAGCTAGGTAACCTAGATAGTCCAAGTGCCCGCTAGGTAACCTACAAAGTCTAAGTGCCCGCTAGGTTATCTATATAGTCCAAATGCCCGCCAGGGAACCTACATAGTCCAAGTGCCCACAAGGTAACCTAGATAGTCCAAGTGCCCTCTAGTTAACCTAGATCGTCCAAGTGCCCGCTAGTTAACCTACATAGTCCAAGGGCCCGCAAGTTAACCCACATAGTCCAAGGTCCGCTAGTTAACCTAGATAGTCCAAGTGCCCGCTAGGTAACCAAAGTAGTCCAAATGTCCGATGGGGATCCTACATAGTCCAAGTGCCCGCTAGGTAACCTATATAGTCCAAGTGCCCGTTCATTAACCTAGATAGTCCAAGTGCCTGCTAGGTAACCTAAACTGTCCAAGTGCCCGCAAGGTTACCTACATAGTCCAAGGGCCCACAAGTTAACCTAGATAGTCCAAGTGTCCTCTAGTTAACCTACATAGACCAAGTGCCCGCTAGTTATCCTATATACAAAGTGCCCGCTACATAACCTAGATAGTCCAAGGGCACGCTAGTTAACCTACATAATACAAGTGCCCGCTAAGCAACCTAGATAGTCCAAGTGCCCGCTAAGGAACCTACATATTCCAAGTGCACGCTAATTAACCTAGATAGTCCAATTGCCCGCTAGTTAACCTAGATAGTCCAAGTGCCTGCTAGGTAACCTACATAGTGCTAGTGTCCGCTAGTTAACCTACATATTCCAAGTGCCCTCTAGTTAACATAGATAATCCAAGTGCCCGCTAGGGAACGTACATAGTCCAAGTGCCCACTAGGTAACCGAGATAGTGCAAGTGCCCGCTAGTTAACCTAGATAGTTCAATTACCCGCTAGGTAACCTAGATCGTCCAAGGGCCCCCTAGTTAGCCTACATAGTCCAACTGCCCGCTTGGTAACCTAAATAGTCCAAGTGCCCGTTCGGTAACTAGATAGTCCAAGTGCACTTTAGGGAACCTAGATAGTCCAAGGGCCCGCTAGTAAACCTACATAGTGCAAGTGTCCGCTAGTTAACCTACATATTCCAAGTGCCCGCTAGTTAACCTACATAATCTAAGTGCCCGTTAGCTAACCTAGATAGTCCAAGGGCCCGCTTGTTGACCTACATAGTCCAAGTGCCAGCTATGTAACCCAGATAGTACAAGTGCCTGCTAGGGAACCTAGGTAGTCCAAGTGCCTGTTAGCTAACCTAGATAGTCCAAGTGGCGGCTAGGTAACCTACATAGTCCAAGTGCCCGTTCGTTAACCTAGATAATCCAAGTGCCCGCTAGGTAACCTAGATAGTCCAAGTGCCCGCTAGGTAACTTACATTGTCCAAGTTCCCGCTAGGTAACCTAGATAGTCCAAGTGCCCGTTCGTTAACCTAGATAGTCCAAGTGCCTGCTAGGTAACCTAAACTGTCCAAGTACCCGCAAGGTTACCTACATAGTCCAAGGGCCCACAAGTTAACCTAGATAGTCCAAGTGCCCGCTAGGTAACCTACAAACTCTAAGTGCCCGCTAAGAAATCGATATAGTCCAAATGCCCGCTATGGAGCCTACATAATCCAAATGCCCGCTAGGTAACCTAGATACTTCAAGGGCCCGCTAGGTAACCTACATAGTTCTAGTGCCCCCTAGTTAACCTACATTCTCCAAGTGCCCGATAAGGAACCTACATAGTCCAAGTGCCCGCTAGGTAACCTACATAGTCCAAATGCTCTCTAGTTAACCCACATAGTCCAAGTGCCCGCTAGGGAACTTACATAGTCCAAGGGCCCGCTAGGGAACCTACATAGTCCATGTGCCCGTTAGTTAACCTAGATAGTCCAAGTGCCCGCTAGGTAACCTAGATAGTCCAACAGCCCTCTAGGTAACCTACATACTCCAAGAACCCGCTAGGCAACGTAGATAGTTCAAGTGCCAGCTAGGTAACCTAGATAGTCCAAGTGCCCGCTAGGTAACCTACAAAGTCTAAGTGCCCGCTAGGTTATCTATATAGTCCAAATGCCCGCCAGGGAACCTACATAGTCCAAGTGCCCACAAGGTAACCTAGATAGTCCAAGTGCCCTCTAGTTAACCTAGATCGTCCAAGTGCCCGCTAGTTAACCTACATAGTCCAAGGGCCCGCAAGTTAACCCACATAGTCCAAGGTCCGCTAGTTAACCTAGATAGTCCAAGTGCCCGCTAGGTAACCAAAGTAGTCCAAATGTCCGATGGGGATCCTACATAGTCCAAGTGCCCGCTAGGTAACCTATATAGTCCAAGTGCCCGTTCATTAACCTAGATAGTCCAAGTGCCTGCTAGGTAACCTAAACTGTCCAAGTGCCCGCAAGGTTACCTACATAGTCCAAGGGCCCACAAGTTAACCTAGATAGTCCAAGTGTCCTCTAGTTAACCTACATAGACCAAGTGCCCGCTAGTTATCCTATATACAAAGTGCCCGCTACATAACCTAGATAGTCCAAGGGCACGCTAGTTAACCTACATAATACAAGTGCCCGCTAAGCAACCTAGATAGTCCAAGTGCCCGCTAAGGAACCTACATATTCCAAGTGCACGCTAATTAACCTAGATAGTCCAATTGCCCGCTAGTTAACCTAGATAGTCCAAGTGCCTGCTAGGTAACCTACATAGTGCTAGTGTCCGCTAGTTAACCTACATATTCCAAGTGCCCTCTAGTTAACATAGATAATCCAAGTGCCCGCTAGGGAACGTACATAGTCCAAGTGCCCACTAGGTAACCGAGATAGTGCAAGTGCCCGCTAGTTAACCTAGATAGTTCAATTACCCGCTAGGTAACCTAGATCGTCCAAGGGCCCCCTAGTTAGCCTACATAGTCCAACTGCCCGCTTGGTAACCTAAATAGTCCAAGTGCCCGTTCGGTAACTAGATAGTCCAAGTGCACTTTAGGGAACCTAGATAGTCCAAGGGCCCGCTAGTAAACCTACATAGTGCAAGTGTCCGCTAGTTAACCTACATATTCCAAGTGCCCGCTAGTTAACCTACATAATCTAAGTGCCCGTTAGCTAACCTAGATAGTCCAAGGGCCCGCTTGTTGACCTACATAGTCCAAGTGCCAGCTATGTAACCCAGATAGTACAAGTGCCTGCTAGGGAACCTAGATAGTCCAAGTGCCTGTTAGCTAACCTAGATAGTCCAAGTGGCGGCTAGGTAACCTACATAGTCCAAGTGCCCGTTCGTTAACCTAGATAATCCAAGTGCCCGCTAGGTAACCTAGACAGTCCAAGTGCCCGCTAGTTAACCTACATAGTACAAGTGCCTGCTAGGTAACCTACATAGTGCAAATGTCCGCTAGTTAACCTACATATTCCAAGTGCCCGCTAGTTAACATAGATAGTCCAAGTGCACGCTAGGGAACGTACATAGTCCATATGCCCGCTAGGTAATTTAGATAGTGCAAGTGCCCGCTAGTTAACCTAGATAGTTCTAGTACCCGCTAGGTAACCTAGATCGTCCAAGGGCCCCCTAGTTTGCCTACATAGTCCTAGTGCCCGCGAGGTAACCTAGATAGTCCAAGTGCCCTTTAGGGAACCTAGATAGTCCAAGGGCCCGCTAGTTATCCTTCATAGTCCAGGGGCCCGCTAGTTAACCTACATAGAGCAAGTGTCCGCTAGTTATCCTATATATTCCAAGTGCCCCCTAGTTAACCTACATAATCTAAGTTCCCGTTAGCTAACCTAGGTAGTCCAAGGGCCCGTTACTTGACCTACATAGTCCAAGTGCCACCTAGGTAACCTAGATAGTACAAGTGCCCCCTAGCTAACCTAAATAGTCCAAGTGGCGGCTAGGTAACCTACATAGTCCAAGTGCCCATTCGTTAACCTAGATAATCCAAGTGCCCGCTAGGTAACGTAGACAGTTCAAGTGCCCTCTAGTTAACCTACATAATCCAAGTGCCCGATAGGGAACCTACATAATCCAAGTGCCCGCTAGGGAACCTATATAGTCCAAGTGCCCGCTAGGCAACCTACATAGTCCAAGTGCCCGTTAGTTAACCTAGATAGTCAAAGTGCCTGCTAGGTAACCTAGATAGTCCAAGAGCCCGCTAGGTAACCTACATAGTCCAAGTGCCCGCTAGGTAACCTACATAGTGCAAGTGTCTGCTAGGTAACCTACATAGTCCAAGTGCCCGCTAGTTAACCTAGATAGTCAAAGTGCCCGCTAGGTAACCTGGACAGTCCATGTGCCCATTAGGTAACCTAGATAGTCCAAGTGCCCGCTAGGTAACCTAAATAGTGAAAGTGCCCGTTAGGTAACCTAGATAGTCCAAGTGCCTGCTAGGTAACCTACATTGTCCAAGTTCCCGCTAGGTAACCTAGATAGTCCAAGTGCCCGTTACCTAACCTAGATAGTCCAAGTGCCCGCTAGGCAACATACATAGTCCAAGTGCCCGTTCGTTAACCTAGAAGTCCAAGTGCCCGCTATGTAACCTAGACAGTCCAAGTGCCCGTTCGTTAACCTAGATAGTCCAAGTGCCCGCTAGGGAACCTATATAGTCCAAGTGCTATCTAGGTAACCTAGATAGTCCAAGGGCCCGCTACTTAACCTACATAGTCCAAGGGCTCGCTTGTTAACTTTGATAGTCCAAGTGCCAGTTAGTTAACCTAGATCATCCAAGTGCCCACTAGTTAACCTAGATCGTCCATATGACCTCTAGTTAACCTACATATTCCAAGTCCCCGCTAGGTAACCTATATAGTGCAAGTGTCTGCTAGGTAACCTACATAGTCCAAGTGCCCGCTAGTTAACCAGGATCATCAATGTACCCTGTAGTTAACTTACATAGTCCAAAGGTCTGCTAGTTAACCTGCATAGACCAAGGGCCCGCTAGTTTACCTAGATAGTCCAAGTGCCTGCTAGGTAACCTACATTGTCCAAGTTCCCGCTAGGTAACCTAGATAGTCCAAGTGCCCGTTACCTAACCTAGATAGTCCAAGTGCCCGCTAGGCAACATACATAGTCCAAGTACCCGTTCGTTAACCTAGAAGTCCAAGTGCCCGCTATGTAACCTAGACAGTCAAGTGCCCGTTCGTTAACCTAGATAGACCAAGTGCCCGGAGGGAACCTATATAGTCCAAGTGCTATCTAGGTAACCTAGATAGTCCAAGGGCCCGCTAGTTAACCTACATAGTCCAAGGGCTCGCTTGTTAACTTTGATAGTCCAAGTGCCAGTTAGTTTAACCTAGATCATCCAAGTGCCCGCTAGTTAACCTAGATCGTCCAAATGTCCTCTAGTTAACCTACATAGTCCAAGTCCCCGCTAGGTAACCTATATAGTGCAAGTGTCTGCTAGGTAACCTACATAATCCAAATGCCCGCTAGTTAACCAGGATCATCAAAGTACCCTCTAGTTAACTTACATAATCCAAAGGTCTGCTAGTTAACCTACATAGTCCAATTTCCCGCTAGTTAACCTAGACAGTCCAAGTGCCCGCTATGTAAACAAAGTAGTCCAAATGTCCGATAGGGATCTTACATAATCCAAGTGCCCGCTAGGTAACCAAGATAGTCCAAGTGCCCGTTCGTTAACCTACATAGTCCAAGTGCCCGCTAGGTAACGGAGATAGCCCAAGTGCCCGCTAGGTAACCTACATTGTACAAGTGTCCGCTAGTTAACCTACGTAGTCTAAGGGACCCCTAGTTAACCTAGATAGTCCAAGTACCCGTGAGTTAACCTAGATCATCCAATTGTCCGCTAGTTAACCTACATAGTCCAAGTGCCCTTTAGGGAAGCTAGATAGTCCAAGTGCCCGCTAGGGGACCTATATAGTCCAATTGTCCGCTCTGGAACATACATAGTCCAAGTGCCTGTTAGTTAACCTAGATAATCCAAGTGCCCGCTAGTTAACCTACATAGTCCAAGTACCCGCTAGGTAACCTACATAATCCAAGTGCCCACTAGGTAACTTATATAGTCCAAATGCCCGCTAGGGAACCTACATAGTCCAAGTGCCCGCTAGTTAACCTAGATAGTCCAAGTGGCCGCTAGTGAACGTACATAGTCCAAGTGCCCGCTAGGTAACCTAGATAGTCAAAGTGCCAGCTAGTTCACCTACATAGTCCATGGGCCCGCTAGTTAACCTAGATAATCCAAGTGCCCGCTAGGTAACCTAGATAGTCCAGTGCCCGATAGGGAACCAACATAGTCCAAGTGCCCGCTAAGGGACGTTCATAGTACAAGTGCCTGCTAGGGAACCTACATAGTCCAAGTGACCGTTAGGGAACCTAGATAGTCCAAGTGCACGCTAGGGAACCTGCATCATCCAAGTGCCCGCTAGTTAACCTAGATAGTCCAAATGCCCGCTAGTTAACCTAGATCATCCAAGTGCCCGTTACGTAACCTAGATAGTCCAAGTGCCCGCTAGGTTACCTACATAGTCCAAGTTCCCGCTAGGTAACCTAGATAGTCCAACTGCCCGTTACCTAACCTAGATCGTCCAAGTGCCCGCTAGGCAACCTACATAGTCCAAGTGCCCGTTCGTTAACCTAGAAGTCCATGTGCCCGCTAAGTAACCTAGACAGTCCATGTGCCCGCTAGGTTACCTGCATAGTCCATGTGCCCGTTAGGTAACCTAGATAGTCCAAGTGTCCGCTAGGTAACCTACATAGTCTAAGTGCCCGCTAGGTAACCCAGATAGTCCATGTTCCTCTTAGCTTCCCTAGATAGTCCAAGTGCCCACTAGGTAACCTACATAGTCCAAGGGTCCGATTGTTAACCTAGTTCGTCCAAGTGTCCGCTAGTCAACCTACATAGTCCAACTGCCCGCTAGGTAACCAAGATAGTCAAAGTGGCCGCTAGGTAACCTACATAGTGCAAGTTCCCACTAGGTAACCTAGATAGTCCAAGTGTCCGTTAACTAACCTAGATAGTCCAAGTGCACGCTAGGTAACCTACATAGTCCTAGTGCCCGCTAGTTAACCAACATTGTTCAAGTGCCGGATATGGAACCCTCATAGTCCAAGTGCCCGTTAGGTAACCGACATAGTCCAAATTCCCGCTAGTAACCTACATAGTCCAAGTGCCTGATAGGGAACCTACATAATCCAAGTGCCCGCTAGGGAACTTACATAGTCCAAGTGCCCGTTAGTTAACCTAGATAGTCCAAGTGCCCGCTAGTTAAGCTAGATAGTCCAAGTACCCGCTAGGTAACGTAGATAGTTCAAGTGCACGCTAGGTAACCTAGATAGTCCACGTGCCCGCTAGTTAACCTACAAAGTACAAGTGTCCTCTAGATAATCTATATAGTACAAATGCCCGCTAGGGCACCTACATAATCCAAATACCCGCTAATTAACCTACATAGTTCAAGTGCCCGTTAGCTAACCTAGATCGTCTAAGGGCCCACTAGTTAACCTACATAGT
The DNA here is from genome assembly GCF_050624435.1 of Tenrec ecaudatus. NCBI lineage: Eukaryota > Metazoa > Chordata > Mammalia > Afrosoricida > Tenrecidae > Tenrec > Tenrec ecaudatus. The sequence goes on from NW_027458873.1 coordinate 451,015, forward strand.
TCAAGTGCCCGCTAGGTAACCTAGATAATCCAAGTGCCCGCTAGTTAAGCGATATCATCCAAGTGCCAGCTAGTTAACCTAGTACGTCCAAGTGCCCGCTACTTAACCTACATAGTCTAAGTGCCCGCTAGGTAACCTAGATAGTCCAAGTGCCCGCTAGGTAACCTACATAGTCGAAGGGCCCGCTAGGTAACCTAGATAGTTCAAGTTCCTGTTAGCTAACCTAGATAGTCCAAGTGCCCGCTAGGTAACCTACATAGTCCAAGGGCCCGCTCGTTAACCTAGTTCGTCCAAGTGTCCGCTAGTTAACCTAGATAGTCCAAGTGCCCGCTAGTTAACCTACATTGTCCAAGTGCCCGCTAGGTAACCTACAGAGTCCTAGCGCCCACTAATTAACCTACATTGTCCAAGTGCCCGATAGGGAACCTACATATTCCAAGTGCGCACTAGGTAATCTACATAGTCCAAATGCCCGCCAGGGAACCTATGTAGTCCAAATGCCCGTTAGGTATCCTAGATAATCAAAATGCCCGCTAGGGTACCCACATAGTCCAAGTGCCCACTAGGGAACCTACATCGTCAAAGTGCCCACTAGGGAACCTGCATCGTCCAAGTGCCCGCTAGTTAACCTAGATAGTACAAGTTCCTGTTAGCTAACCTACATAGTCCAAGTGCCCGTTCGTTAACCTAGATAGTCCAAGTGCCCGTTAGCTAATATAGATAGTCCATGTGCCCGCTAGGTAACCTACATAGTCCAAGTGCCCGCAAGGTAACCTACATAGTCCAAGTGCCCGCTAGGTAACCTAGATATTCCAAGTTCCTGTTAACTAACCTATATAGTCCAAGTGCCCGCTAGGTAACCTACATAGTACAAGTGCCCGATAGTTAACCTAGATAGTCCCATGGCCCGTTAGGTAACCTAGATAGTCCAATTGCCTGTTAGGTAAACTAGATAGTCCAATTGCCCGCTAGGTAACCTAGACAGTCCAAGTTCCCGCTAGGTTACCTACATAGTCCAAGTGACCGCTAGTACCTGATAGTCCAAGTGCCTGCTAGTTAACCTACATAGTCCAAGGGCCAGCTAGGTAACCTAGATTGTCCAAGTGCCCGCTAGTAAACCTAGGTCTTCCAAGTGTCCGCTAGTTAATCTAAATAGTCCAAGTGCCCTCTAGGTAACTTAGATAGTCCAAGTACCCTTAGGTAACCTAGATAGTCCAAGGGCCCGCTAGTTAACCTACATAGTCCAAGTGCCCGCTAGGGAACATACATAGTCCATGTGCCCGCTAGTTAACATAGATAGTCCAAGTGCCCGCTAGGAAACATACATAGTCCAAGAGCCTGCTAGGTAACCTAGATTGTCCAAGTGCCTGCTAGTTAACCTACATAGTTCAAGTGCCCACTAGGTAAACTACATAGTCCTAGCCCCCGCTGGTTAACCTACATTGTCCAAGTGCCCGCTAGGGTACCCACATAGTCCAAGTGCTCGTTAGGTAACCTAGATAGTCCAAATGCCCGCTAGGGTACCCACATAGTCCAAGTGCCCCCTAGGTAACCTACATAGTCCAATTGCCCGTTTGCTAACCTAGATCGTCAAAGGCCCCTAGTTAACCTAGATAGTCATTGGGCCCGCTAGTTAACCTAGATAGTCAAAGTGCCCGCTTGTTAACCTACATAGTCCAAGGGCCAGCTAGGTAACCTACATAGTCCTAGTGCCCGCTAGTTAACCTACATTGTCCAAGTTCATGATAGGGAACCTACATAGTCCTAGCGCCCGCTAGTTAACCTACATTGTCCAAGTGCCTGCTAGGGTACCCACATAGTCCAAGTGCCCGTTAGGTAACCTAGATAGTCCAAATGCCCGCTAGGGAACCCACATAGTCGAGGTGCCCGCTAGGGAACTTACATAGTCAAAGGGCCTGCTAGGGAACATACATAGTCCAAGTGCCCGCTAGGGAACCTACATAGTCCTAGTGCCTGCTAGGGAACCTACATAGTCCAAGTGCCCTTTAGGGAACATATATAGTCCAAGTGCTCGCTAGGGAACTTAGATAGTCCAAGTGCCCGATAGGTAACCTAGATAGTCCAAGTGCCCACTAGGTAACATACAAGTCCAAGTGCCCGCTAGGTAATCTATATAGTCCAAATGCCCTCTAGGGCACCTACATAATCCAAGTGCACGCTAATTAACCTACATAGTCCAAGTGCCCGTTAGCTAACCTAGATAGTCCAAGGGCCAACTAGTTAACCTACATGGTTCAAGTGCCTGCTAGGTAACCTAGCTAATCCAAGTGCCCGCTAGTTAACCTATATAGTCCAAGTGCCCGCTAGTTAACCTAGATGGTCCAATTGCCCGCTAGTTAACCTACATAGTCCAAGTGCCCTCTAGTTAACCTACATAGTCCACGTGCCCTCTAGTTAACCTACATAGTCCAAGTGCCCGTAAGCTAACCTAGATAGTCCAAGGGCCCGCTAGTTGACCTACCTAGTCCAAGTGCCCGCTAGGTAACCTAGATAGTCCAAGTGCCGCTAGGTAACCTAGATAGTACTATTGCCCGTTAGGTAACCTAGATAGTCCAAGTGCCCACTAGGGGACGTACATAGTCCAAGTGCCCTCTTGGTAACCTAGATAGTCCAAGTGCCCGCTAGGATGTGTACATAGTCCAAGTGTCCGCTAGGTAACCTAGATAGTCTAAGTGCCCGCTAGTTAACCTACATAGTCCAAGGGCCTGCTAGTTAACCTACATAGTCCAAGTGCCCGATAGGGAACCAACATACTCCAAGTGCCTGCTAAGGGATGTACATAGTCCAAGTGTCCGCTAGGGAACCTACATAGTCCAAGGGCCCGCTAGTTAACGTACATAGTCCAAGAACCCGCTAGTTAACCTAGATTTTCTAAGTGCCCGCTAGTTAACCTACATAGTCCATGGGCCCCCTAGCTAACCTAGATAGTCCAAGTGCCCGCTAGTTAACCAATATTTTCCAAGTTCCCTTTAGGAAACCTAGATAGTCCAAGTGCCCGCTAGGTAACCTACATAATCCAAGTGCCCGCTAGGTATCCTAGATAATCCAATTGCCCGTTAGCTAACCTAGAGAGTCCAAGTGCCCGCTAGGCAACCTACATAATCCAAGTGCCCGTTCATTAACATAGAAGTCCAAGTGCCCGTTAGCTAACCTAGATAGACCAAGTGCCCGCTAGGTAGCCTAGATAGTCCAAGTTCCTGTTAGCTAACCTAGATAGTCCAAGTGCCCGCAAGGTAACCTAGATAGTCCAAGTGCCCGAAAGGTAACCTACATATTCCAAGTGCCCGCAAGGTAACCTACATAGTCCAAGTGCCGGCTAGGTAACCTAGATATTCCAAGTTCCAGTTAACTAACCTAGATAGTCTAATTCCCCGCTAGGTAACCTACATAGTCCAAGTGCCCATTCGTTAACCTAGATAGTCCAAGTGCCCACTAGGTAACCTACATAGTCCAAGGGCCCGCTAGGTAACCTAGATAGTCCAAGTGCCCGCTAGTTAACCTAGATAGTCCAAGTGCCCACTAGGTAACCTAGTTAGTCCAAGTTCCTGTTAGCTAACCTAGATAGTCCAAGTGCCCGCTTGGTAACCTACATAGTACTAGTGCCCGCTAGATAACCAACATAGTCCAAGTGCCCGATTCGGAACCTACATAGTCCAAGTGCCCATTAGGTAACCTACATAATCCAAGTGCCCGCTAAGGAACTTACATAGTCCAAGTGCCCATTAGTTAACCTAGATAGTCCAAGTGCCCGCTAGTTAACCTAGATAGTCCAAGTACCCTCTAGGTAACGTTGATAGTTCAAGTGCACGCTTGCTAACCTAGATAATCCAAGTGCCCGCTAGTTAACCTAGATCGTCCAAGTGTGCGCTAGTTAACCTACATAGTCCAAGGGCCCGCTAGTTAATCTACATAGTGCAAGGGGCCGCTAGTTAACCTAGATCGTCCAAGTGTCCGCTAGTTAACCTACATAGTCCAAGTGCCCGCTAGTGAACTTACATAATCCAAGTGCCCGTTAGCTAACCTAGATAGACCAAGTGCCCGCTAGTTAACCTAGATTGTCCTAGTGCACGTTAGTTAACCTAGATAGTTCAAGTGCCCTCTAGGGGACTTACATAGTCCAAGTGCCCTCTTGGTAACCTAGATAGTCCAAGTGCCCGCTAGGATATGTACATAGTCCAAGTGTCCGCTAGGTAACCTAGATAGTCTAAGTGCCCTCTAGTTAACCTACATAGTCCAAGGGCCTGCTAGTTAACCTACATAGTCCAAGTGCCCGATAAGGAACCAACATAGTCCAAGTGCCCGCTAAGGGACGTACTTAGTACAAGTTCCTGCTAGGGAACCTAGATAGTCCAAATGCCCGTTAGGGAACCTAGATAGTCCAAGTGCCCGCTAGGGAACATGCATCGTCCAAGTGCTCGCTAGTTAACCTAGATAGTCCAAGTGCCTGCTAGTTAAACTAGATAGTCCAAGTGCCCGCTAGTTAACCTATATTTTCCAAGTTCCCGTTAGGTAACCTAGATAGTCCAAGTGCCCGCTAGGTAACCTACATAGTCCAAGTGCCCGCTAGGTATCCTAGATAATCCAATTGCCCGTTAGCTAACCTAGATAGTCCAAGTGCCCGCTAGGCAACCTACATAGTCCAAGTGCCCGTTCGTTAACATAGAAGTCCAAGTGCCCGCTAGGTAACCTAGACTGTCCAAGTGCCCGCAAGGTTACCTGCATAGTCCAAGTGCCCGTTAGCTAACCTAGTTAGTCCAAGTGCCCCTTAGGTAGCCTAGATAGTCCAAGTGACCTTTAGGAAACCTACATATCCTAGTGCCCGCTAGGTAACCTAGATAGTCCAAGTTCCTGTTAGCTAACCTAGATAGTCTAAGTGCCCGCTAGGTAACCTACATAGTCCAATGGCCCGCTCGTTAACCTAGTTCGTCCAAGTGTCCGCTAGTAAACCTAGATAGTCCAAAGCCCGCTAGGTAACCTAGTTAGTCCAAGTTCCTGTTAGCTAACCTAGATAGTCCAAGTGCCCGCTAGGTAACCTACATAGTCCTAGTGCCCGCTAGTTAACCAACATAGTCCAAGTGCCCGATTCGGAACCTACATAGTCCAAGTGCCCGTTAGGTAACCTACATAGTCCAAATTCCCGCTAGTAACCTACATAGTCCAAGTACCTGATAGGGAACCTACATAATCCAAGTGCCCGCTAAGGAATTTACATAGTCCAAGTGCCCGTTAGTTAACCTAGATAGTCCAAGTGCCCGCTAGTTAACCTAGATAGTCCAAGTACCCTCTAGGTAACGTAGATAGTTCAAGTGTACGCTAGGTAACCTGCATAGTCCAAGTGCCCGATTCGGAACCTACATAGTCCAAGTGCCCGTTAGGTAACCTACATAGTCTAAATGCCCGCTAGTAACCTACATAGTCCAAGTGCCTGATAGGGAACCTAAATAATCCAAGAGCCCGCATAAAGGAACTTACATAGTCCAATTGCCCGCTAGTTAACCTAGATAGTCCAAGTGCCCGCTAGTTAACCTAGGTAGTCCTAGTACCCTCTAGGTAACATAGATAGTTCAAGTGCACGCTAGGTAACCTGCATAGTCCAAGTGCCCGTTAGGTAACCTAGATAGTCCAAGTGCCCGCAAGGTAACCTACATAGTCCAACTGCCCGCTAGGTAACCTAGATACTCCAAGTGCCCGTTAGCTAAGCTAGATAGTCCAAGTGCCCGCTAGGTAACCTAAATAGTCCAATGGCCCGCTCGTTAACCTAGTTCGTCCAAGTGTCCGCTTGTTAACCTACATAGTCCAAGTGCCCGCTAGGTAACCAAGACAGTCAAAGTGCCCGCTAGTAACCTTCATAGTCCAAGTGCAAGAAGGGAACCTACGTAATCCAATTGCCCGCTGGGAACCTACATAGTCGAAATGCCCGTTAGGTTACCTAGATAGTCCAAATGCCCGCTAGGGTACCCACATAGTCCAATTGCCCGCTAGGGAACCTACATAGTCAAAGTGCCCGCTAGGGAACATGCATCGTCCAAGTGCCCGCTAGGTAACCTAGATAGTCCAAGTTCCTGTTAGCTAACCTGCATAGTCCAAGTGCCCGTTCGTTAACCTAGATTGTCCAAGTGCCCGCTAGGTAACCTACATAGTCCAAGTGCCCTTTTGCTAACCTAGAGCGTCAAAGTGCCCGCTAGTTAACCTACATAGTCCAAGGGCCCGCTAGTTAAATTAGATAGTCCAAGTGCCCGCTGGGGAACCTTCATAGTCCGAGTGCCTGCTAGGGAACCTACATATTCCAAGTGCCCTTTAGGGAACCTATATAGTCCAAGTGCCCGCTAGGGAACCGAGATAGTCCAAGTGCCTGCTAGGTAACCTAGATAGTCCAAGTGCCCGCTAGTTAAACTACAAAGCCCAAGGGCGTGCTTGGTAATCTATATAGTCCAAATGCCCGCTAGGGCACCTGCATAGTCCTAGCGCCCGCTAGTTAACCTACATTTTCCAAGTGCCCGATAGGGAACCTACATAGTCCAAGTGCCCGCTAGGTAACCTACATAGTCCAAATGCCCGCTAGTAACCTACATAGTCCAAGTGCAAGAAGGGAACCTACATAATCCAAGTGCCTACTAGGGAACCCACATAATCCAAATGCCCGTTAGGTAACCTAGATAGTCCAAATGCCCGCTAGGGTACCCACATAGTCCAAGTGACCGCTAGGGAACCTGCATCGTCCAAGTGCCCGCTAGTTAACCTTGATAGTCCAAGTGCCCGCTAGTTAACCTAGATCGTCCAAGTGCCCGTTAGGTAACCTAGATAGTCCAAGTGCCCGCTAGGTTACCTACATAGTCCAATTTCCCGCTAGGTAACCTAGATAGTCCTAATGCCCGTTACCTAACCTAGATCGTCCAAGGGCCCAGTAGTCAACCTACATAGTCCAAGTGCCCGTTCGTTAACCTAGAAGTCCATGTGCCCGTTAGGTAACCTAGACAGTCCAAGTGCCCGCTATGTTAACTGCATAGTCCAAATGCCCGTTAGGTAACCTAGATAGTCCAACTGCCCGCTAGGTAACCTACATAGTCCAAGTGACCGCTAGGAAACCTACATAGTCCAAGTGCCTGCTAGGTAACCTAGATAGTCCAAGTTCCTGTTAGCTAACCTAGATAGTCCAAGTGCCCGTTAGGTAACCTAGATAGTCTAAGTGCCCACTAGGTAACCTAAATAGTCCAAGTTCCCGCAAGGTAACCTAGATAGTCCTAGTGCCCGTTAGTTAACCTAGATAGTCCAGGTGCCCACTAGGGGACGTACATAGTCCAAATGCCCGCTAGGTAACCTAGATAGTACAATTGCCCGCTAGGGTATGTACATAGACCAAGTGCCCACTAGGGAACCTAGATAGTCCAAGTGCCCGCTTGTTAACCTACATAGTCAAAGTGCCCGATAGGGAGCCTAGATAGTCCAAGGGCCAACTAGTTAACCTACATGGTTCAAGTGCCCGCAGGGTAACCTAGCAAATCCAAGTGCCCGCTAGTTAACCTATATAGTCCAAGTGCCGGCTAGTTAAGCTAGATGGTGCGAGTGCCCGCTAGTTAACCTACATAGTCCAAGTGCCCTCTAGTTAACCTACATAATCCAAGTGCCCGTAAGCTAACCTAGATAGTCCAAGGTCCCGCTAGTTGACCTACATAGTCCAAGGGCCCGCTAGGTAACCTAGATAGTCCAAGTGCCGCTAGGTAACCTAGATAGTCCTATTGCACGTTAGGTAACCTAGATAGTCCAAGTGCCCACTAGGGGACGTACATACTCCAAGTGCCGTCTAGGTAACCTAGATAGTCCAAGTGTCCGCTAGGGTGTGTACATAGTCCAAGTGCCTGCTAGGTAACCTAGATAGTCCAAGTGCCCGCTAGGTAACCTACATAGTCCAAGGGCCCGCTAGTTAACCTACATAGTTCAAGTGCCCGATAGGGAACCAACTTAGTCCAAGTGTCCGCTAAGGGACGTACATAGTACAAGTGCCCGCTAGGGAACCTACATAGTCCAAGTGCCCGTTAGGGAACCTAGATAGTTCAAGTGCCCGCTAGGGAACCTGCATCGTCCAAGTGTTCGCTAGTTAACCTAGATAGTCCAAGTGTCTGCTAGTTAACCTAGATAGTCCAAGTGCCCGCTAGGTAACCTACATAGTCCAAGTGCCCGCTAGGTAACTTAGATAATCCAATTGCCAGTTAGCTCACCTAGATAGTCCAAGTGCCCGCTAAGCAACCTACATAGTCCAAATGCCCATTCGTTAACATAGAAGTCCAAGTGCCCGCTAGGTAACCTAGACTGTACAACTGCCCGCAAGTTTACCTGCATAGTCCAAGTGCCCGTTAGGTAACCTACATAGTTCAAGTGCCCGCTAGGTAACCTACATAGTCCAAGTGCCCTCTAGGTAACTTAGATAATCCAATTGCCAGTTAGCTAACCTAGATAGTCCAAGTGCCCGCTAAGCAACCTACGTAGTCCAAATGCCCGTTCGTTGACATAGAAGTCCAAGTGCCCGCTAGGTAACCTAGATACTCCAAGTGCCCGTTAGCTAACCTAGATAGTCCTAGTGCCCGCTAGGTAACCTACATAGTCCAAGTGCCCGCTAGGTAACCTACATAGTCCAACTGCCCGCTAGGTAACCTACATAGCCCAAGGGCCCACTCGTTAACCTAGTTCGTCCAAGTGTCCCCTAGTTAACCTACATAGTCCAAGTGCCCGCTAGGTAACCAACATAGTCAAAGTGCCCGCTCGTTAACCTTGTTCGTCCAAGTGTCCGCTAGTTAACCTACATAGTCCAAGTGCCCGCTAGGTAACCAAGATAGTCCAAGTGCCCGCTAGGTAACCTACATAGTCCTAGTGCCCGAAGTTAACCAACATAGTCCAAGTGCCCCATACGGAACTTACATTGTCCAAGTGCCCGTTAGATAACCTACATAGTCCAAATGCCCGCTAGTAACCAACATAGTCCAAGTGCCTGATAGGGATCCTACATAATCCAAGTGCCCGCTAGGGAACTTACATAGTCCAAGTGCCCGCTAGTTAACCTAGATAGTCCAAGTACCCGCTAGGTAACGTAGATAGTTCAAGTGCACGCTAGGTAACCTAGATAGTCCAAGTGCCCGCTAGGGCACCTACGTAGTCCAAGTACCCGCTAATTAACCTTCATAGTCCAAGTGCCCGTTAGCTAACATAGATAGCCTAAGGGCCCACTAGTTAACCTACATAGTTCAAGTGCCCGCTAGCTAACCTAGATAATCCAAGTGCCCGCTAGTTAACCTAGATCGTCCAAGTGTGCGCTAGTTAACCTACATAGTCCAAGGGCCCGCTAGTTAACTTACATAATCCAAGAGCCCGTTAGCTAACCTAGATAGTCCAAGGGCCCGCTATTTGACCTACATAGTCCAAGTGCCTGCCAAGTAACCTAGATAGACCAAGTGCCCGCTAGTTAACCTAGATAGTCCTAGTGCCCGTTAGTTAACCTAGATAGTCCAAGTGCCCACTAGGGGACGTACATAGTCCAAGTGCCCGCTAGGTAACCAAGATCGTCCAAGTGTCCGCTAGGGAATATACATAGACCAAGTGCCCGCTAGGTAACCTAGATAGTCCAAGTGCCCGCTAGGTAACCTACATAGTCAAAGTGCCCGATAGGGAGCCTAGATAGTCCAAGTGCCCGCTAGGGAACCTGCATCGTCCAAGTGCCTGCTAGGTAACCTAGATAGTCCAAGTGCCCACTAGTTAACCTAGATAGTCCAAGTGCCTGCTAGTTAATCTAGATCGTCCAAGTGCCCGCTAGTTAACCTACATAGTCCAAGGGCCCGCTAGTTAACCTACATAGTCCAAGAACCCGCTAGTTAACCTAGATTTTCTAAGTGCCCGCTAGTTAACCTACATAGTCCAAGAACCCGCTAGTTAACCTAGATTTTCTAAGTGCCCGCTAGTTAACCTACATAGGCCAACTGCCCGCTAGTTAACCTAGATCATCCAAGTGTCTGCTAGTTAACCTACGTAGTCCAAGTGCCCGTTAGGTAGCCTAGATACTCCAAGTGACCGCTAGGTAACCTACATAGTCCTAGTGTCCGCTAGGTAACCTAGATAGTACATGTTCCTGTTAGCTAACCTAGATAGTCCAAGTGCCCGCTAGTTAACCTGCATAGTCCAAGGGCCCCCTAGTTAACCTAGATATTCCAATTGCCCGCTAGTTAATCTAGATCATCCAAGTGTCCGCTAGTTAACCTACATAGTCCAAGTGCCCGTTAGGTAGCCTAGATAGTCCAAGTGACCTCTAGGAAACCTACATAGTCCTAGTGCCCGCTAGGCAACCTACATAGTCCAAGTGCCCGTTCCTTAACCTAGAAGTCCAAGTGCCCGCTAGGTAACCTAGTCAGTCAAAGTGCCCGCCAGGTTACCTGCATAGTCTAAGTGCTCGTTAGGTAACCTAGATAGTCCAAGTTCCTGTTAACTAACCTAGATAGTCCAAGGGCCCGCTAGGTAACCTACATAGTCCAAGTGCCCGCTAGGGAACCTACATAGTCCAAGTGCCCGCTAGGTAACCCACATAGTCTAATTGCCCGATAGGGAACCTACATAATCCATGTGCCCGCTAGTTAACATAGATAGTCCAAGTGCCCGCTAGGAAACGTACATAGTCCATGTGCCCGCTAGGTAACCTAGATAGTCCAAGTGCCCGCTAGTTAACCTACATAGTCCAAGTGCCCGCTAGGTAAGCTACATAGTCCAAATGCCCGCTAGTAACCTACATAATCCAAGTGCAAGAAGGGAACCTACATAAGCCAAGTGCCCGCTAGGGAACCTACATAGTCGATGCCCGTTAGGTAACCTAGATTGTCCAAATGCCCGCTAGTGTACCCAATAGTCCAATTGCCCACTAGGGAACCTAGATAGTCCAAGTGCCCGCTAGTTAACCTACATTGTCCAAGTCTCTGATAGAGAACCAACATAGTCCAAGTATCCGCTAGGTAACCTACATAGTGCAAATGCCCGCTAGTAACGTACATAGTCCAAGTGCCCGTTAGGTAACCTAGATAGTCCAAATGCCCGCTAGGGAACCCACATTGTCCAAGTGCCCGTTAGAGAACTTACATAGTCAAAGGGCCTGCTAGGGAACCTACATAGTCCAAGAGCCCGCTAGGGAACCTTCATAGTCCAAGTGCCTGCTAGGGAACCTACATAGTCCAAGTGCCCTTTAGGGAACCTATATAGTCCAAGTGCCCGCTAGGTAACCTAGATAGTCCAAGTGCCCGTTCGTTAACCTAGATAGTCCAAGTGCCCTCTAGGTAAACTCGACAGTCTAAGTGCCTGCTAGGTAACCTACATAGTCCAAGTGCCCGTTTGATAACCTAGATCGTCAAAGTGCCCGCTAGTTAACCTACATAGTCCAAGGGCCCGCTAGTTAACCTAGAGAGTCCAAATGCCCGCTTGTTAACCTACATTGTCCAAGTACCTGACAGGGAACCTACATAGTCCAAGTATCCGCTAGGTAACCTACATAGTCCAAATGCCCGCTAGTAACGTACATAGACCAAGTGCCCGTTAGGTAACCTAGATAGTCCAAATCCCCGCTAGGGAACCCACATAGTCCAAGTGCCCGTTAGAGAACTTACATAGTCAAAGGGCCTGCTAGGCAACCTACATAGTCCAAGTGCCCGCTGGGGAACCTTCATAGTCTGAGTGCCTGCTAGGGAACCTACATAGTCCAAGTGCCCTTTAGGGAACCTATATAGTCCAAGTGCCCGCAGGGAACCTAGATAGTCCAAGTGCCCGCTAGGTAACCTAGATACTCCAAGTGCCCGCTAGGAAAACTACAAAGCCCAAGTGCGTGCTTGGTAATTTATATAGTCCAAATGCCCGCTAGGGCACCTACATAGTCCTAGCGCCCGCTAGTTAACCTACATTGTCCAAGTGCCCGATAGGGAACCTACATAGTCCAAGTGCAAGAAGGGAACCTACATAATCCAAGTGCCCACTAGGGAACCTACATAGTCCAAATGCCCGTTAGGTAACCTAGATAGTCAAAAATGCCCGCTAGGTTACCCACATATTCCAAGTGCCCGCTAGGGAACCTGCATCGTCCAAGCGCCCGCTAGTTAACCTAGATAGTCCAAGTGCCCGCTAGTTAACCTAGCTCGTCCAAGTGCCCGTTAGGTAACCTAGATAGTCCAAGTGCTCGTTCGTTAACCTAGATAGTCCAAGTTCTCGCTAGGTATCCTAGATAGTCCTAGTGCCCGTTACCTAACCTAGATCGTCCAAGGGTCCAGGAGGCAACCTACCTAGTCCAAGTGCCCGTTCGTTAACCTAGAAGTCCATGTGCCCGTTAGGTAGCCTAGACAGTCCAAGGTCCCGCTAGTTGACCTACATAGTCCAAGGGCCTGCTAGGTAACCTAGATAGTCCAAGTGCCGCTAGGTAACGTAGATAGTCCTATTGCACGTTAGGTAACCTAGATAGTACAACAGCCCGCTGGGTAACTTAGATAATCCAATTGCCAGTTAGCTAACCTAGATAGTCCAAGTGCCCGCTAGGCAACCTACATAGTCCAAATGCCCGTTCGTTAACATAGAAGTCCAAGTGCCCGCTAGGTAACCTATACTGTCCAACTGCCCGCAAGGTTACCTGCATAGTCCAAGTGCCCGTTAGGTAACCTACATAGTCCAAGTGCCCACTAGGTAACCTACATAGTCCAACTGCCCGCTAGGTAACCTAGATACTCCAAGTGCCCGTTACCTAACCTAGATAGTCCTAGTGCCCGCTAGGTAATCTACATAGTCAAAGTGCCCGCTAGGTAACCTAGATAGTCCAAGTTCCCGCTAGGAAATCTACATAGCCCAAGGGCCCACTCGTTAACCTAGTTCGTCCAAGTGTCCCCTAGTTAACCTAGATAATCCAAGTGCCTACTAGATAACCTAGATCGTCCGAGTGCGTGCTAGTTAATTTACATAATTCAAGGGCGTGCTAGTTAATCTACATAGTGTAAGGGCCCGCTAGTTAACCTAGATCGTCCAAGTGTCCGCTAGTTAACCTACATAGTCCAAGTGCCAGCTAGTTAACTTACATAATCCAAGCTCCCGTTAGTTAACCTAGATAGTCCATGGGCCCACTAGGGTGTGTACATAGTCCAAGTGCCCGCTAGGTAAGCTACATAGTCCAAATGCCCGCTAGTAACCTACATAATCCAAGTGCAAGAAGGGAACCTACATAAGCCAAGTGCCCGCTAGGGAACCTACATAGTCGATGCCCGTTAGGTAACCTAGATTGTCCAAATGCCCGCTAGTGTACCCAATAGTCCAATTGCCCACTAGGGAACCTAGATAGTCCAAGTGCCCGCTAGTTAACCTACATTGTCCAAGTCTCTGATAGAGAACCAACATAGTCCAAGTATCCGCTAGGTAACCTACATAGTGCAAATGCCCGCTAGTAACGTACATAGTCCAAGTGCCCGTTAGGTAACCTAGATAGTCCAAATGCCCGCTAGGGAACCCACATTGTCCAAGTGCCCGTTAGAGAACTTACATAGTCAAAGGGCCTGCTAGGGAACCTACATAGTCCAAGAGCCCGCTAGGGAACCTTCATAGTCCAAGTGCCTGCTAGGGAACCTACATAGTCCAAGTGCCCTTTAGGGAACCTATATAGTCCAAGTGCCCGCTAGGTAAACTAGATAGTCCAAGTGCCCGTTCGTTAACCTAGATAGTCCAAGTGCCCTCTAGGTAAACTCGACAGTCTAAGTGCCTGCTAGGTAACCTACATAGTCCAAGTGCCCGTTTGATAACCTAGATCGTCAAAGTGCCCGCTAGTTAACCTACATAGTCCAAGGGCCCGCTAGTTAACCTAGAGAGTCCAAATGCCCGCTTGTTAACCTACATTGTCCAAGTACCTGACAGGGAACCTACATAGTCCAAGTATCCGCTAGGTAACCTACATAGTCCAAATGCCCGCTAGTAACGTACATAGACCAAGTGCCCGTTAGGTAACCTAGATAGTCCAAATCCCCGCTAGGGAACCCACATAGTCCAAGTGCCCGTTAGAGAACTTACATAGTCAAAGGGCCTGCTAGGCAACCTACATAGTCCAAGTGCCCGCTGGGGAACCTACATAGTCTGAGTGCCTGCTAGGGAACCTACATAGTCCAAGTGCCCTTTAGGGAACCTATATAGTCCAAGTGCCCACAGGGAACCTAGATAGTCCAAGTGCCCGCTAGGTAACCTAGATACTCCAAGTGCCCGCTAGGAAAACTACAAAGCCCAAGTGCGTGCTTGGTAATTTATATAGTCCAAATGCCCGCTAGGGCACCTACATAGTCCTAGCGCCCGCTAGTTAACCTACATTGTCCAAGTGCCCGATAGGGAACCTACATAGTCCAAGTGCAAGAAGGGAACCTACATAATCCAAGTGCCCACTAGGGAACCTACATAGTCCAAATGCCCGTTAGGTAACCTAGATAGTCAAAAATGCCCGCTAGGTTACCCACATATTCCAAGTGCCTGCTAGGGAACCTGCATCGTCCAAGCGCCCGCTAGTTAACCTAGATAGTCCAAGTGCCCGCTAGTTAACCTAGATCGTCCAAGTGCCCGTTAGGTAACCTAGATAGTCCAAGTGCTCGTTCGTTAACCTAGATAGTCCAAGTTCTCGCTAGGTATCCTAGATAGTCCTAGTGCCCGTTACCTAACCTAGATCGTCCAAGGGTCCAGGAGGCAACCTACCTAGTCCAAGTGCCCGTTCGTTAACCTAGAAGTCCATGTGCCCGTTAGGTAACCTAGACAGTCCAAGGTCCCGCTAGTTGACCTACATAGTCCAAGGGCCTGCTAGGTAACCTAGATAGTCCAAGTGCCGCTAGGTAACGTAGATAGTCCTATTGCACGTTAGGTAACCTAGATAGTACAACAGCCCGCTGGGTAACTTAGATAATCCAATTGCCTGTTAGCTAACCTAGATAGTCCAAGTGCCCGCTAGGCAACCTACATAGTCCAAATGCCCGTTCGTTAACATAGAAGTCCAAGTGCCCGCTAGGTAACCTATACTGTCCAACTGCCCGCAAGGTTACCTGCATAGTCCAAGTGCCCGTTAGGTAACCTACATAGTCCAAGTGCCCACTAGGTAACCTACATAGTCCAACTGCCCGCTAGGTAACCTAGATACTCCAAGTGCCCGTTAGCTAACCTAGATAGTCCTAGTGCCCGCTAGGTAATCTACATAGTCAAAGTGCCCGCTAGGTAACCTAGATAGTCCAAGTTCCCGCTAGGAAATCTACATAGCCCAAGGGCCCACTCGTTAACCTAGTTCGTCCAAGTGTCCCCTAGTTAACCTAGATAATCCAAGTGCCTACTAGTTAACCTAGATCGTCCGAGTGCGTGCTAGTTAATTTACATAGTTCAAGGGCGTGCTAGTTAATCTACATAGTGTAAGGGCCCGCTAGTTAACCTAGATCGTCCAAGTGTCCGCTAGTTAACCTACATAGTCCAAGTGCCAGCTAGTTAACTTACATAATCCAAGCTCCCGTTAGTTAACCTAGATAGTCCATGGGCCCACTAGGGTGTGTACATAGTCCAAGTGCCTGCTAGGTAACCTAGATAGACCATGTGCCTGCTAGTTAACCTAGATAGTCCTAGTGCCCGTTAGTTAACCTAGATAGTCCATGGGCCCGCTAGGGTGTGTACATAGTCCAAGTGCCCGCCAAGTAACCTAGATAGACCATGTGCCCGCTAGTTAACCTAGATAGTCCTAGTGCCCGTTAGTTAACCTAGATAGTCCAGGTGCCCACTAGGGGACGTACATAGTTCAAGTGCCCGCTAGGTAACCTAGATAGTACAAGTGCCCTCTTGTTAACCTACATAGTCAAAGTGCCTGATAGGGAGCCTAGATAGTCCAAGTGCCCCCTAGGTAACCTACAAGGCCATGTGCCGGTTAGCTAACCTAGATAGTCCAAGGGCCAACTAGTTAACCTACATGGTTCAAGTGCCCGCAGGGTAACCTAGCTAATCCAAGTGCCCGCTAGTTAACCTATATAGTCCAAGTGCCCGCTACTTAACCTAGATGGTGCGAGTGCCCGCTAGTTAACCTACATAGTCCAAGTGCCCTCTAGTTAACCTACATAATCCAAGTGCCCGTAAGCTAACCTAGATAGTCCAAGGTCCCGCTAGTTGACCTACATAGTCCAAGGGCCCGCTAGGTAACCTAGATAGTCCAAGTGCCGCTAGGTAACCTAGATAGTCCTATTGCACGTTAGGTAACCTAGATAGTCCAAGTGCCCACTAGGGGACGTACATAGTCCAAGTGCCGTCTACGTAACCTAGATAGTCCAAGTGCCCGCTAGGGTGTGTACATAGTCCAAGTGCCTGCTAGGTAACCTTGATAGTCCAAGTGCCCGCTAGGTAACCTACATAGTCCAAGTGCCCGATAGGGAACCAACTTAGTCCAAGTGTCCGCTAAGGGACGTACATAGTACAAGTGCCCGCTAGGGAACCTACATAGTCCAAGTGCCCGTTAGGGAACCTAGATAGTCCAAGTGCCCGCAAGGGAACCTGCATCGTCCAAGTGTTCGCTAGTTAACCTAGATAGTCCAAGTGTCTGCTAGGGAACCTACATCGTCCAAGTGCCCGCTAGTTAACCTACATAGTCCAAGTGCCCACTAGTTAAACTAGATAGTCCAAGTGCCTGCTAGTTAATCTAGATCGTCCAAGTGCCCGCTAGTTAACCTACATAGTCCAAGAACCCGCTAGTTAACCTAGATTTTCTAAGTGCCCGCTAGTAAACCTATATAGTCCAAGGGCCCCATAGTTAACCTAGATATTCCAAGTGCCCGCTAGTTAACCTAGATCGTCCAAGTGTCCGCTAGTTAACCTACGTAGTCCAAGTGCCCGTTAGGTAGCCTAGATACTCCATGTGACCGCTAGGTAACCTACATAGTCCTAGTGCCCGCTAGGTAATCTAGATAGTCCATGTTCCTGTTAGCTAACCTAGATAGTCCAAGTGCCCGCTAGTTAACTTACATAGTCCAAGGACCCCCTAGTTAACCTAGATATTCCAATTGCCCGCTAGTTAACCTAGATCGTCCAAGTGTCTGCTAGTTAACCTACATATTCCAAGTGCCCGTTAGGTAGCCTAGATAGTCCAAGTGACCTCTAGGAAACCTACATAGTCCTAGTGCCCGCTAGGTGACCTAGATAGTCCAAGTTCCTGTTAGCTAACCTAGATAGTCCAAGTGCCCGCTAGGTAACCTAGATAGTCTAAGTGCCAGCTAGGTAACCTACATAGTCCAAGTTCCCGCTAGGTAACCTAGATAGTCCAAGTGTCCGTTACCAAACATAGATCGTCCAAGTGCCCGCTAGGCAACCTACATAGTCCAAGTGCCCGTTCCTTAACCTAGAAGTCCAAGTGCCCGCTAGGTAACCTAGTCAGTCAAAGTGCCCGCCAGGTTACCTGCATAGTCTAAGTGCCCGTTAGGTAACCTAGATAGTCCAAGTTCCTGTTAACTAACCTAGATAGTCCAAGTGCCCGATAGATAACCTACATAGTCCAAAAGCCCGCTCGTTAACCTAGTTCGTCCAAGTGTCTGCTAGTTAACCTACATAGTAAAAGTGCCCGCTTGTTAACCCAGATAGTCCAGGTGCCCCTTAGCTAACCTAGATAGTCCAAGTGCCTGTTAGTTAACCTAGATAGTCCAAGTGCCCGCTAGGTAACCTAGACAGACCAAGTTCCTGCTAGATTACCGACATAGTCCAAGTGACCGCTAGTTAACCTGATAGTCCAAGTCCCTTCTAGTTAACCTACATAGTCCAAGGGCCCTCTAGGTAACTTATATAGTCCAAGTGCCCGTTAGGTAACCTAGATAGTCCAAGGGCCCGCTAGGTAACCTACATAGTCCAAGTGCCCGCTAGGGAACCTACATAGTCCAAGTGCCCGCTAGGTAACCCACATAGTCTAATTGCCCGATAGGGAACCTACATAGTCCATGTGCCCACTAGTTAACATAGATAGTCCAAGTGCCCGCTAGGAAACGTACATAGTTCATGTGCCCGCTAGGTAACCTAGATAGTCCAAGTGCCCGCTAGTTAACCTATATAGTCCAAGTGCCCGCTAGGTAACCTACATAGTCCAAGTGCCCGCTAGGTAACCTACATAGTCCAAATGCCCGCTAGTAACCTACATAATCCAAGTGCAAGAAGGGAACCTACATAATCCAAGTGCCCGCTAGGGAACCTACATAGTCGATGCCCGTTAGGTAACCTAGATAGTCCAAATGCCCGCTAGGGTATCCAATAGTCCAATTGCCCGCTAGGGAACCTAGATAGTCCAAGCGCCCGCTAGTTAACCTACATTGTCCAAGTCCTTGATAGGGAACCTACATAGTCCAAGTATCCACAAGGTAACCTACATAGTCCTAATGCCCGCTAGTAACGTACATAGTCCAAGTGCCCGTTAGGTAACCTAGATAGTCCAAATGCCCGCTAGGGAACCCACATTGTCCAAGTGCCCGTTAGAGAACTTACATAGTCAAAGGGCCTGCTAGGGAACCTACATAGTCCAAGAGCCCGCTAGGGAACCTTCATAGTCCGAGTGCCTGCTAGGGAACCTACATAGTCTAAGTGCCCTTTAGGGAACCTATATAGTCCAAGTGCCCGCTAGGGAACCTAGATAGTCCAAGTGCCCGCTAGGTAACCTAGATAGTCCAAGTGCCCGCTAGATAACATAGTTAGTCCAAGTGCCCGCTAGGTAACCTAGATAGTCCAAGTGCCCGTTCGTTAACCTAGATAGTCCAAGTGCCCTCTAGGTAACCTCGACAGTCTAAGTGCCTTCTAGGTAACCTACATAGTCCAAGTGCCCGTTTGATAACCTAGATCGTCACAGTGCCCGCTAGTTAACTTACATAGTCCAAGGGCCCGCTAGTTAACCTAGATAGTCCAAATGCCCTCTAGTTAACCTACCTTGTCCAAGTACCTGATTGGGAACCTACATAGTCCAAGTATCCGCTAGGTAACCTACATAGTCCAAATGCCCGCTAGTAACGTACATAGACCAAGTGCCCGTTAGGTAACCTAGATAGTCCAAATGCCCGCTAGGGAACCCACATAGTCCAAATGCCGGTTAGAGAACTTACATAGTCAAAGGGCCTGCTAGGCAACCTACATAGCCCAAGTGCCCGCTGGGGAACCTTCATAATCTGAGTGCCTGCTAGGGAACCTACATAGTCCAAGTGCCCTTTAGGGAACCTATATAGTCCAAGTGCCCGCTAGGGAACCTAGATAGTCCAAGTGCCCGCTAGGTAACCTAGATAGTCCAAGTGCCCGCTAGGAAAACTACAAAGCCCAAGTGCGTGCTTGGTAATCTATATAGTCCAAATGCCCGCTAGGGCACCTACATAGTCCTAGAGCCCGCTAGTTAACCTACATTGTCCAAGTGCCTGATAGGGAACCTACATAATCCAAGGGCCCGCTAGGTAACCTACATAGACCAAATGCCCGCTTGTTACCTACATAGTCCAAGTGCAAAAAGGGAACCTACATAATCCAAGTGCCCACTAGGGAACCTACATAGTCCAAATGCCCGTTAGGTAACCTAGATAGTCAAAAATGCCCGCTAGGGTACCCACATATTCCAAGTGCCTGCTAGGGAACCTGCATCGTCCAAGTGCCCGCTAGTTAACCTAGATAGTCCAAGTGCCCGCTAGTTAACCTAGATCGTCCAAGTGCCCGTTAGGTAACCTAGATAGTTCAAGTGCTCGTTCGTTAACCTTCATAGTCCAAGTTCTCGCTAGGTAACCTAGATAGTCCTAGTGCCCGTTACCTAACCTAGATCGTCGAAGGGTCCAGTAGGCAACCTACATAGTCCAAGTGCCCGTTCGTTAACCTAGAAGTCCATGTGACCGTTAGGTAACCTAGACAGTCCAAGTGCCCGCTATGTTACCTGCATAGTCCAAATGCCCGTTATTTAACCTAGATAGTCCAATTGCCCGCTAGGTAACCTACATAGTCTAAGTGCCCGCTAGGTAACCTAGATAGTCCAAGTGCCCGTTAGCTAACCTAGATAGTTCAATTGCCCGCTAGGTTACCTACATAGTCCAAGTGACCACAAGGAAACCTACATAGTCCAAGTGCCCGCTAGGTAACCTGGATAGTCCAAGTTCCTGTTAGCTAACCTAGATAGTCCAAGTGCCCGCTAGGTAACCTAGATAGTCAAAGTGCCCGTTAGGTAACCTAGATAGTCTAAGTGCTGCTAGGTAACCTATATAGTCCAAGTTCCCGCTAGGTAACCTAGATAGTCCAAGTGCCCACTAGTTAACCTAGATCGTCCAAGTGCCCGTTAGGTAACCTAGATAGTCCAAGTGCCCGCTAATTTACCTACACAGTCCAAGTTCCCGCTAGGTAACCTAGATAGTTCTAGTGCCCGTTACCTAACCTAGATCGTCCAAGTGCCCAGTTGGCAACCTACATAGTCCAGGTGCCCGTTCGTTAACCTTGAAGTCCATGTGCCCGTTAGGTAACCTAGACTGTCCAAATGCCCGCTATGTTACCTGCATAGTCCAAATGCCCATTAGGTAACCTAGATAGTCCAACTGCCCGCTAGGTAACCTACATAGTCTAAGTGCCCGCTAGGTAACCTAGATAGTCCAAGTTCCTGTTAGCTAACCTAGATAGTCCCAGTGCCCGCTAGGTAACCTACATAGTCCAAGGGCCCGCTCGTTAACCTAGTTCGTTCAAGTGTACACTACTAAACCTACATAGTCCAAGTGCCCGCTAGGTAACCAAGTTAGTCAAAGTGCCCGCTAGTTAACCTAGATCGTCCAAGTGCCCGCTAGGTAACCTAGACAGGCCAAGTGCCTGCTAGGTAACCTACATAGTCCAAGTGCCCGTTTGCTAACCTAGATCGTCAAAGTGCCCGCCAAAAGCCCAGGCTAACTCTCCATGTAGGAGGCCAGCCAGTTCTTTGTGGACACAGGGGCCACATTCTCAGGTTCAGAAAAGAATATGGGAAAATTTTCAAAAAGAAAGATGTGAATTACTGTGAGCCTATGATTCCTTCCACAGATAACTCACACCAGAAGGTTTGCATGAAGGGTAGGTGGGCTTCCCAAGACAACAGATAACAAATACAAATCTGCCCTTTGTCTCAGTTAGCCACCTGATTATGATTGCACTGGCTCCTGGCTAAGCTGCTGAGCCTGTGAAGCAGTTATAGCAGGAGAAGTCTAGGTGGCCCGTGGCCATCAACGGAAGGACCAAATCTCCACAGTGGGCTTCCTGTTTCAATATGGAGCCACGTATGTCACATGCTGGAAACCATATCTATCCTGAGCGCATAATTGACACGCCAGGTCTAGAATGCAGTGCGCAGGTACACTATTTATGAAAAATGTCTCTGCTTAACCCCTCTCGATAACTTGCTGACATGGGAGTTTAGATAATCCAGTAGATTTACTTTCCAGATGAGAAAACTCACTAAAAAACACACAGGAGTTGACCCAGAGACACACAACTGGTTAACAACAAAGTCATATTCACAACCAGCGTCTGGACCAAGAGCACGGTGCCCCACAGAACTTGGCCCATCGAGCAGTCAATATCTCCTGACTCTCAAAACATCTGAGCTGACACCCAGCCCACCCCCACATCCTTGCAGCCCACAAAGATTGTATTTCACAGGATGGCACCGGATCTGCAGCTCGTGGAGAGGGACATATCTGATCAGACAACACAGGGCAGAACAAGGGGTAGGAGGGGAGAATGGAGCACATCCTGGCCCAATACACCTTGAGGATGATGTTCCCAATCACAGAAGCCAGTCCACAGAGAAGACCACATGGGCAGCCCCACGATGAGAAACGTCCCTCAAAGACCCATAGCCTTAGAGGGGACAACACTGGACACACAGTGTGAGAACTGCTCGCTAACTGATCCTGCCACCTCGAGGCATGTCACTAAGAAAGTGCAGCGGAAGAGAAAGGAAACGGAGCATCAAAGTCCCCGGGGAATGCCAAAGGTGGACTTTGTGGTCAGGGTTCGGTGCCCCAACAAACTGGACTGGAAAACACTCCTGAAATTCACCACACAGTCCTTGTAATTTTCTTTCTTGGTTAGCGTTGTTTTCTTTTAGTGACATTGGATTTTGGTTGGGATTTGTTTTCATTTTTGTTTTTGTTTTTTTTCTTTTGCTGCTTATGTTTGCTCAGTCTCGTTTTGTACATGTTATTACCATTACAGGTCTGTCTAATTAAGAGAGGCTGGATGAACAATCTGGAGGAGTAAACATGTGACCGGCCCTTTCCATTGGTCATGGGA
Source organism: Tenrec ecaudatus (assembly GCF_050624435.1). NCBI lineage: Eukaryota > Metazoa > Chordata > Mammalia > Afrosoricida > Tenrecidae > Tenrec > Tenrec ecaudatus. The sequence goes on from NW_027458873.1 coordinate 473,329, forward strand.
GTGACCACGGTAGGGGGAAAGGAAGTGGTGTCAAGAAACCCAGAGACAAGGGAACAACAAGTGATGGAAATCGGTGGTGAGGGGGATGTAGGAAGCCTGGTAGGGCATGATCAAGGGTAATGTAACCAAGAGGAATTACTGAAACCCAAAGGAAGACAGGCATGGCAGTGGGCACAAGAGGAAAATCAAAGGGTATAGAAGAGTGAGCTGGGAAGCAAGGGCCAGTTGTAAACGTCTAAATAAAGGCATGTACATATATTTACAAAGGGGCATGGGGAAATGGATCTATGTCCATATGTTTATAGATTTAGTATTAAGGTAGCAGATGGACATAGGGCCTCCGCTCAAGTACTCCCTCATTGCAAGAACACTGCTCTATTAAATTGGCATTCTACGATGCCCACCTTCCCTACACGATCACTGACCACAAAGCGGCTGCATAAGCTAATGTGGTGAAGAAAGCCGATGGTGTCCAGCTACCAAAAGATATAGCGTGTGGGGTCTTAAAGGCTTGAAAGTAAAGAAGCAGCCATCTGGCTCAGAAGCAACAGAGCCCCCATGGAGGAAGCATACCAGCCTGTGTGATCACAAAGTTTCAAAGGGTTAAGGCAACAGGCATCATGAGAACATAAAATCTTATCATGGAGAATGAGAGGGCACTGCCGGGTATAGACCCAAAACCTATTTGCAGTGCACTGGACATCCCCTTACAGAAGGAGCTCAGAGAGGAGATTAAACAATACAGGGTATGAGACAGCAAAGATGAAACACAACTTTCCTCTAGTTCTTAATGCTTCCTCTTGCCCCACTATCATGATCCCAGTTCTTCCATACTATCTGGCCAAACTGGAGAAGGTATTCTAGTACAGACAGGAATTTCAAACACGGGGAATCCAGGGTGGATGGGCCCTTTAGGACCAGTGTTATGAGTGGAGATACTGGGAAGGTGGAGGAAGGGCAGGATGGAAAGTGGGAACCGATTACAAGGATCTTCATTGACCTCAAAAGAAAGGTGGGTGAAGATATGACAAAAGAATTAGTACATTCCCAAGGTTTGATGAGGGATAGGTGGCGGGCATTGAGTAGGGAAAAAATGCGGAGCTGAGCCCAGGGGCTTGGGTGAAGAGTAGATATTTTGAGAATAATGAGGGCAATTAATGTACAGATGTGATTCAAACAGCTGATGTATATATGGATTGTGGTTAGTGTTGTAAGAGCCCCTAATAAAAAGATCATAAAAGAAACAAAAATAATCTGGCCAGAGGGTTCAAGCAAGCATGATCTCAGGCTGGATTAGACCAGTCAAAACAGCTACTGGAGTCTCCTCACCCTGTGTCTATTCCTGAGTCAGGCATGAAGCTTAGGGCACACAGCCCCAGCAGCTGGCCAGTGAGGGAGGTGGGTCTCTGAGCCATTCCACAGGGGGAATGGTACTCTGTCCTGCAGGGCCCACCCTCCTTTATAAGAGTGCTGTCTGGGGCACGGCATTCATGGAGTCCAGACCATGGGAGCTCTACTACTCATGGGGGATTGGAAGGAAGCCTCTGCTCATGGGCACACACCACCAACTAGCTGGAGGATCTCCGTGAACAAAGCCTGAGGCAGACAACAAGCCCACTAACTGATGCTGTAAGAGATACAATCAGCATCCAGAAACCTGCAACTGGGAGTAAGAGGCAGCATAACTTGGTCCCAGCCCCTCCAACTCTAATCTACAAGGAGTGACATTGCAAATCAGAGGGTTTTCATAAAGCACTTCCAGGACTGTGGAATGAGCAGCCTCATTTGTGGACATGGATACTCTGTGATCCAGACGTACTACCTCCTCCCTTCCAGTCAGCTGAGACAAAAACCCTTGCAAGCAGAAAGCCATGCATCTGAACAGTATCCACCAGCCACTCATGTGCAGCCCCGCTGCCTCCAAAGAGCCTTCCTGAGTGAGAGAGAAATAATGCAGAAGCCTGTTCTGTCACTCAAGTGAGTTTTATGAGCGTTAGGGAGGCGTGTTGGGTAAGTCTGGCCGATCCCAGTGGCTGAATTGAATTTACATGGCCTAGGTTGGTCAATCCAGGTACAGGACCCACCCAGGTGTACCTCCCCTTCATGGCCAGAAACCTGGACCTCTGAGCATGCAGAGGGTGCCTCTCCTAACTGGGCTCTTATCTTGGCCCTATGGGCATGCATAACGGATGCCCCAGTCCCTAGCATAGCTACCTAACATTTGCCCCCCTGAAGAGATCTGGACCCAAATCTTTGGGGTACTGGGCGACGACATCTCTAGCTACTTCCTGCTGGAAAAAGGGGCCCAGTGGGGCTTTGGGTCCATACCCTTCCTACACTGCTGGGAGGGGTTGTCCATTGAGGGCAACTTTATCCAGGATGGATAAGGTTGAGGTGGTCCAGGAGATGGTAGTCGTGGACCTGGCACACTTGGTTCGGAAGCTTCAGTTACCGATAACTTCTGGGAAAAACAAACGGTCTAAAAGGTGAACACTTTGACTGTGACAAGGCTAAGCTTGTGTGATGGCAGTGGCCTTGAAATTAGGTGAGTGTCACAGGAAACAAAAAAAATCTTAGGAATACCAGACATGTGTGTTTGTGCATTGGAAGTACAGGAAGAGGGATAAAAGCATTCACACTTTCCCCTAGGAGGTTACAGGTTTGGGCACTACTAGGTGCAGTGGGATCACTGATTCATTTATGATGCTAAGGTCTTGGACCCGCTGATAAAACCCATCATTCTTTTTAACCCTATAACGCTTCAATTTTAATTTTGGGAAAAATTATTTTCTTTTAGTTGTGGACTTTCATAAATATAAATATATATATATTAATATATACATTTTTAAAAATGTTATGAAAACATCCTGCTCCGCGTTATAGAGTTAAATGTAAATAATGGGCTAGTACAGGAGAAGTCAAAAGTGATCAAAATAGAGTAACTGCCTAAGTATTTTGAATTTTCTTGGGTTCAATTGGAGTAAAGGCTTGTAAATTACCCGGGGTCCAAATTCCCATTCTACAATGGGTAGAATGTTCAGGGATGTTTCAGGGCTGGGAGATTAGTAACCCCTAAGTCCAGGATACCTTAGGGCAGGGGTCCTAAAACTGTTTACCTAGGGGGCCAGTTCACTCTCCCTCAGGCAATTGCAGGGACATACTATAGTTTAAAAAAAAAATTACGAACAGATTCATTTGCACAATGCACATCTTGATTTGAAGTTCAAAAAAAAAAATAAATGGGGCACATTCACCCGGCATAAAGAATCAATGTCCTTGGCTGTCTCCTTGGGGCCCACAGGCGGTAGTTTGAGAACACCTGCTCTCCGCGTTCACCAAGAGGATGTGGTTTCAACGCAAAAGCTTGGAGACTCTACAATTTGTTTAAAAGTGATGGGGCAGAAGGAGTCCCTGATTGAATCACGCAAGACTAGTTTTCCCATCCCCTATTACTAAGAGTCATAGTTATGGTTAAGGGGAACCAGGACATCCCGATCTGATCCCTTTAATTCAAATGTGGGCTGACATTGCCACTAGAGAATCCTGCAAATATAAAAGACTTACTCCCTCCCTCAAAGAAGGGTCCTTGTTTCCAAGTTTTCAGGAAACATGGCAGGACCGGAAAAACAAACGGTCCAAGTTCCCAAAACCACATGTGTGGAGGCCATCCCTCCCCGTACCTTCCCCCTCCCTCTATCCCTCCCCTTCCCTTCCGCTCCTCTCCCCTCCCGATCTCTCTCCCCTAATCGGCTTTATCCCATTTTGCAGGAGAACTCTGGGAATCAGAGAGCTGGCTTCAGACCCTTTAGTTCCACCCCCGCCCTATAAGGTTTCTAGGGGCCAGAAATAGAAAACTTCTAACAGGCCCTTATTGAGTCACTCCCTCCCACACCGGCCCCCCAACCTCACCCCCACCCTCAACCAGCAGACCCCACACACACTAGTACTGGTATTTCTTCCATACTCATTAGCCCACCTGGAATGATTGCCAGCAACTTCTCCAGGTGCTGTTCACAACGGAGGAAGGGTAGCCCTTCCAAACAGAGGCCCAGTAAGCACTCAGTGAACCTGATGGTCAGCGAGCAGGCACACCCCACTTGAGAGAAACTCTTTTGGCCACTACACGAACAATGTGGGATCTCAAATCCTAGCAAGGCCCAGTGGGCTTTACCAGGTATCAACTGTTGCTCTTACATGACCCTCTGCGGAAGAGCTAGGAAACCTATGAATTTATCTAAGGTCAGTGAGAATTTTCAGGCTCTTATAAAAGAATGTTCGCCTGCCTTTCTAGAGTGGATGATGGAAGCCTATGGGCTTTATACCCCTAATGGCCCTGAGGCGCCGAGAACAGGAGGGCAATAAGTATTGCCTTTATTACTCAGTGAATCTGGCTCAGAAATGAAAAAGAAGTGGGAAGGGTTTGAAGGGAAATATCTTAGTGATTTTGTACAAGTGGCTCATTGAGTGTATAACAATAGAGATGACCCTAGCACGACGAGACAAAGATACTAGCTAAAATACTAGTATTTGCCATGAGAGACCCCGAGACTCAGGAAAAGGAGAGCATGGCCCACTCAAGGAGAGACTAACCTGTGGGCACCGCCAAGCCATGGGGAAGGATCAATGTGCCTACTGCAGGAAAGAACGACACTGGAAAAAATCAGTGCCTTGAAAACCCCAGGAGAGGTGCACGACCCTCCACTAGAGTGGACGGGCCTCATCTGCACCTAGAAAAACCCAAGTAAGAGACAATAATGCTTGAAGAAGCACAATGAAAGGGTCAGGGCTCTGTTTCCCTTCGCCGCCAAAAGCCCAGGCTAACTCTCCAAGTAGGAGGCCAGGCAGTAAATTTCTTGGTGGACACAGGGGCCACCTTCTCAGGTACAGAAAGGAATATGGGCACATTGTCAAAAAGAAAGATGTGAATTACTGTGAGTCTATGAATCCTTCCACAGATAACTCACACCAGAAGGTTTGCATGGAGGGTAGGTGGGCTTCCCAAGACAACAAGATAACAAATATCTATCTGCCCTTTCTCCCAGTTAGCCACTTGGTTATGATGGCACTGGCTCCTGGCTCAGCTGCTGAGCCAGTGAAGCAGTTATAGAGGAGAAGACTAGGTGGCCTGTGGCCATTAACGGAAGGACCAAATCTCCACAGTGGGCTTCCTGTTTCAATATGGAGCCACGTCTGTCACCTGCTGGACACCATCTCTATCCTGAGCGCATAATTACCACCCCAGGTCTAGAATGCAGCGCGCAGGTACACACTATATGAAACAGTGTCTGATTAACACCTCTCGATAACTTGCTGACATGGGAGTCTGGATAATCCAGTACATTTACTTTCCAGATGAGAAAACTCACTGAAAAACACACAGGAGTTGACCCAGAGACACACAACTGGTTAACAACCAAGTCATATTCACAACCAGCGTCTGGACCAAGAACCCGGTGCCCCACAGAACTGTGCCCATCGATCAGTCAATATCTCCTGGACTCTCAAAAGATCTGAGCTGATACCCACCCCCCACATCCTTGCAGCCCACAAAGATTGTATTTCACAGGATGGCACCGGATCTGCAGCTCGCGGAGAGGGACATATCTGATCAGAGAACACAGGGCAGAACAAGGGGGAGGAGGGGAGAATGGAGCACATCCTGGCCCAATATACCTTGAGGATGATGTTCCCAATCAGAGAAGCCAGTGCACAGAGAAGACCACACGGGCAGCCCCACGATGAGAAACGTCCCTCAAAGACCCATAGCCCTAGAGTGGACAACCTTGGAGACACAGTGTGGGACGGCGCCCGAACTGATCTTGCCACATCGAGGCATGACACTAAGAGAGTGCAGCGGAAGAGAAAGAAAACGGAGCATCAAAGTCCCCAGGGAATGTCAAAGGTGGACTTTCTGGTCAGGGCTCGGTGCCCCAACAGACTGGACTGGAAAACATTCCTAAATTTCACCACACAGTCCTTGTACTTTTCTTTCTTGGTTAGTGTTGTTTTCTTTTAGTGACATTGGATTTTGGTTGGGTTTGTTTTCATTTTTGTTTGTTTTTTTTCTTTTTGCTGCTTGGTTTTACTCAGTCTTGTTTTGTGCATGTTATTACCTTTACAGGTCTGTCTAATTAAGAGAGGCTGGATGAACAATCTGGAGGAGTAAACATGTGACCGGTCCTTTCCATTGGGCATGGGAGTGAGGACAGTGGGGGGAAAGGAAGTGGTGTCAAGAAACCCAGAGACAAGGGAACAACAAGTGATGGAAATCGGTGGTGAGGGGGATGTAGGAGGACTGGTAGGGCGTGATCAAGGGTAATGTAACCAAGAGGAATTACTGAAACCCAAAGGAAGACTGAGCATGGCAGTGGGCACAAGAGGAAAATCAAAGGGTATAGGAGAGTGAGCTGGGAAGCAAGGGCCAGTTATAGACGTCTAAATAAAGGCATGTATATATAATTACAAAGGGGCATGGGGAAATAGATCTATGTCCATATGTTTATAGATTTAGTATTAAGGTAGCAGATGGACATAGGGCCTCCGCTCAAGGACTCCCTCATTGCAATAACACTGTTCTATTAAATTGGCATTCTAAGATGCTCACCTTCCCTACACAATCACTGACCACAAAGCGGCTGCATAAGCAAATGTGGTGAAGAAAGCCGATGGTGTCCAGCTACCAAAAGATATAGGGTGTGGGGTCTTAAAGGCTTGAAGGTAAAGAGGCAGCCATCTGGCTCTGAAGCAACAGAGCCCACATGGAGAAAGCATACCAGCCTGTGTGATCACAAAGTTTCAAAGGGATAAGGCAACAGGCATGATAAGAACAAAAAAATCTTATCATGGAGAATGAGAGGGGACTGCCGGGTATAGACCCAAAACCTATTTGCAGTGCACTGGACATCCCCTTACAGAAGGATCTCAGAGAGGAGATTAAAGAATACAGGGTATGAGTGAGCAAAGATGAAACACAACTTTCCTCTAGTTCTTAATGCTTCCTCTTGCCCCACTATCATGCTCCCAGTTCTACCATACTAATCTGGCCAAACTAGAGAAGGTATTCTAGTAGCGATAGGAATTTCAAACAGGGGGAATCCAGGGTGGATGGGCCATTTAGGACCAGTGTTTTGAGTGGAGATACTGGGAAGGTGGAGGAAGGGCAGGATGGAAAGTGGGAACCGATTACAAGGATCTTCATTGACCTCAAAAGAAAGGTGGGTGAAGATATGACAAAAGAATTAGTACATTTCAAAAGATTGATTAGTGATGGGTGGCGGGCATTGAGTGGGGTGGGGGAAATGAGGAGCTGAAACCAGGGGATTGGGTGGAGAGTGGATATTTTGATAATAAGGAGGGCAATTAATGTACAGATGTGCTTCAAACAGCTGATGTATATATGGATTGTGGTTAGTGTTGTAGGAGCCCCTAATTAAAAGATCATAAAAGAAACAAAAATAATCTGGGCAAAGGGCTCATGCAAGGATGATCTCAGGCTTGATTAGACCAGTCAAAACAGCTACTGGAGTCTCCTCACCCTGTGTCTATTCCTGAGTCAGGCATGAAGCTTAGAGCCCACAGCCCCAGCAGCTGGCCATTGAGGGAGATGGGTCTCTGAGGCCATTCCACAGGGGGAATGGTCCTCTGTATTGCAGGGCCCACCCTCTTTTGTAAGCGTGCTGTCTGGGGCACGGCTTTTATGGAGTCCACACCATGGGAGCTCTACTACTCATGGGGGATTGGCAGGAAGCCTCTGCTCATGCGCACACACCACCAACTAGCTGGAGGATTTCCGTGAACAAAGCCTGAGGCAGACAACAAGCCCACTAACTGATGCTGTAAGAGATACAATAAGCATCCAGAAACCTGTAACTGGGAGTAAGAGGCAGTATTCCTTGGTGCCAGCCACTCCCACTGTAATCTACAAGGAGTGACATTGCAAAGCAGAGGGCTTTCATAAAGCACTGCCAGGACTGTGGAATGAGCAGCCTCATTTGTGGACATGGATACTCTGTGATCCAGACGTACTACCTCCTCCCTTACAGTCAGCTGAGACAAAATCCCCTGCAAGCAGAAAGCCATGCATCTGAACAGTATCCACCAGCCACTCATGTGCAGCCCTGCTGCCTCCAAAGAGCCTTCCTGAGTTAGAGAGAAATCACACAGAAGTCTGGTCTGTCACTCAAGTGAGTTTTAAGAGCGTTAGGGAGGCGTGGTGCGTAAGTCTGGCCGATCCCAGTGGCTGAATTGAATTTACATGGCCTAGGTTGGCCAATCCAGGTACAGGACCCACCCAGGTGTACCTCCCCTTCATGGCCAGAAACCTGGACCTCTGAGCATGCACAGGGTGCCTCTCCTAACTGGGCTCTTATCTTGGCCCTATGGGCATGCATAACGGATACTCCAGTCCCTAGCATAGCTACCTAACATTTGCCCCCCTGAAGAGATATGGACCCAAATCTTTGGGGTACTGGGCGAAGACATCTCTAGCTACTTCCTGCTGGAAAAAGGGGCCCAGTGGGGTTTTGGGTCCATACGCTTCTTACATTGCTGAGAGTGGTTGTCCATTGAAGGCAACTTTATCCAGTATGGATAAGGTTGAGGTGGTCCCGGAGATGGTAGTCGTGGACCTGGCACACTTGGTTCGGAAGCTTTAGTCACCCGATAACTTCTGGGAAAAACAAACGGTCTAAAAGGCAAACAGTTTGACTACGACAAGGCTAAGCTTGTGTGATGGCAATGGCCTTGAAATTAGGTGAGTGTCACAGGAAACAAAAAAAATCTTAGGATTACCAGACATATGTGTTTGTTCATTGGAAGTACAGGAAGAGGGATAAAAACATTCACACTTTCCCCTAGGAGGGCACAGGTTTGGGCACTACTAGGTGCAGTGGGATCACTGATTCATTTATGAGGTTAAAGTCTTGGACACGCTGATAAGACCCAACCTTCTTTTTAACCTTATAACGCTTCAATTTTAATTTTGGGAAAAAATTATTTTCTTTTTGTTGTGGATTTTTATACTTATAAATATATAAATATATATTAATATATACATTTTTAAATGTTAGGAAAACATCATGCCCCGCGTTATAGAGTTAAATGGAAATAATGGGCTAGTACAGGAGGAGTCAAAAGTGACCAAACTAGAGTAACTGCCTAAGTCATTTTGAATTTTCTTGGGATCAATTGGAGTAAAGGCTTGTAAATTACCCGGGGTCCAAATTCCCAGGGTCCCTCCTACAATGGGTAGAATGTTCAGGGATGTTTCAGGGCTGGGAAATTAGCAACCCCTAAGTCCAGGATACCTTAGGGCAGGGGTCCTGAAACTGTTTACCCAGGGGGCCAGTTCACTGTCCCTCAGGCCATTGGAGGGACAGAGTATAGTTTAAAAAAAACAAAATTTACGAACAAATTCATGTGCACAATGCTCATCTTGATTTGTCGTTCAAAAAAAATAATAAATGGGGCACATAAACCCGGCAGAAAGGATCAATGTCCTCGGCTGTCTGCATGTGGCCCACAGGTTGTAGTTTGAGGACCCCTGCTCTAGGCGTTCACCAAGAGGATGTGGTTTCAGCCCAAAAGCTTGGAGACTCTACAATTTGTTCAAAAGTGATTGGGCAGAAGGAGTCCCTGATTGACCCACGCAAGACTAGTTTTCCCATCCTCTATTACTAAGAGTTCATAGTTATGGTTAAGGGGAACCAGGACATCCCGATCTGTTCCCTTTAATTCAAGTGTGGGCTGACATTGCCACTAAGAAGCCTGCAAATATAAAAGACTTACTCCCGCCCTCAAAGAAAGGGTCCTTGTTTCCAAGGTTTCAGGAAACATGGCAGGACTGGAAAAACAAACGGTCCAATTTCCCAAAACCACATAGGTGGATGCCATCCCTCCGTCTCCCCCTCCCCCACCCCCTCCGCCACCACCTAGCTTCCCCTCCCCTGCCCCCCCCCCCGATCTCTCTCCCCTAATCGGCTCTATCCCATTTTGCAGGAGAACTCTGGGAATCGGAGAGCTGGCTTCAGACCCCTTGGTTCCACCCCCGCCCTATAAGGTTTCTAGGGGCCAGAAATAGAAAACTTCCAACAGGCCCTTATTGATTCACTCCCTCCCCCACTGGCCCCCCAACCGCACCCCCACCCCCAACCAGCAGCCCCCCCCACACAGTAGTACTGGTATGTCTTCCATAATCATCAGCCCACCTGGAATGATTGCCAGCAACTTCTCCAGGTGCTGTTCACAACGCGGAAGGATAGCCCTTCCAGACAGAGGCCCAGTAAGCAGTCAGTGAATCTCATGGTCAGCGAGCAGGCACTCCCCTCTTGAGAGAAACTCTTTTGGCCACTACACGAACTATGTGGGATCTCAATTCCTAGCAAGGCCCAGAGGGCTTTACCAGGTATCAACTGTTGCTCTTACATGACCCACTGCGGAAGAGCTAGGAAACCTATGAATTTATCTAAGGTCAGTGAGAATTTTCAGGCTCTTATAAGAGAGTGTCTGCCTGCCTTTCTAGAGTGGATGATGGAAGCCTACGGGCTTTATACCCCTAACGGCCTGGAGGCCCTGAGAACAGGAGGGCAATAAGTATTGCCTTTATGACTCAGTCAGTCTGCCTCAGACATGAAAAAGAAGTGGGAAGGGTTTGAAGGGAAAAATCTTAGTGAGTTGGTACAAGTGGCTCATTGAGTGTATAACAACAGAGATGACCCTAGCACGACAGAGACAAAGAAACTAGCTAAAATACTAGTAATTGCCATGAGAGACCCCAGAGACTCAGGAAAAGGAGAGCATGGCCCACTCACGGAGAGACTAACCTGTTGGCACCGCCAAGCCATGGGGAAGGATCAATGTGCCTACTGCTGGAAAGAACGACACTGGAAAAATCAGTGCCTTGAAAACCCCAGGAGAGGTGCACGACCCTCCACTAGAGTGGACGGGCCTGATCTTCACCTAGAAAGACCCAAGCAAGAGACCATAATGCTTGAAGAAACTGAATGAAGGGGTCAGGGCTCTGTTTCACTTCGCCGCCAAAAGCCCAGGCTAACTCTCCATGTAGGAGGCCAGCCAGTAAATTTCTTTGTGGACGGATGGGTCACCTTCTCAGGTTCAGAAAGGAATACGGGCACATTTTCAAAAAGAAAGATGTGAATTACTGTGAGCCTATGATTCCTTCCACAGTTAACTCACACCAGAAGGTTTGCATGGTGGTTAGGTGGGCTTCCCAAGACAACAAGATAACAAATATCTATCTGCCCTTTGTCCCAGTTAGCCACTTGGTTATGATGGCACTGGCTCCTGGCTCAGCTGCTGAGCCAGTGAAGCAGTTATAGCAGGAGAAGACTAGGTGGCCGGTGGCCATCAACGGAAGGACCAAATCTCCACAGTGGGCTTCCTGTTTCAATATGGAGCCACGTATGTCACCTGCTGGACACCATCTCTATCCTGAGCGCATAATTGCCACCCCAGGTCTAGAATGCAGCGCGCAGGTACACACTATATGAAACAGTCTCTGATTAACCCCTCTCGATAACTTGCTGACATGGGAGTCTGGATAATCCAGTACATTTACTTTCCAGATGAGAAAACTCATTCAAAAACACACAGGAGTTTACCCAGAGACACACAACTGGTTAACAACAAAGTCATATTCACTACTGTCACGCGCTCAGTCTTGCCAGCAAGAAGGACGCACCACAACAGGATTCTACCACAGGCGTTTAATGCGGATTCGATTTGCAGATGCGGAAAAAAGACCCCAAAGCCCCAAACTACTGCTGCTTATATGCGCTCTATGGGGACGTGCTGTGCATTTATTGGTGCGTTCGCCAGAACCCTTATTAGCATACACCAGGGTGGAGTTATGACTACGTCATCTAAGCAGTGCGCATGCTCTAAGTGGTTGTTTACCACTTAACTGGGCCACTGCCCTGACTGCCCGGCGCCATCTTGTAATGGCGGCGAGAGCTGCGGCTTCCCACATCTCCTCCTTTCTTATTTATTTTAGGCCTAATCCATCGATCCACCCCGGAGCCTCCAGCAGCCCCAGGAGATGAAGATGGATAAAAGAACCCAAATCTGGTCACCCTGATGCGTGCAATGAGCAGAGCTCCGCATGGTGCAACGGCTGGCCATGATCCATTTTCTGTCACTCTTCCCAGTGCAATGGGGTCTTCCCCTTGGGGTGCGAGAGCTGACAACTTATGGGGGTTAGTTTTCTTTTAACAAAGGAAGCCAAAGATCATGGGAACCACCGCGCTCAATCGCTAAGAGCGCCTGCGCAATGATGACCTTGTCACGCCTTTGCTGTGCTTTCAGTTTGCAGAGCAACCATAGCAACAACACCCCTCCACAGCACATTATTGCAGCAAATGTAAACACCCCCACCCACTCCTTAAAGTAGGTAAATGCAGATGAAAGCCAAGAAGAAAAATTTTCAAGGGTAAGGGGTTCCACGCGTGTTCCATTCAATCGGACAACTTGATTCAGGAGGTCTTCTTGCAGCTGGTTCAACTCTTTGGTCCATTGTCCTGTGAGATACTGAGAAATATTATCACTCAATGCTCTAAAATTATCATATAACACTTGAGTGATGCAAAGCGCTGTGGTGGAAGAGACACAGCTTAATTGTACCATAGTGGTAAGCTGGTTGATTTGCTGCTGGAGCAAATCTGTTTTTTGATTTAATAATAAAATGCCAGAGGTCAGATGGGCATCCACACGCTGACATTGCAGTAACGCTTCAGCGGTTTGAGACACAATACTGTTCTTAATTCCCTGTGCTACCGGGGCCCATATCACCATTAGCATCAATAGTAGCGCTGGATGGATCGCTGTCCTCTTCATTCTTTCTGCTCCCACGATCTTCATCCTCCTTCTTAATTAGTCTCACCAGTCTCTCTGGCACCCAGATGGGGTTTTCTTCTTCCTGTGGAAAAACACAAATTGCTCCCCTGGACCTGATTAATATGGGGTCTGGGCCATACCATTTGTTGTCTAGGACATTTTTCCACCGGGCCATTTCCTTTGGTGGCTTTGGCCATTGCCCGTGTCTGTCTGCAGCTGATTGGCCTTTCTCATCCAAATTTTAAAAATTTAGGGTGAAAAGGGTTAGAGATAAAGCCATTCTAGGGGTAGTGACTGTCACGGTCTCTATTCCCCCTTTTTGCTTTGATAAATATTGCTTTAGAGTGCGATGACATCGTTCCACAATTCCTTGCCCTTGGGGATTGTACGGCAAACCCGTGAAGTGCTTCACTTGCATTTGCAAGCAAAACTGTCGGAACTTGGTGGAAGTGTATGCAGGCCCATTATCTGTTTTTAACATGGTGGGCTTGCCCCATGCACTCCAGGCTTCTAAGCAGTGTTGAATTATTGGCTGGATTTTTCCCCCGTTAGGGGTGTTGCATGTACAATGCCAGAACTGGTGTCCACTGACACATGCACGTACTGCAACTTTCCAAAAGCAGATACGTGGGTAACGTCCATTTGCCAGATGTCGAGAGGACGGACGCCTCGAGGGTTTACCCCGACCGAGGGTTTGGAAATAAATTCTGCACACTTGGCGCACTGCAACACAATAGTGCGAGCCTCTGCGCGAGTAATTGGAAACTTAATGCGTAGGGTGGCAGCAGGCACATGATACAGCTCATGAAAGTCTTTAGCAAGTTTAGCTTGATCAGCCAAATCATTACCTTTTACCATGGGTCCCGGGAGCAAGCTATGAGCACGTATATGCTGAATATAAAATGGGTGTTTTCGTTGCAAAATACATTTTCTAATTTGAGACAAGATGTCTGCTACCTTGCTGGATTGCTTAATGTAGCCAGCAATTTCCAGCTTAGACACCACGTTGACTACGTAATGGGAGTCAGATATGATGTTAATTGGCTCCGTGAATTTCTTAAAAACTTCTAAGACCACCAAACATTCTACTAATTGGGGTGCATCAGCTAAAAATTGTAATGTAGTCACTTGATCGTTTATTACATAACATCCTTTGCCTGTTTTAGAGCCATCTGTATAAATGTCTAAAGCTTCCTTAATGGGGTTGTTAACAGTGACACGGGGAAAAATTACTGGATGAGCAGTCACAAATTGCAACAAGGAATGTTTAGGATAATGGTTGTCTATTAGTCCATTAAAACTGCATTTAAAAATTGCCCACTCATCCGTAGTGGCGCACAGTGTAGAAACTTGCTCACTAGTATATGGGACAATGACGCTGCTAGGCTCTCTTCCAAAATGCATAATAGCTGTCTTAACACCCCTTAGGGCCATTGTGGCTACCATAGAAGGGTAGTGTTCAATAGTTTTGGAAGGTGAGGAGTGGGCATGGATCCACAACAAAGGCCCAGTCTGCCACAAGACCGCAGTAGGAGCGCAGGCAGTTTTTAGAATGCACAGCTGAAAAGGAGATTTTATGTCTATTCTATCTAACTGCACTTCAGAAATGGCCTTTTCAACCTGTTCTAATACTTTCTGGGCTTGAGGAGTAATTTCTCGAGGAGAAGTAATATGGCTTTCTCCTTCCAAGATATTGAACAATGGCTTAAGGTCAGCAGTGGAAACCTTTAAATATGGGCGGAGCCAATTGATATCTCCTAGCAACTTTTGAAAATCATTTAATATCTTTAACTGATCCTTCCGTATAGTCAATTTTTGAGGCATTATGTGACATGGGCTTATTGTGGCTCCTAAAAACTGTCCAATTGAAGATTGTTGGACCTTATCTGGTGCTATGGCTAACTGATGGGATTCTAATTCCTTAACTACCTCGCTGTATCCCTGCTGCACATCTGGCTCCTCTTCTCCAGTTATTAATATGTCATCCATGTAATGGTAGATTTTTAACTGACCAAATTTTTCTCTGACGGGTGCTAGGGCGTGATCCACAAACAACTGGCACATAGTAGGACTAGTGGCCATTATCTGTGGCAAAATTCGCCACTGAAAGTGCTTGTCAGGTTCTTCATGATTAATGGAGGGTAGGGTAAAGGCAAATCTTTCCTTATCTTTCTTATGCAAAGGGATGGAGAAAAAACAATCCTTAATGTCTATTATAATGACGGTCCAGCCTTTGGTAGGTATTGCAGATAGCAATGGGAGGCCTTTCTGCACAGGGCCTTGAGTGACATTTGGGCGTTGATGGCTCTTAAATCATGCAACAATCTCCACTTCCCTGATTTTTTCTTAATAACAAATATGGGTGTGTTCCAGGGGAACACGGATGGTTCTAAATGTCCTAGTTCTAGCTGTTCCTTAACTAGCCTTTGTGCCGCAATTAATTTTTCTACTGGGAGCGGCCACTGTGGTACCCAAACTGGCTCTGCTGAGAGCCACGGAATGGGTAGCGGCTCCGCAGTGGCCCCTAGGAAAAACCCAGACCTGTGCGATCTTTCTTCACTGCTACCTCTACTGGTTCAGGACGACCCTGTAGGTGTTTCCCAACTCCCTTTCCCGGTACATATCCCATTTTTTGCATAAGTACTTGACTTATAGGTGAGTAATCATTGGTTAGTACTAATCCTAGGTGTGTCAACATGTCCCTTCCCCACAAATTTACAGGTAAGGGGAGGACATATGGTTGGAACTGGCCTGATTGTCCTTCCTCAGCTTTCCAGTGCAACCGTCTGGTGCTTATCATAGGCATGGATGCATACCCGAGTCCTTGTAGAGACTGTGAAGATTATGTTACCGGCCAACAGGAAGGCCACCATTTGGTGGATATAATGCTTTTGTCTGCCCCTGTGTCTAATATACCTTCAAAGGTTTTCCCTTCAATGTCCAATGTCAAAGTTGGGCGTTGATCCAACTGCACTGAGAAAAAGGCCCCAGCTTCTCCTGATGATCCAAAGCTCATTTTTTCTCTACTAACTTTAGTACTTGGGAACAGTGCATGCTTGCTAGGCAACACCAAGAGCTGCGCGATACGGTCTCCAGGTGAGATGGCATATATTCCCCGTGGGGAGGAGCACATTGCCTTCACTTGTCCTGTAAAATCCTGATCAATGACTCCTGGGTGCACAATTAAGCCTTTTAAGGTGGTGGAGGACCTACCAAGCAGCAAGCCCACGGTGCCTTCTGGAAGGGGACCATAAAAATCCATAGGGATGGGCTGGCATCCCTGCTATGGCGATAGTACTGCTCTGGTGGTGGCACTGAGGTCCACCCCTGCGGATCCTGCAGTGGCCCTTTTGGGAGTGGCCTCCCCAGTGGGCGGAGGCCGTCCTCCTGGATTGCCCCATACATCTGCGGGCCCTGGGGACGAGGGCCCCGCTTCCCGTTTTTTGGCTCCTGGTCATTTTGCTCTAGGGGGCGCCCCTTGCTATCTTTCACAGATCTGCATTCGTTGGCCCAATGTCTACCCTTACCACACCGAGGGCAAACTCCCGGGGTCCTTTTGGTCCCTATCCCAGTTTGACTCGCGGTGCCAGTAGGGCAATGTTTTTTAATGTGTCCTTCCTTACCACACTGAAAGCATTTTAGGGGGCCTCTTTTTTGGGCCTCCAATACTGCAGCAGCCAATCCTGCATTTGTCAAAGGACCACCAACTTCCCTGCAAGCCTTCATCCATGCCTGCAGTCCTTTGGACTTCCAGGGCGTTAGAACTGTTCTACATTCTTTAGTACACTGCTCAAAAACTAACTGCTCAATGAGAGGCATGGCTGTGTCCTGATCTCCAAAGATTTTTCCTGCCGCTTCCAACATACGGGCGACAAAATCTGAGAAAGGCTCAGTAGGTCCCTGTATAATTTTAGTTAAGTTACCTCTAACCTCTCCTTTATTAGGCAAGGTCCTCCATGCCTTGCTCGCGGCAGTATTTATTTGTTGATATACCTGTATTGGGAAGGCTGTTTGATTGTTAACCCATCTTCCCTGACCTGTCAGCATTTCAAAATTCCATGCGGGTTGCCCCGCTGTGGCATTTTCCCTAGCCTGAGCCATTAATAGGTCCTGCCACAAGGATTTCCACTCCAAATACTGTCCTGTTGTCAAGACTGCTTTTGTAACAAAAGTCCAATCAGCAGGTGTCATAGCATTGCCTGTAAGTCTCTCAATCAGGGACTGAGTATAATTTGCATTGACACCATAAGATCTTACTGCTTCAGCTAAGTCCTTCACTTGCTTATGCTCTAAAGGCGTATGATAACGAGCATTATTCTGGTCCTCAAATACTGGGTACATTTGTTGTATTGCTATGCGGGTACCGGGTGGGCAAAAGGAGTATCCACACCCTTTCTGCCTGTTCTCGCTATAAGGGGGTGGCACGGACGGGCTCACAGCGGTTACTTGAAAAGCATTATACCGTCCCTCCTTGTAGCGAGCGGCTGCCTCCTCTAACTGTTCCTCTTTTTCCTCTGATAACTCAAGAAGCTCTAGTTCTCGCCACGGGTACAATGGCTCCGAATGGCGGGCATGGCTCTTCTTCTGTTGATCAACTTCCTCTTTTAACTGCGCAGCCTCCTCATTTTTAACAGCTTTGTACTGCTTCCTACGAGCTCCTTGTTCTTCCTCCCGCTCTGTTTCTGACATGCCCTCTGAACATCTTCTAAAGCCTGCTGCCCTGGGCGTAATGGCTGCTCACACTCTTTGTCCTCAATGCATACTTTCACTAGCTTCCAAATGGGTCTAATCCCCGGCTTCAACCGTCCGGCTTCAGCAGCTCGGTCTATGTCTCACCCTAGCTTATTCCAGCTCGCAGATGTTAGCGAGCCTGTGGAAACAAACCATGGTCCTATCTCATCTATGTTTTTTACAAATTTACACAGTCTGTTCTGAAATTTTTAATGCTCTCTTACTCAATAGGGCATCGAGAGCCGTAACCATAGTCTTTATTGCCGCGTTCCCCATGTTGCCTTCTTATGTATACAAGGACTTAACACACGGGCGTGCACGGATTTATCTACACCCGTTTTATGCGCGATAAAGAAAAAGCGGCTGGCTGCTCGCCGTTAAAACCGAAAGCGGAAGTATTCACACGCCGACACTCAAGCACCAGCAAGCGGCTTAACAATCATTCAGGCTCATGTCTCTCAGAACTTACCGTTTCTTGCCACGTCTTGCGGTTCTGAATCCTCCCTGATGACAGGGGGTCTCCGCTCCTGCCGGAGGTGGTCGTTCCCATGTTTCAGCACCACTTGTCGCGCGCTCAGTCTCGCCAGCAAGAAGGATGTGCGACAACAGGATTCATCCACAGGCATTTAATGCGGGTTCGATTTGCAGATGCGGAAAAAAACCCCGAAGCCCCAAACCACTGCTGCTTATATGCGCTCTATGGGGACGTGATGTGCATTGATTAGTGTGTTCACCAGAAACCTTATTAGCATACTCCAGGGTGGAGTTATGACTAGGTCATCTAAACAGTGCGCATGCTCTAAGTGGTTGTTTACCACATAATTGGGCCACCGCCCTGACTGACCGGCGCAATCTTGTAATGGCTGTGAAAGCTGCGGCTTTCCACATAAAACCAGCGTCTGGACCAAGAGCACGGTGCCCCACAGAACTGTGCCCATTGAACAGTCAATATCTCCTGGACTCTCAAAAGATCTGAGCTGACACCAACCCTCCCACATCCTTGCAGCCCCCAAAGATTGTATTTCGCAGGATGGCACCGGATCTGCAGCTCGTGGAGAGGGACATATCTGATCAGAGAACCCAGGGCAGAACAAGGAGGAGGAGGGGAGAATGGAGCACATCCTGGCCCAATACACCTTGAGGATGATGTTCCCAATCAGAGAAGCCAGTCCACAGAGAAGACCACACAGGCAGCCCCACGATGAGAAACGTCCCTCAAAGACCTACAGCCCTAGAGGGGACAACACTGGACACACAGTGTGGGAACTGCGCCCGAACTGATCCTGCCACATCGAGCATGACACTAAGAGAGTGCAGCGGAAGAGAAAGAAAACGGAGCATCAAAGTCCCGGGGAATGCTAAAGGTGGACTTTGTGGTCAGGGCTCGGTGCCCCAAAAGACTAGACTGGAAAACACTCCTAAAGTTCACCACACAGTCCTTGTACTTTTCTTTCTTGGTTAGTGTTGTTTTCGTCTAGTGTCATTGGATTTTGGTTGGGTTTTGTTTTCATTTTTGTTTGTTTTTTTTCTTTTTGTTGCTTGGTTTTGCTCAGTCTTGTTTTGTGCATGTTATTAGCTTTACAGGTGTGTCTAATTAAGAGAGGCTGGATGAACAATCTGGAGGAGTAAACATGTGACCGGCCCTTTCCATAGGGCAAGGGAGTGAGCACGGTGGGGGGAAAGGAAGTAGTGTCATGAAACCCAGAGACAAGGGAACAACAAGTGATGGAAATCTGTGGTGAGGGGGGATGTAGGAGGCCTGGTAGGGCGTGATCAAGGGTAATGTAACCAAGAGGAATTACTGAAACCCAAAGGAAGACTGAGCATAGCAGTGGGCACAAGAGGAAAATCAAAGGGTATAGAAGAGTGAGCTGGGAAGCAAGGGCCAGTTATAAAGGCATGTACATATATTTACAAAGGGGCATGGGGAAATAGATCTATGTCCATATGTTTATAGATTTAGCATTAAGGTAGCAGATGGACATAGGGCCTCCGCTCAAGGACTCCCTCATTGCGAGAACACTGTTTTATTAAATTGGCATTCTACGATGCTCACCTTCCCTACACAATCACTGACCACAGAGTGGCTGCATAAGCAAATGTGGTGAAGAAAGCCGATAGTGTCCAGCTACCAAATGATATAGCGTGTGGGGTCTTAAAGGCTTGAAGGTAAAGAAGCAGCCATCTGGCTCAGAAGCAACAGAGCCCACATGGAGGAAGGATACCAGCCTGTGTGATCACAAATTTGCAAAGGGATAAGGCAACAGGCATCATGAGAACAAAAAAATCATATCATGGAGAATGAGAGGGGACTGCCGGGTATAGACCCAAAACCTATTTGCAGTGCACTGGACATCCCCTTACAGAAGGATCTCAGAGAGGAGATGAAAGAATACAGGGTATGAGACAGCAAAGATGAAACACAACTTTCCTCTAGTTCTTAATGCTTCCTCTTGCCCCACTATCATGATCCCAGTTCTACCATACTAATCTGGCCAAACTAGAGAAGGTATTCTAGTACCGATAGGAATTTCAAACACGGGGAATCCAGGGTGGATGGGCCCTTTAGGACCAGTGTTATGAGAGGAGATACTGGGAGGGTGGAGGAAGGGCAGGATGGAAAGTGGGAACCGATTACAAGGATCTTCATTGACCTCAAAAGAAAGGTGGGTGAAGATATGACAAATGAATTAGTACATTTCCAAGGATTGATGAGGGATGGGTGGCGGGCATTGAGGGGGGGGAAATGAGGAGCTTAGGCCAGGGGCTTGGGTGGAGAGTGGAGATTTTGAGAATAATGAGGGCAATTAATGTACAGATGTGTTTCAAAAAGCTGATGTATATATGGATTGCGGTTAGTGTTGTAGGAGCCCCTAATGAAAAGATCATAAAAGAAACAAAAATAATCTGGGCAGAGGGCTCATGCAAGGATGATCTCAGGCTGGATTACACCAGTCAAAACAACTACTGGAGTCGCCTCACCCTGTGTCTATTCCTGAGTCAGGCATGAAGCTTAGGGCCCACAGCCCCAGCAGCTAGCCAGTGAGGGAGGTGGATCACTGAGGCCATTCCACAGGGGGAATGGTTCTCTGTCCTGCAGGGCCCACCCTCCTATGTAAGCGTGCTGTCTGGGGTACGGCTTACATGGAGTCCACTCCATGGGAGCTCTACTGCTCATGGAGGATTGGCAGGAAGCCTCTGCTCATGCCACACACCAACAACAAGCTGGAGGATCTCCGTGAACAAAGCCTGAGGCAGACAGCAAGCCCACTAACTGGTTCTGTAAGAGATACAATCAGCATCCAGAAACCTGCAACTGGGAGTAAGAGGCAGCATACCTTGCTCCCAGCCCCTCCAACTCTAATCTACAAGGAGTGATATTGCAAAGCAGAGGTTTTTCAGAAAGCACTGCCAGGACTGTGGAATGAGCAGCCTCATTTGTGGACATGGATACTCTGTGATCCAGACGTACTACCTCCTCCCTTCCAGTCAGCTGAGACAAAAACCCTTGCAAGCAGAAAGCCATGCATCTGAACAGTACCCACCAGCCACTCATGTGCAGCCCTGCTGCCTACAAAGAGCCTTTCTGAGTGAGAGAGAAATCATGCAGAAGTCTGGTCTGTCACTCAAGTGAGTATTATGAGCGTTAGGGAGGCATGGTGGGCAAGTCTGGCCGACCCCAATGGCTGAATTGAATTTACATGGCCTAGGTTGGTCAATCCAGGTACAGGACCTACCCAGGTGTACCTCCCCTTCATGGCCAGAAACCTGGACCTCTGAGCATGCACAGGGTGGCTCTCCTAACTGGGCTCTTATCTTGGCCCTATGGGCATGCATAATGGATGCCCCAGTCCCTAGGATAGCTACCTAACATTTGCCCCCCTGAAGAGATATGGACCCAAATCTTTGGGGTACTGGGCGAAGACATCTCTAGCTACTTCCTCCTGGCAAAAGGGGCGAAGTGGGGCTTTGGGTCCATACCCTTCCTACACTGCTGGGAGGGGTTGTCCATTGAGGGCAACTTTATCCAGGATGGATAAGGTTGAGGTGGTCCAGGAGATGGTAGTCGTGGACCTGGCACACTTGGTTCAGAAGCTTTAGTCACCCGATAACTTCTGGGAAAAACAAACAGTCTAAAAGGTAAACAGTTTGACTACGACAAGGCTAAGCTTGTGAGTTGACAGTGGCCTTGAAATTAGGTGAGTGTCAAAAGGAAACAAAAAAAATCTTAGGAATACCAGACATGTGTGTTTGTTCATTGGAAGTACAGGAAGAGGGATAAAAGCATTCACACTTTCCCCTAGGAGGGCACAGGTTTGGGCACTACTAGGTTCAGTGGGATCACAGATTCATTTATGATGCTAAGGTCTTGGACCCGCTGATAAGACCCATCCTTCTTTTTAACCCTATAACGCTTCAATTTTAATTTTGGGAAAAAATTATTTTCTTTTTGTTGTGGACTTTCATAGTTATAAATATATATATATATATATATATGAATATATACATTTTTTAAATGTTATGAAAACATCATGCTCTGTGTTATAGAGTTAAACGGAAATAATGGGGAAGTACAGGAGGAGTCAAAAGTGACCAAAATAGAGTAACTGCCGAAGTCATTTTGAATTTTCTTGGGTTCAATTGGAGTAAAGGCTTGTAAATTACCCGGTGTCCAAATTCCCATGGTGCCTCCTACAACGGGTAGAATGTTCAGGGATGTTTCAGGGCTGGGAGATTAGTAACCCCTAAGTCCAGGATACTTTAGGGCAGGGGTCCTGAAACTGTTTACCCAGGGGGCCAGTTCACTGTACCTCAGGCCATTGGAGGGACAGAGTATAGTTTAAAAAAAAAACAAAAATTACGAACAAATTCATGTACACACTGCAGATCTTGCTTTGAAGTTCAAAAAAAAAAATAAATGGGGCACATACACCCAGTAGCAAGGATCAATGTCCTCGGCTGTCTGTATGTGGCCCACAGGTTGTAGTTGATGACCCCTGCTCTATGCGTTCACCAAGAAGATGTGGTGTCAACCCAAAAGCTTGGAGACTATACAATTTGTTTAAAAGTGATGGGGCAAAAGGAGTCCCTGATTGACCCACGCAAGACTAGTTTTCCCATGCCCTATTACTAAGAGTTCATAGATATGGTTAAGGGGAACCAGGACATCCTGATGTGATCCCTTTAATTCAAGTGTGGGCTGACATTGCCACTAAGAAGCCTGCAAATATAAAAGACTTACTCCCTCTCTCAAAGAAAGGGTCCTTGTTTCCAAAGTTTCAGGAAACATGGCAGGACCCGAAAAACAAACGGTCCAAGTTCCCAAACCACAAAGGTGGAGGCCATTCCTCCCCGTAACCCTCCCCCAATCCCTCCCCCCTCCCCTTCACTTCCCCTCCCCTTCCCCTCCTGATCTCTCTTCTCTAATCGGCTTTATCCCATTTTGCAGGAGAACTCTGGGAGACAGAGAGCTGGCTTCAGACCCCTTGGTTCCACCCCCGCCCTATAAGGTTTTTAAGGGCCAGAAATAGAAAACTTCTAACAGGAACTTATTGAGTCACTCCCTCCCCCACCGGCCCCCCAACCTCACCCCCAACCTGAACCAGCAGCCCCCCACATACACTAGTACTTGTATGCCTTCCATACTCATCAGCCCACCTGGAATGACTGCCAGCAACCTCTCCACGTGCTGTCCACAACAGAGGAATGGTAGCCCTTCCAGGCAGAGGCCCAGGAAACAGTGAGTGAACCTGATGGTAAGCGAGAGGGCACTCCCCACTTGACAGAATCTGTTTTGGCCACTACACGAACAATGTGGGATCTCAATTCCTAGCAAGGCCTAGAGGGCTTTACCAGGTATCACCCGTTGCTCTTACATGACCCTCTGCGGAAGAGCTAAGAAACCTATGAATTTATCTAAGGTCAGTCAGAATTTTCAGGCTCTTATAAGAGAATGTCCGCCTATGTTTCTAGAGTGGCTGATGGAAGCCTACAGGCTTTATACCCCTAACGGCCTGGAGGTCCCGAGAACAGGAGGGCAATAAGTATTGCCTTTATGACTCAGTCAGTCTGCCTCAGACATGAAAAAGAAGTTGGAAGGGTTTGAAGGGAAAAATCTTAGTGATTTGGTACAAGTGGCTCATTGAGTGTATAACAACAGAGATGACCCTAACACGACAGAGACAAAGAAACTAGCTAAAATACTAGTAATTGCCATGAGAGACCTTAGAGACTCAGCAAAAGGAGAGCATGGCCCACTCACGGAGAGACTAACCAGTGGGCACCGCCAAGCCATGGGGAAGGATCAATGTGCCTACTGCAGGAAAGAAGGACACTGGAAAAATCAGTGCCTTGAAAACCCCAGGAGAGGTGCACGACCCTCCACTAGAGTGGACAGGCCTCAACTGCACCTAGAAAGACCCAAGCAAGAGACAATAATGCTTGAAGAAGCTGAATGAAGGGGTCAGGGCTCTGTTTCACTTCGCCGCCAAAAGCCCAGGCAAACTGTCCATGTAGGAGGCCAGCCAGTAAATTCCTTGGTGGACACAGGCGCCAACTTCTCAGGTTCAGAAAGGAATACGGGCACATTTTCAAAAAGAAAGATGTGAATTACTGTGAGCCTATGATTCCTTCCACAGATAACTCACACCAGAAGGTTTGCATGGAGGGTAGGTGGGTTTCCAAAGACGACAAGATAACAAATGTCGATCTGCCCTTTACCCAGTTAGCCACCTGGTTATGATGGCACTGGCTCCTGGCTCAGCTGCTGAGCCAGTGAAGCAGTAATAGCAGGAGAAGACTAGGTGGCCGGTGGACATCAACGGAAGGACCAAATGTCCACAGTGGGCTTCCTGTTTCAATATGGAGCCACGTATGTCACCTGCTGGACGCCATCTTTATCCTGAGCTCATAATTACCACTCCAGGTCTAGAATGCAGCGCAGGTACACACTATATGAAACAGTGTCTGATTAACCCCTCTCGATAACTTGCTGATATGGGAGTCTGGATAATCCAGTACATTTACTTTCCAGATGAGAAAACTCAATCAAAAACACACAGGAGTTGACCCAGAGACACACAACTGGTTAACAACAAAGTCATATTCACAACCAGCATCTGGACCAAGAGCACGGTGCCCCACAGAACTGTGCCCATCGAGCAGTCAATAGCTCCTGGACTCTCAACACATCCTTGCAGCCCCCGAAGATTGTATTTCACAGGATGGCACCGGATCTGCAGCTCGCGGAGAGGGACATATCTGATCAGAGAACACAGGGCAGAACAAGGGGGAGGAGGGGAGAATGGAGTACATCCTGGCCCAATACACCTTGAGGATTATGTTCCCAATCAGAGAAGCCAGTCCACAGAGAAGATCACATGGGCAGCCCCACGATGAGAAACGTCCCTCAAAGACCTACAGCCCTAGAGGGGACAACACTGGACACACAGTGTGGGAACTGCGCCCGAACTGATCCTGCCACATCGAGGCATGACACTAAGAGAGTGCAGCGGAAGAGTAAGAAACCGGAGCATCAAAGTCCCCGGGGAATGCCAAAGGTGGACTTTGTGGTCAGGGTTCGGTGCCCCCACAGACTGGACTGGAAAACACTCCTAAAGTTCACCACACAGTCCTTGTACTTTTCTTTCTGGTTAGTGTTGTTTTCTTTTAGTGTCATTGGATTTGGGTTGGGTTTTGTTTTCATTTTTGTTTGTTTGTTTTTCTTTTTGCTGCTTGGTTTAGCTCAGTCTTGTTTTGTGCATGTTATTACCTTTACAGGTCTGTCTAATTAAGAGAGGCTGGATGAACAATCTGGAGGAGTAAACATGTGACCGGCCCTTTCCATTGGGCATGGGAGTGAGCACGGTGGGGGGAAAGGAAGTGGTGTAAAGAAACCCAGAGACAAGGGTACAACAAGTGATGGAAAACGGTAGTGAGGGGGATGTAGGAGGCCTGGTAGGGCGTGATCAAAGGTAATGTAACCAAGAGGAATTACTGAAACCCAAAGGAAGACTGAGCATGTCAGTGGGCACAAGAGGAAAATCAAAGAGTATAGAAGAGTGAGCTGGGAAGCAAGGGCCAGTTATAGACGTCTAAATAAAGGCATGTACATATGTACATATATTTACAAAGGGGCATGGGGAAATAGATCAATGTCCATATGTTTATAGATTTAGTATTAAGGTAGCAGATGGACATAGGGCCTCCGCTCAAGGACTCCCTCATTGCAATAACACTGTTCTATTAAATTGGCATTCTAAGATGCTCACCTTCCCTACACAATCACTGACCACAAAGCGGCTGCATAAGCAAATGTGGTGAAGAAAGCCGATGGTGTCCAGCTACCTAAAGATATAGCGTGTGGGGTCTTAAAGGCCTGAGGGTAAAGAAACAGCCATCTGGCTCTGAAGCAACAGAGCCCACATGGAGAAAGCATACCAGCCTGTGTGATCACAAAGTTTTAAAGGGATAAGGCAACAGGCATCATGAGAACAAAAAAATCTTATCATGGAGAATGAGAGGGGACTGCCGGGTATAGACCCAAAACCTATTTGCAGTGCACTGGACATCCCCTTACAGAAGGATCTCAGAGTGGAGATTAAAGAATACAGGGTATGAGACAGCAAAGATGAAACACAACTTTCCTCTAGTTCTTAATGCTTTCTCTTGCCCCACTATCATGATCCCAGTTCTACCATACTAATCTGGCCAAACTAGAGAAGGTATTCTAGTACCGATAGGAATTTCAAACACGGGGAATCCAGAGTGGATGGGCCCTTTACCAGTGTTATGAGTGGAGATACTGGGAGGGTGGAGGAAGGGCAGGATGGAAAGTGGGAACCGATTACAAGGATCTTCATTGACCTCAAAAGAAAGGTGGGTGAAAATATGACAAAAGAATTAGTACATTTCCAAGGATTGATGAGGGATGGGTGGCGGGCATTGAGGGGGGAAAAATGAGGAGCTGAGGCCAGGGGCTTGGGTGGAGAGTGGATATTTTGTGAATAAGGAGGGCAATTAATGTACAGATGGGCTTCAAACAGATGATGTATTTATGGATTGTGGTTAGTGTTGTAGGAGCCACTAATGAAAAGATCATAAAAGAAACAAAAATAATCTTGGCAGAGGGCTCATGCAAGGATGATCTCAGGCTGGATTAGACCAGTCAAAACAGCTACTGGAGTCTCCTCACCCTGTGTCTATTACTGAGTCAGCCATGATGCTTAGGACCCACAGCCCCAGCAGCTGGCCAGAGAGGGAAGTGAATCTCTGAGGCCATTCCACAGGGGGAATGGTCCTCTGTCCTGCAGGGCCCACCCTCCTTTGTAAGCATGCTGCCTGGGGCAAGGCTTTCATGGAGTCCACACCATGGGAGCTCTACTACTCATGGGGAATTGGCAGGAAGCCTCTGCTCATGCGCACACACCACCAACTAGCTGGAGGATCTCCGTGAACAAAGAAAGCCTGAGGCAGACAACAAGCCCACTAACTGATGCTGTAAGAGCTACAATCAGCATCCAGAAACCTGCAACTGGGAGTAAGAGGCAGCATACCTTGGTCCCAGCCCTTCCCACTCTAATCTACAAGGAGTGACATTGCAAAGCAGAGGGTTTTCATAAAGCACTTCCAGGACTGTGGAATGAGCAGCCTCGTTTGTGGACATGGATACTCTGTGATCCAGACGTACTACCTCCTCCCTTACAGTCAGCTGAGACAAAAACCCTTGCAAGCAGAAAGCCATGCATCTGAACAGTATCCACCAGCCACTCATGTGCAGCACAGCTGCCTCCAAAGAGCCTTCCTGAGTGAGAGAGAAATCATGCAGAAGCCTGGTCTGCACCCAAGAGAGTTTTATGAGCGTTAGGGAGGCGTGGTGGGCAAGTCTGGCCGACCCCAGTGGCTGAATTGAATTTACATGGCCTAGATTGGTCAATCCAGGTACAGGAACCACCCAGGTGACCTCCCCTTCATGGCCAGAAATCTGGACCTCTGAGCATGCACAGGGTGCCTCTCCTAACTGGGCTCTTATCTTGGCCCTATGGGCATGCATAACGGATGCCCCAGTCCCTAGCATAGCTACCAAACATTTGCCCCCCTGAAGAGATATGGACCCAAATCTTTGGGGTACTGGGCGACGACATCTCTAGCTGCTTCCTGCTGGCAAAAGGGGCGAGGTTGGGCTTTGGGTCCATACCCTTCCTACACTGCTGGGAGGGGTTGTCCATTGAGGGCAACTTTATCCAGGATGGATAAGGTTGAGGTGGTCCAGGAGATGGTAGTCGTGGACCTGGCACACTTGGTTCAGAAGCTTTAATCACCCGATAACTTCTGAGAAAAACAAACGGTCTAAAAGGTGAACAGTTTGACTACGACAAGGCTAAGCTTGTGAGGTGGCAGTGGCCTTGAAATTAGGTGAGTGTCACAGGAAACAAAAATAATCTTAGGATTACCAGACATGTGTGTTTGTTCATTGGAAGTACAGGAAGAGGGATAAAAGCATTCACACTTTCCCCTAGGAGGGCACAGGTTTGGGCACTACTAGGTGCAGTCGGATCACTGATTCATTTATGATGCTAAGGTCTTGGACCCGCTAATAAGACCCATCCTTCTTTTTAACCCTATAACGCTTCAATTTTAATTTTGGGAAAAAATTTTCTTTTTGTTGTGGACTTTCATAGTTATAAATATATATATATATATGTATTAATATATACATTTTTTAATGTTATGAAAACATCATGCTTCGCGTTATAGAGTTAAATGGAAATAATGGGCTAGTGCAGGACGAGTCAAAAGTGACCAAAATAGAGTAACTGCCTAAGCCATTTTGAATTTTCTTGGGTTCAATTGGAGTAAAGGCTTGTAAATTACCCGGGGTCCAAATTCCCATGGTGCCTCCTACAACGGGTAGAATGTTCAGGGATGTTTCAGGGCTGGGAGATTAATAACCCCTAAGTCCAGGATACCTTAGGGCAGGGGTCCTTAAACTGTTTACCCAGGGGGCCAGTTCACTATCCCTCAGGCCTTTTGAAGGAAAGACTATAGTTTAAAAAAACAAATATTACGAACAAATTCATGTGCACACTGCACATCTTGATTTGAAGTTCAAAAAAAAAAAATAAATGGGGCACATACACCCGGCAGAAAGGATCAACGTCCTCGGCTGTCTGCATGTGGCCCACAGGTTGTAGTTTGAGGACCCCTGCTCTCGGCATTCACCAAGAGGATGTGGTTTCAACCCAAAAGCTTGGAGACTCTACAATTTGTTTAAAAGTGATGGGGCAGAAGGAGTCCCTGATTGACCCACGCAAGACTAGTTTTCTCACCCCCTATTACTAAGAGTTCATAGTTATGGTTAAAGGGAACCAGGATATCCCGATCTGATCCCGTTACTTCAAGTGTGGGCTGACATTGCCACTAAGAAGCCTGCAAATATAAAAGACT
Organism: Tenrec ecaudatus; assembly: GCF_050624435.1. Taxonomy (NCBI): domain Eukaryota; kingdom Metazoa; phylum Chordata; class Mammalia; order Afrosoricida; family Tenrecidae; genus Tenrec; species Tenrec ecaudatus. The sequence goes on from NW_027458873.1 coordinate 502,354, forward strand.
TACTCCCTCCCGCAAAGAAAGGGCCCTTGTTTCCAAGGTTTCAGGAAACATGGAAGGACCGGAAAAACAAACGGTCCAAGTTCCCAAAACCACATAGGTGGAGGCCATCCCTCCCCATCACCCTCCCCCACCCCTCCCCTCCCTCACCCCTCCCCTCCCCCATCACTCCCCCACCCCTCCCCTCCCCTCCCCTCCCCATCACTCTCCCCTAATCGTCTTTATCCCATTTTGCAGGAGAACTCTGGGAGTGGGAGAGCTGGCTTCAAACCCTTTCTTTCAACCCCCGCCCTATAAGGTTTCTAGGGTCCAGAAATAGAAAACTTCTAACAGGCCCTTATTGAGTCACTCCCTCCCCCACCGGCCCCCCAAACTCACCCCCACCCCTAACAAGCAGCCCCCCACACACACTAGTACTGGTATGACTTCCATACTCATCAGCCCACCTGGAATGCTTGCCAACAACTTCTCCAGGTGCTGTTCACAACGGAGGAGCGTAGCCCTTCCAGACAGAGGCCCAGTAAGCAATCAGTGAACCTGATGGTCAGCGAGTGGGCACTCCCCACTTGAGAGAAACGCTTTTGGCCACTGCACCAACAATGTGGGATCTCAATTCCTAGCAAGGCCCAGAGGACTTTACCAGGTATCAACCATTGCTCTTACATGACCCTCTGCAGAAGAGCTAGGAAACCTATGAATTTATCTAAGGTCAGTGAGAATTTTCAGGTTCCTATAAGAGAATATCCGCCTGCCTTTCTAGAGTGGCTGAGGGAAGCCTATGGGCTTTATACCCCTAACGGCCCGGAGGCACTGAAAACAGGAGGGCAATAAGTATTGCCTTTATTACTCAGTCAGTCTGCCTCAGACATGACAAAGAAGTGGGAAGGGTTTGAAGGGAAAAATCTTAGCGATTTGGTACAAGTGGCTCATTGAGTGTATAACAACAGAGATGACCCTAGCACGACAGAGACAAAGAAGCTAGCTAAAATAATCGTAATTGACATGAGATACCCCAGAGACTCAGGAAAAGGAGAGCATGGCCCACTCACGGAGAGACTAACCTGTGGGCACCGCCAAGCCATGGGGAAGGACCAATGTGCCTACTGCAGGAAAGAAGGACACTGGAAAAATCAGTGCCTTGAAAACCCCAGGAGAGGTGCACGACCCTCCACTAGAGTGGATGGGCCTCATCTGCACGTAGAAAGACCCAAGCAAGAGACAATAATGCTTGAAGAAGCTCAATGAAGGGGTCAGGGCTCTGTTTCACTTCGCCGCCAAAAGCCCAGGCTAACTCTCCAAGTAGGAGGCCAGGCAGTAAATTTCTTGGTGGACACAGGGGCCACCTTGTCAGGTTCAGAAAGGAATATGGGCACATTTTCAAGAAGAAAGATGTGAATTACTGTGAGCCTATGATTCCTTCCACAGATAACTCACACCAGAAGGTTTGCATGGAGGGTAGGTGGGTTTCCCAAGACAACAAAATAACAAATATCTATCAGCCCTTTGGCCCAGTTAGCCACCTGGTTATGATATCACTGGCTTCTGGCTCAGCTGCTGAGCCAGTGAAGCAGTTATAGCAGGAGAAGACTAGGTGGCCGGTGGCCATCAACGGAAGGACCAAATCTCCACAGTGGGCTTCCTGTTTCAATGTGGAGCCACGTATGTTACCTGCTGGACACCATCTCTATCCTGAGCTCATAATTGCCATCGCAGGTCTAGAATGCGGCGCGCAGGTACACACTATATGAAACAGTCTCTGATTAACCCCTCTCGATAACTTGCTGACATGGGAGTCTGGATAATCCTGTACATTTACTTTGCAGATTAGAAAACTCACTCAAAAACACACGGGAGTTGACCCAGAGACACACAACTGGTTAACAACAAAGTCATATTCACAACCAGCGTCTGGACCAAGAGCTCGGTGCCCCACAGAACTGTGCCCATCGAGCAGTCAATATCTCCTGGACTCTCAAAAGATCTGAGCTGATACCCACCCCCCCACCCCCACATCCTTGCAGCCCCAAAAGATTGTATTTCACAGGATGGCACCGGATCTGCAGCTCGCGGAGAGGGACATATCTGATCAGAGAACACAGGGCAGAACAAGGGGGAGGAGGGGAGAATGGAGCACATCCTGGCCCAATACACCTTGAGGATGATGTTCCCAATCAGAGAAGCCAGTCCACAGAGAAGACCACATGGGCAGCCCCACGATGAGAAACGTCCCTCAAAGACCCATAGCCCTAGAGGGGACAACAATGGACACACAATGTGGGAACTGCGCCCGAACTGATCCTGCCACATCGAGGCATGACACTAAGAGAGTGCAGCAGAAGAGAAAGGAAACGGAGCATCAAAGTCCCCGGGGAATGCCAAAGGTGGACTTTGTGGTCAGGGCTCGGTGCCCCAACAGACTGGACTGGAAAACACTCCTAAAGTTCACCACACAGTCCTTGTACTTTTCTTTCTTGGTTAGTGTTTTTTTCTTCTAGTGTCATTGGATTTTGGTTGGGTTTTGTTTTCATTTTTCTTTGTTTTTTTTTTTCTTTTTGCTGCTTGGTTTTGATCAGTCTTGTTTTGTGCATGTTATTACCTTCACAGGTCTGTCTAATTAAGAGAGGCTGGATGAAGAATCTGGAGGAGTAAACATGTGACCGGACCTTTCCATTGGGCATGGGAGTGAGCACGGTGGGGGGGAAAGGAAGTAGTGTCAAGAAACCCAGAGACAAGGGAACAACAAGTGATGGAAATCGGTGGTGAAGGGGATGTAGGAGGCCTGGTAGGACGTGATCAAGGGTAATGAAACCAAGAGGAATTACTGAAACACAAAGGAAGACTGAGCATGACAGTGGGCACAAGAGGAAAATCAAAGGGTATAGAAGAGTGAGCTGGGAAGCAAGGGCCAGTTATAGACGTCTAAATAAAAGTATGTACATATATTTACAAAGGGGCATGGGGAAATAGATCTATGTCCATATGTTTATAGATTTAGTATTAAGGTAGCAGAAGGACATAGGCCTCCGCTCATGGACTCCCTCATTGCAAGAACACTCTTCAATTAAATTGGCATTCTATGATGCTCACCTTCCCTACACGATCACTGACCACAAAGCGGCTTAATAAGCAAATGCGGTGAAGAAAGCCGATGGTGTCCAGCTACCTAAAAATATAGCGTGTGTGGTCTTAAAGGCTTGAAGGTAAAGAAGCAGCCATCTGGCTCAGAAGCAACAAAGCCCACATGGAGGAAGCATACCAGCCTGTATGATCACAAAGTTTCAAAAGGATAAGGCAACAGGCATCATGAGAATAAAAAAAACCTTATCATGGAGAATGAGAGGGGAATGCCGGGTATTGACCCAAAACTTATTTGCAGTGCACACACATCCACTTACAGAAGGATCTCACAAAGGAGATTAAAGAATACAGGGTATGAGACAGCAAAGATGAAACACAACTTTCCTCTAGTTCTTAATGCTTCCTCTTGCCCCACTATCATGATCCCAGTTCTACCATACAAATCTGGCCAAACTAGGGAAGGTATTCTAGTACAGATAGGAGTTTCAAACATGGGGAATCCAGGGTGGAAGGGCGCTTTAGGACCAGTGTTATGAGTGGAGATAGTGGGAGGGTGGAGGAAGGGCAGGATGGAAAGTGGGAACTGATTACAAGGATCTTCACTGACCTCAAAAGAAAGGTGGGTGAAGATATGACAAAAGAATTAATACAATTCCAAGGATTGATGAGGGATGGGTGGCGGGCATTGAGGGGGGAAAAATGAGGAGCTGAGGCCAGGGGCTTGGGTGGAGAGTGGATATTTTGAGAATAATGAGGGCAATTAATGTACAGATGTGCTTCAAACAACTGATGTATATATTGATTGTGGTTAGTGTTGTAGGAACCCTTCATAAAAGGATCATAAAAGAAACAAAAATAATCTGGGCAGAGGGCTCATGCAATGATGATCTCAGGCTGTATTAGACCAGTCAAAACAACTACTGGAGTCTCCTCACCCTGTGTCTATTCCTGAGTCAGGCATGAAGCTTAGGGCCCACAGCCCCAGCAGCTGGCCAGTGAGGGAGGTGGGTCTCTGAGGCCATTCCACAGGGGGAATGGTCCTCTGTCCTGCAGGGCCCACCCTCCTTTGTAAGTGTGCTGTCTGGGGCACGGCTTTCATAGAGTCCACACCATGGGAAGACTATGACTCATGGGGGATTTAAAGGAAGACTCTGCTCAGGCGCACACACCACCAACTAGCTGGAGGATCTCCGTGAACAAAGCCTGAGGCAGACAACAAGCCCACTAACTGATGCTGTAAGAGATACAATCAGCATCCAGAAACCTGCAACTGGGAGTAAGAGGCAGCATACTTTGGTCCCAGCTCCTCCCACTCTAATCTACAAGGAGTGACATTGCAAAGCACAGGGTTTTCATAAAGCACTTCCAGGACTGTGGAATGAGCAGCCTCGCTTGTGGACATGGATACTCTCTGATCCAGACGTACTACCTCCTCCCTTCCAGCCAGCTGAGACAAAAACCCTTGAAAGCAGAAAGCCATGCATCTGAACAGTATCCATGAGCCACTTATGTGCAGACCTGCTGACTACAAAGAGCCTTCCTGAGTGAGAGAGAAATCACGCAGAAGCCTGGTCTGTCACTCAAGTGAGTTTTATGAGCGTTAGGGAGGCGTGGTGGGCATGTCTGGCCGACCCCAGTGGCTGAATTGAATTTACATGTCCTAGGTTAGTCACTCCAGGTACAGGACCCACCCAGGTGTACCTCCCCTTCATGGCCAAAAACCTGGACCTCTGAGCATACACAGAGTGCCTCTCCTAACTGAGCTCTAATCTTGGCCCTATGGCCATGCATAACGGATGCCCCAGCCCCTAGGATAGCTACCTAACATTTGCCCACCTGAAGAGGTATGGACCCAAAACATTGGGGTAGTGGGCGACGACATCTCTAGCTACTTCCTGCTGGCAAAAGGGGCGAGGTGGGGCTTTGGGTCCATACCCTTCCTACACTGCTGGGAGGGGTTGTCCATTGAGGGCAACTTTATCCAGGATGGATAAGGTTGAGGTGGTCCAGGAGATGGTAGTCGTGGACCTGGCACACTTGGTTCGGAAGTTTTAGTCACCCGATAACTTCTGGGAAAAACAAACTGTCAAAAAGGTGAACAGTTTGACTACGACAAGGCTAAGCTTGTGAGGTGGCAGTAGCTTGAAATTAGGTGAGTGTCACAGGAAACAAAAAAACCTTAGGATTACCAGGCATGTGTGTTTGTTCATTGGAAGTACAGGAAAATGGATAAAAGCATTCACACTTTCCCCTAGGAGGGCACAGGTTTGGGCACTACTAGGTGCAGTGGGATCACTGATTCATTTATGATGCTAAGGTCTTGGACCCGCTGATAAGACCCATCATTATTTTTAACCCTATAACACTTCAATTTTAATTTTGGGAAAAATTATTTTCTTTTTGTTGTGGACTTTCATAGTTACAAATATATATATGAATATATACATTTTTTAATGTTATGAAAACATCATGCTCCGCATTATAGAGTTAAATGGAAATAATGGGCTAGTACAGGAGGAGTCAAAAGTGACCATAATAGAGTAACTGCCTAAGTCATTTTGAATTTTCTTGGGATCAATTGGAGTAAAGGCTTGTAAATTACCTGGGGTCCAAATTCACATGGTGCCTCCTACAACAGGTAGAATGTTCAGGGATGTTTCAGGGCTGGGAGATTAGTAACCCCTAAGTCCAGGATACCTTAGGGCAGGGGTCCTGAAACTGTTTACCCAGGGGGCCAGTTTACTGTACCTCAGGCTATTGGAGGGGCAAACTATAGTTAAAAAAACAACAAAAATTATGAAAAAATTCATGTGCACCATGCACATCTTGATTTGAAGTTCAAAAAAAAAAAATAAATGGGGCACAAACACCCGGCAAAAAGGCTCAATATCCTCGGCTGTCTGCATGTGGCCCATAGGCTGTAGTTTGAGGACCCATGCTCTAGGCGGTCACCAAGAGGATGTGGTTTCAACCCAATAGCTTGGAGACACTACAATTTGTTTAAAAGTAATGGGGCAGAAGGAGTCGCTGATTGACCCACGCAAGACTAGTTTTCCCATCCCCTATTACTAAGAGTTCATAGTTTTGGTTAAGGGGAACCAGGACATCCCGATTTGATCCCTTTAATTCAAGTGTGGGCTGACATTGCCACGAAGAAGCCTGCAAATATAAGACTTACTCCCTCCCTCAAAGAAAGGGTCCTTGTTTCCAAGGTTTCACGAAACATGGCAGGACCGGAAAAACAAACGGTCCAAGTTCCCAAAACCACATAGGTGGAGGCCATCCCTCCCCCACCCCCTCCCCCACCACCTCCCTCTCCCCCACCTTCCCCTCCCCTCCCCTCCCGATCTCTCTCCCCTAATCGGCTTTATCCCAGTTTGCAGGAAAACTCTGGGAGTGGGAGAGCTGGCTTCAGACCCTTTGGTTCCAACCCCGCCCTATAAGTTTTCTAGGGTCCAGAAATAGAAAACTTCTAACAGGCCCTTATTGAGTCACTCCCTCCCCCACCGCCCCCCCCCCAACGTCACCCCCACCCCCAACCAGCTGCCCCCTACACACACTAGTACTGGTATGATTTCCATACTCATCAGCCCACCTGTATAATTGCCAGCAACTTCTCCAGGTGCTGTTCACCACGGAGGAAGGGTAGCCCTTCCAGACAGAGGCCCAGTAAGCAGTCAGTGAACCTGGTGGTCAGCGAGTGGGCACTCCCCACTTGAGAGAAACTCTTTTGGCCACTATACGATCAATGTGGGATCTCAATTCCTAGCAAGGCCCAGAGGGCTTTACCAGGTATCACCCGTTGCTCTTAAACGACCCTCTGTTGGAAGAACTAGGAAACCTATGACTGTATCTAAGGTCAGTGAGAATTTTCAGGCTCTTATAAGAGAATGTCCGCCTGCCTTTCTAGAGTAGCTGATGTAAGACTACGGGCTTTATACCCCTAACGGCTCCGAGAACCGGAGGGCAATAAGTATTGCCTTTATTACTCAGTCAGTCTGCCTCAGATATGAAAAAGAAGTTGGAAGGGTTTGAACGGAAAAATCTTAGTGATTTGGTTCAAGTGGCTCATTGAGTGTATAACAACAGAGATGACCCTAGCACGACAGAGACAAAGAAACTAGCTAAAATACTAGTAATTGCCATGAGAGACCCCAGAGACTCAGGAAAAGGAGAGCATGGCCCACTCATGGAGAGACTAACCTGTGGGCACCGCCAAGCCATGGGGAAGGATCAATGTGCCTACTGCAGGAAAGAAGGACACTGGAAAAATCAGTGCCTTGAAAACCCCAGGAAAGGTGCACGACCCTCCAGTAGAGTGGACGGGTCTCATCTGCACCTAGAAAGACCCAAGCAAGAGACAATAATGCTTGAAGAAGCTGAATGAAGGAGTCAGAGCTCTTTTTCCCTTCGCCACCTTAACTCTCCATGTAGGAGGCCAGCCAGTAAATTCCTTGGTGGACAGAGGGGCCACCTTCTTAGGTTCAGAAAGGAATACGGGCACATTTTCAAAGAAAAAAAATGTGAATTACTGTGAGCCTATGATTCCTTTCACAGATAACTCAAACCAGAAAGTTTGCATGGATGTTAGGTGGGCTTCACAAGACAACAAGATAACAAATATCTATCTGCCCTTTGTCCCAGTTAGCCACCTGGTTATGATGGCACTGGCTCCTGGCTCAGCTGCTGAGCCAGTGAAGCAGTTATAGCAGGAGAAGACTAGGTGGCCGGTGGCCATCAACGGAAGGACCAAATCTCCAAGTGGGCTTCCTGTTTCAATATGGAGCCACGTATGTCACCTGCGGGACACCATCTCTTTCCTGAGCTCATAATTGCCACCCAAGGTCTAGAATGCAGCGCGCAGGTACACACTATATGAAACAGTCTCTGATTAACCCCTCTCGATGACTTGCTGACATGGGAGTCTGGATAATCCAGTACATTTACTTCCCAGATGAGAAAACTCACACAAAAACACACAGGATTTGGCCCAGAGACACACAATTGGTTAACAACAAAATCATATTCACAACCAGCGTCTGGACCAAGAACCCGGTGCCTCAAAGAACTGTGCCCATCGAGCAGTCAATATCTCCTGGACTCTCAAAAGATCTGAGCTGACACCCACCCCCCCCCACCTCCTTGCAGACCCCAAAGATTGTATTTCATAGGATGGCACCGGATCTGCAGCTCGCGGAGAGGGACATATCTGATCAGAGAACACAGGGCAGAACAAGGGGGAGGAGGGGAGAATGGAGCACATCCTGGCCCAATACACCTTGAGGATGATGTTCCCAATCAGAGAAGCCAGTCCACAGAGAAGACCACATGGGCAGCCCCACGATGAGAAACGTCCCTCAAAGACCCATAGCCCTAGAGGGGACAACACTGGACACACAATGTGGGAACTGCGCCCGAACTGATCCTGCCACATCGAGGCATGACACTAAGAGAGTGCAGCAGAAGAGAAAGAAAACGGAGCATCAAAGTCCCCGGGGAATGCCAAAGGTGGACTTTGTGGTCAGGGCTCGGTGCCCCAACAGACAGGACTGGAAAACACTCCTAAAGTTCACCACACAGTCCTTGTTCTTTTCTTTCTTGGTTAGTGTTGTTTTCCTTTAGTGTCATTGGATTTTGGTTGGGTTTTGTTTCCATTTTTCTTTGTTTTTTTTTCTTTTTGCTGCTTGCTTTTGCTCAGTCTTGTTTTGTGCATGTTATTACCTTTACAGGTCTGTCTAATTAAGAGAGGCTGGATGAACAATCTGGAGGAGTAAACATGTGACTGGCCCTTTCCATTGGGCATGGGAGTGAGCACGGTGGGAGGAAAGGAAATGGTGTCAAGAAACCCAGAGACAAGGGAACAACAAGTGATGGAAATCGGTGGTGAGGGGGATGTAGGAGGCCTGGAAGGGCATGATCAAGGGTAATGTAACCAAGAGTAATTATTGAAACCCAAAGGAAGACTGAGCATGGCAGTGGGCACAAGAGGAAAACAAAAGTGTATAGAAGAGTGAGTAGGGCAGCAAGTCCCCTTATAGACGTCTAAATAAAGGCATGTACATATACTTACAAAGGGACATCGGGAAATAGATCTATGTCCATATGTTTATAGATTTAGTATTAAGGTAGCAGATGCACATAGGGCCTCCGCTCAAGGACTCCCTTATTGCAAGAACACTGTTCTATTAAATTGGCATTCTACGATGTTCACCTTCCCTACACGATCACTGACCACAAAGCGGCTTAATAAGCAGATGTGGTGAAGAAAGCCGATGGTGTCCAGCTACCAAAAGATATAGCGTGTGGGGTCTTAAAGGCTTGAAGGTAAAGAAGCAGCCATCTGGCTCAGAAGCAACAGAGCCCACATGGAGGAAGCATACCAGCCTGTGTGATCACAAAGTTTCAAAGGGATAAGGCAACAGGCATCATGAGAACAAAAAAATCTTATCATGGAGAATGAGAGGGCACTGCCGGGTATAGACCCAAAACCTATTTGCAGCGCACTGGATATCCCCTTACAGAAGGATCTCAGAGAGGAGATTAAAGAATACAGGGTATGAGACAGCAAAGATGAAACACAACTTTCCTCCAGTTCTTAATGCTTCCTCTTGCCCCACTATCATGATCCCAGTTCTACCACACTAATCTGGCCAAACTAGAGAAGGTATTCTAGTACCGATAGGAATTTCAAACACGGAGAATCCAGGGTGGATGGGCTCTTTAGGACCAGTGTTATGGGTGGAGATACTGGGAGGGTGGAGGAAGGGCAGGATGGAAAGTGGGAACCGATTACAAGGATCTTCATTGACCTCAAAAGAAAGGTGGGTGAAGATATGACAAAAGAATTAGTCCATTTCCAAGGATTGATGAGGGATGGATGGCAGGCATTGAGGGGGAAAAAATGAGGAGCTGAGGCCAGGGGCTTGGGTGGAGAGTGGAGATTTTGAGAATAATGAGGGCAATTAATGTACAGATGTGCTTCAAACAGCTGATGTATATATGGATTGTGGTTAGTGTTGTAGGAGCCACTAATGAAATGATCATAAAAAAAAAATCTGTGCAGAGGGCTCATGCAAGGATGATCTCAGGCTGGATTAGACCAGTCAAAACAGCTACTGGAGTCGCCTCACCCTGTGTCTATTACTGAGTCAGCCATGATGCTTAGGACCCACAGCCCCAGCAGCTGGCCAGAGAGGGAGGTGGATCTCTGAGGCCATTCCACAGGGGGAATGGTCCTCTGTCCTGCAGGGCCCACCCTCCTTTGTAAGCATGCTGCCTGGGGCAAGGCTTTCATGGAGTCCACACCATGGGAGCTCTACTACTCATGGGGGATTGGCAGGAAGCCTCTGCTCATGCGCACACACCACCAACTAGCTGGAGGATCACCGTGAACAAAGCCTGAGGCAGACAACAAGCCCACTAACTGATGCTGTAAGAGATACAATCAGCATCCAGAAACCTGCAACTGGGAGTAAGAGGCAGCATACCTTGGTCCCAGCCCCTCCCACTCTAATCTACAAGGAGTGACATTGCAAAGCAGAGGGTTTTCATAAAGCACTTCCAGGACTGTGGAATGAGCAGCCTCGTTTGTGGACATGGATACTCTGTGATCCAGACGTACTACCTCCTCCCTTACAGTCAGCTGAGACAAAAACCCTTGCAAGCAGAAAGCCATGCATCTGAACAGTATCCACCAGCCACTCATGTGCAGCACAGCTGCCTCCAAAGAGCCTTCCTGAATGAGAGAGAAATCATGCAGAAGCCTGGTCTGCACTCAAGAGAGTTTTATGAGCGTTAGGGAGGCGTGGTGGGCAAGTCTGGCCGACCCCAGTGGCTGAATTGAATTTACATGGCCTAGATTGGTCAATCCAGGTACAGGAACCACCCAGGTGACCTCCCCTTCATGGCCAGAAATCTGGACCTCTGAGCATGCACAGGGTGCCTCTCCTAACTGGGCTCTTATCTTGGCCCTATGGGCATGCATAACGGATGCCCCAGTCCCTAGTATAGCTACCTAACATTTGCCCCCCTGAAGAGATATGGACCCAAATCTTTGGGGGTACTGGGCGACGACATCTCTAGCTGCTTCCTGCTGGCAAAAGGGGCGAGGTGGGGCTTTGGGTCCATACCCTTCCTACACTGCTGGGAGGGGTTGTCCATTGAGGGCAACTTTATCCAGGATGGATAAGGTTGAGGTGGTCCAGGAGATGGTAGTCGTGGACCTGGCACACTTGGTTCAGAAGCTTTAATCACCCGATAACTTCTGAGAAAAACAAACGGTCTAAAAGGTGAACAGTTTGACTACGACAAGGCTAAGCTTGTGAGGTAGCAGTGGCCTTGAAATTAGGTGAGTGTCACAGGAAACAAAAATAATCTTAGGATTACCAGACATGTGTGTTTGTTCATTGGAAGTACAGGAAGAGGGATAAAAGCATTCACACTTTCCCCTAGGAGGGCACAGGTTTGGGCACTACTAGGTGCAGTCGGATCACTGATTCATTTATGATGCTAAGGTCTTGGACCCGCTGATAAGACCCATCCTTCTTTTTAACCCTATAACGCTTCAATTTTAATTTTTGGAAAAAATTTTCTTTTTGTTGTGGACTTTCATAGTTATAAATATATATATATGTATTAATATATACATTTTTAATGTTATGAAAACATCATGCTTCGCGTTATAGAGTTAAATGGAAATAATGGGCTAGTGCAGGACGAGTCAAAAGTGACCAAAATAGAGTAACTGCCTAAGTCATTTTGAATTTTCTTGGGTTCAATTGGAGTAAAGGCTTGTAAATTACCCGGGGTCCAAATTCCCATGGTGCCTCCTACAACGGGTAGAATGTTCAGGGATGTTTCAGGGCTGGGAGATTAATAACCCCTAAGTCCAGGATACCTTAGGGCAGGGGTCCTTAAACTGTTTACCCAGGGGGCCAGTTCACTATCCCTCGGGCCTTTTGAAGGAAAGACTATAGTTTAAAAAAACAAATATTACGAACAAATTCATGTGCACACTGCACATCTTGATTTGAAGTTCAAAAAAAAAATAAATGGGGCACATACACCCGGCAGAAAGGATCAACGTCCTCGGCTGTCTGCATGTGGCCCACAGGTTGTAGTTTGAGGACCCCTGCTCTCGGCATTCACCAAGAGGATGTGGTTTCAACCCAAAAGCTTGGAGACTCTACAATTTGTTTAAAAGTGATGGGGCAGAAGGAGTCCCTGATTGACCCACGCAAGACTAGTTTTCCCATCCCCTGTTACTAAGAGTTCATAGTTATGGTTAAAGGGAACCAGGATATCCCGATCTGATCCCGTTACTTCAAGTGTGGGCTGACATTGCCACTAAGAAGCCTGCAAATATAAAAGACTTACTCCCTCCCGCAAAGAAAGGGCCCTTGTTTCCAAGGTTTCAGGAAACATGGAAGGACCGGAAAAACAAACGGTCCAAGTTCCCAAAACCACATAGGTGGAGGCCATCCCTCCCCATCACCCTCCCCCACCCCTCCCCTCCCTCACCCCTCCCCTCCCCTCCCCTCCCCATCACTCTCCCCTAATCGGCTTTATCCCATTTTGCAGGAGAACTCTGGGAGTGGGAGAGCTGGCTTCAAACCCTTTCTTTCAACCCCCGCCCTATAAGGTTTCTAGGGTCCAGAAATAGAAAACTTCTAACAGGCCCTTATTGAGTCACTCCCTCCCCCACCGGCCCCCCAAACTCACCCCCACCCCTAACAAGCAGCCCCCCCACACACACTAGTACTGGTATGACTTCCATACTCATCAGCCCACCTGGAATGCTTGCCAACAACTTCTCCAGGTGCTGTTCACAACGGAGGAGGGTAGCCCTTCCAGACAGAGGCCCAGTAAGCAGTCAGTGAACCTGATGGTCAGCGAGCGGGCACTCCCCACTTGAGAGAAACTCTTTTGGCCACTACACCAACAATGTGGGATCTCAATTCCTAGCAAGGCCCAGAGGACTTTACCAGGTATCAACCATTGCTCTTACATGACCCTCTGCAGAAGAGCTAGGAAACCTATGAATTTATCTAAGGTCAGTGAGAATTTTCAGGTTCCTATAAGAGAATATCCGCCTGCCTTTCTAGAGTGGCTGAGGGAAGCCTACGGGCTTTATACCCCTAACGGCCCGGAGGCACTGAAAACAGGAGGGCAATAAGTATTGCCTTTATTACTCAGTCAGTCTGCCTCAGACATGACAAAGAAGTGGGAAGGGTTTGGAGGGAAAAATCTTAGCGATTTGGTACAAGTGGCTCATTGAGTGTATAACAACAGAGATGACCCTAGCACGACAGAGACAAAGAAGCTAGCTAAAATAATCGTAATTGACATGAGATACCCCAGAGACTCAGGAAAAGGAGAGCATGGCCCACTCACGGAGAGACTAACCTGTGGGCACCGCCAAGCCATGGGGAAGGACCAATGTGCCTACTGCAGGAAAGAAGGACACTGGAAAAATCAGTGCCTTGAAAACCCCAGGAGAGGTGCACGACCCTCCACTAGAGTGGATGGGCCTCATCTGCACGTAGAAAGACCCAAGCAAGAGACAATAATGCTTGAAGAAGCTCAATGAAGGGGTCAGGGCTCTGTTTCACTTCGCCGCCAAAAGCCCAGGCTAACTCTCCAAGTAGGAGGCCAGGCAGTAAATTTCTTGGTGGACACAGGGGCCACCTTGTCAGGTTCAGAAAGGAATATGGGCACATTTTTAAGAAGAAAGATGTGAATTACTGTGAGCCTATGATTCCTTCCACAGATAACTCACACCAGAAGGTTTGCATGGAGGGTAGGTGGGTTTCCCAAGACAACAAAATAACAAATACCTATCAGCCCTTTGGCCCAGTTAGCCACCTGGTTATGATATCACTGGCTTCTGGCTCAGCTGCTGAGCCAGTGAAGCAGTTATAGCAGGAGAAGACTAGGTGGCCGGTGGCCATCAACGGAAGGACCAAATCTCCACAGTGGGCTTCCTGTTTCAATATGGAGCCACGTATGTTACCTGCTGGACACCATCTCTATCCTGAGCTCATAATTGCCATCGCAGGTCTATAATGCGGCGCGCAGGTACACACTATATGAAACAGTCTCTGATTAACCCCTCTCGATAACTTGCTGACATGGGAGTCTGGATAATCCTGTACATTTACTTTGCAGATTAGAAAACTCACTCAAAAACACACGGGAGTTGACCCAGAGACACACAACTGGTTAACAACAAAGTCATATTCACAACCAGCGTCTGGACCAAGAGCACGGTGCCCCACATAACTGTGCCCATCGAGCAGTCAATATCTCCTGGACTCTCAAAAGATCTGAGCTGATACCCACCCCCCCACCCCCACATCCTTGCAGCCCCAAAAGATTGTATTTCACAGGATGGCACCGGATCTGCAGCTCGCGGAGAGGGACATATCTGATCAGAGAACACAGGGCAGAACAAGGGGGAGGAGGGGAGAATGGAGCACATCCTGGCCCAATACACCTTGAGGATGATGTTCCCAATCAGAGAAGCCAATCCACAGAGAAGACCACATGGGCAGCCCCACGATGAGAAACGTCCCTCAAAGACCCATAGCCTTAGAGGGGACAACACTGGACACACAGTGTGGGAACTGCGCCCGAACTGATCCTGCCACTTCGATGCATGACACTAAGAGAGTGCAGCGGAAGAGTAAGAAACCGGAGCATCAAAGTCCCCGGGGAATGCCAAAGGTGGACTTTGTGGTCAGGGTTCGGTGCCCCCACAGACTGGACTGGAAAACACTCCTAAAGTTCACCACACAGTCCTTGTACTTTTCTTTCTGGTTAGTGTTGTTTTCTTTTAGTGTCATTGGATTTGGGTTGGGTTTTGTTTTCATTTTTGTTTGTTTTTTTTTCTTTTTGCTGCTTGGTTAACTCAGTCTTGTTTTGTGCATGTTATTACCTTTACAGGTCTGTCTAATTAAGAGAGGCTGGATGAACAATCTGGAGGAGTAAACATGTGACCGGCCCTTTCCATTGGGCATGGGAGTGAGCACGGTGGGGGGAAAGGAAGTGGTGTAAAGAAACCCAGAGACAAGGGTACAACAAGTGATGGAAAACGGTAGTGAGGGGGATGTAGGAGGCCTGGTAGGGCGTGATCAAAGGTAATGTAACCAAGAGGAATTACTGAAACCCAAAGGAAGACTGAGCATGTCAGTGGGCACAAGAGGAAAATCAAAGAGTATAGAAGAGTGAGCTGGGAAGCAAGGGCCAGTTATAGACGTCTAAATAAAGGCATGTACATATGTACATATATTTACAAAGGGGCATGGGGAAATAGATCTATGTCCATATGTTTATAGATTTAGTATTAAGGTAGCAGATGGACATAGGGCCTCCGCTCAAGGACTCCCTCATTGCAATAACACTGTTCTATTAAATTGGCATTCTAAGATGCTCACCTTCCCTACACAATCACTGACCACAAAGCGGCTGCATAAGCAAATGTGGTGAAGAAAGCCGATGGTGTCCAGCTACCTAAAGATATAGCGTGTGGGGTCTTAAAGGCCTGAGGGTAAAGAAACAGCCATCTGGCTCTGAAGCAACAGAGCCCACATGGAGAAAGCATACCAGCCTGTGTGATCACAAAGTTTTAAAGGGATAAGGCAACAGGCATCATGAGAACAAAAAAATCTTATCATGGAGAATGAGAGGGGACTGCCGGGTATAGACCCAAAACCTATTTGCAGTGCACTGGACATCCCCTTACAGAAGGATCTCAGAGTGGAGATTAAAGAATACAGGGTATGAGACAGCAAAGATGAAACACAACTTTCCTCTAGTTCTTAATGCTTTCTCTTGCCCCACTATCATGATCCCAGTTCTACCATACTAATCTGGCCAAACTAGAGAAGGTATTCTAGTACCGATAGGAATTTCAAACACGGGGGATCCAGAGTGGATGGGCCCTTTACCAGTGTTATGAGTGGAGATACTGGGAGGGTGGAGGAAGGGCAGGATGGAAAGTGGGAACCGATTACAAGGATCTTCATTGACCTCAAAAGAAAGGTGGGTGAAAATATGACAAAAGAATTAGTACATTTCCAAGGATTGATGAGGGATGGGTGGCGGGCATTGAGGGGGGAAAAATCAGGAGCTGAGGCCAGGGGCTTGGGTGGAGAGTGGATATTTTGTGAATAAGGAGGGCAATTAATGTACAGATGGGCTTCAAACAGATGATGTATTTATGGATTGTGGTTAGTGTTGTAGGAGCCACTAATGAAAAGATCATAAAAGAAACAAAAATAATCTTGGCAGAGGGCTCATGCAAGGATGATCTCAGGCTGGATTAGACCAGTCAAAACAGCTACTGGAGTCGCCTCACCCTGTGTCTATTACTGAGTCAGCCATGATGCTTAGGACCCACAGCCCCAGCAGCTGGCCAGAGAGGGAGGTGGATCTCTGAGGCCATTCCACAGGGGGAATGGTCCTCTGTCCTGCAGGGCCCACCCTCCTTTGTAAGCATGCTGCCTGGGGCAAGGCTTTCATGGAGTCCACACCATGGGAGCTCTACTACTCATGGGGGATTGGCAGGAAGCCTCTGCTCATGCGCACACACCACCAACTAGCTGGAGGATCTCCGTGAACAAAGCCTGAGGCAGACAACAAGCCCACTAACTGATGCTGTAAGAGATACAATCAGCATCCAGAAACCTGCAACTGGGAGTAAGAGGCAGCATACCTTGGTCCCAGCCCCTCCCACTCTAATCTACAAGGAGTGACATTGCAAAGCAGAGGGTTTTCATAAAGCACTTCCAGGACTGTGGAATGAGCAGCCTCGTTTGTGGACATGGATACTCTGTGATCCAGACGTACTACCTCCTCCCTTACAGTCAGCTGAGACAAAAACCCTTGCAAGCAGAAAGCCATGCATCTGAACAGTATCCACCAGCCACTCATGTGCAGCACAGCTGCCTCCAAAGAGCCTTCCTGAGTGAGAGAGAAATCATGCAGAAGCCTGGTCTGCACTCAAGAGAGTTTTATGAGCGTTAGGGAGGCGTGGTGGGCAAGTCTGGCCGACCCCAGTGGCTGAATTGAATTTACATGGCCTAGATTGGTCAATCCAGGTACAGGAACCACCCAGGTGACCTCCCCTTCATGGCCAGAAATCTGGACCTCTGAGCATGCACAGGGTGCCTCTCCTAACTGGGCTCTTATCTTGGCCCTATGGGCATGCATAACGGATGCCCCAGTCCCTAGTATAGCTACCTAACATTTGCCCCCCTGAAGAGATATGGACCCAAATCTTTGGGGGTACTGGGCGACGACATCTCTAGCTGCTTCCTGCTGGCAAAAGGGGCGAGGTGGGGCTTTGGGTCCATACCCTTCCTACACTGCTGGGAGGGGTTGTCCATTGAGGGCAACTTTATCCAGGATGGATAAGGTTGAGGTGGTCCAGGAGATGGTAGTCGTGGACCTGGCACACTTGGTTCAGAAGCTTTAATCACCCGATAACTTCTGAGAAAAACAAACGGTCTAAAAGGTGAACAGTTTGACTACGACAAGGCTAAGCTTGTGAGGTGGCAGTGGCCTTGAAATTAGGTGAGTGTCACAGGAAACAAAAATAATCTTAGGATTACCAGACATGTGTGTTTGTTCATTGGAAGTACAGGAAGAGGGATAAAAGCATTCACACTTTCCCCTAGGAGGGCACAGGTTTGGGCACTACTAGGTGCAATCGGATCACTGATTCATTTATGATGCTAAGGTCTTGGACCCGCTGATAAGACCCATCCTTCTTTTTAACCCTATAACGCTTCAATTTTAATTTTGGGAAAAAATTTTCTTTTTGTTGTGGACTTTCATAGTTATAAATATATATATATATGTATTAATATATACATTTTTTAATGTTATGAAAACATCATGCTTCGCGTTATAGAGTTAAATGGAAATAATGGGCTAGTGCAGGACGAGTCAAAAGTGACCAAAATAGAGTAACTGCCTAAGTCATTTTGAATTTTCTTGGGTTCAATTGGAGTAAAGGCTTGTAAATTACCCGGGGTCCAAATTCCCATGGTGCCTCCTACAATGGGTAGAATGTTCAGGGATGTTTCAGGGCTGGGAGATTAATAACCCCTAAGTCCAGGATACCTTAGGGCAGGGGTCCTTAAACTGTTTACCCAGGGGGCCAGTTCACTATCCCTCAGGCCTTTTGAAGGAAAGACTATAGTTTAAAAAAACAAATATTACGAACAAATTCATGTGCACACTGCACATCTTGATTTGAAGTTCAAAAAAAAAATAAATGGGGCACATACACCCGGCAGAAAGGATCAACGTCCTCGGCTGTCTGCATGTGGCCCACAGGTTGTAGTTTGAGGACCCCTGCTCTCGGCATTCACCAAGAGGATGTGGTTTCAACCCAAAAGCTTGGAGACTCTACAATTTGTTTAAAAGTGATGGGGCAGAAGGAGTCCCTGATTGACCCACGCAAGACTAGTTTTCCCATCCCCTGTTACTAAGAGTTCATAGTTATGGTTAAAGGGAACCAGGATATCCCGATCTGATCCCGTTACTTCAAGTGTGGGCTGACATTGCCACTAAGAAGCCTGCAAATATAAAAGACTTACTCCCTCCCGCAAAGAAAGGGCCCTTGTTTCCAAGGTTTCAGGAAACATGGAAGGACCGGAAAAACAAACGGTCCAAGTTCCCAAAACCACATAGGTGGAGGCCATCCCTCCCCATCACCCTCCCCCACCCCTCCCCTCCCCCATCCCTCCCCCACCCCTCCCCTCCTCTGCCCTCCCCATCACTCTCCCCTAATCGGCTTTATCCCATTTTGCAGGAGAACTCTGGGAGTGGGAGAGCTGGCTTCAAACCCTTTCTTTCAACCCCCGCCCTATAAGGTTTCTAGGGTCCAGAAATAGAAAACTTCTAACAGGCCCTTATTGAGTCACTCCCTCCCCCACCGGCCCCCCAAACTCACCCCCACCCCTAACAAGCAGCCCCCCACACACACTAGTACTGGTATGACTTCCATACTCATCAGCCCACCTGGAATGCTTGCCAACAACTTCTCCAGGTGCTGTTCACAACGGAGGAGGGTAGCCCTTCCAGACAGAGGCCCAGTAAGCAGTCAGTGAACCTGATGGTCAGCGAGCGGGCACTCCCCACTTGAGAGAAACTCTTTTGGCCACTACACCAACAATGTGGGATCTCAATTCCTAGCAAGGCCCAGAGGACTTTACCAGGTATCAACCATTGCTCTTACATGACCCTCTGCAGAAGAGCTAGGAAACCTATGAATTTATCTAAGGTCAGTGAGAATTTTCAGGTTCCTATAAGAGAATATCCGCCTGCCTTTCTAGAGTGGCTGAGGGAAGCCTACGGGCTTTATACCCCTAACGGCCCGGAGGCACTGAAAACAGGAGGGCAATAAGTATTGCCTTTATTACTCAGTCAGTCTGCCTCAGACATGACAAAGAAGTGGGAAGGGTTTGAAGGGAAAAATCTAAGCGATTTGGTACAAGTGGCTCATTGAGTGTATAACAACAGAGATGACCCTAGCACGAGAGAGACAAAGAAGCTAGCTAAAATAATCGTAATTGACATGAGATACCCCAGAGACTCAGGAAAAGGAGAGCATGGCCCACTCACGGAGAGACTAACCTGTGGGCACCGCCAAGCCATGGGGAAGGACCAATGTGCCTACTGCAGGAAAGAAGGACACTGGAAAAATCAGTGCCTTGAAAACCCCAGGAGAGGTGCACGACCCTCCACTAGAGTGGATGGGCCTCATCTGCACGTAGAAAGACCCAAGCAAGAGACAATAATGCTTGAAGAAGCTCAATGAAGGGGTCAGGGCTCTGTTTCACTTCGCCGCCAAAAGCCCAGGCTAACTCTCCAAGTAGGAGGCCAGGCAGTAAATTTCTTGGTGGACACAGGGGCCACCTTGTCAGGTTCAGAAAGGAATATGGGCACATTTTCAAGAAGAAAGATGTGAATTACTGTGAGCCTATGATTCCTTCCACAGATAACTCACACCAGAAGGTTTGCATGGAGGGTAGGTGGGTTTCCCAAGACAACAAAATAACAAATACCTATCAGCCCTTTGGCCCAGTTAGCCACCTGGTTATGATATCACTGGCTTCTGGCTCAGCTGCTGAGCCAGTGAAGCAGTTATAGCAGCAGAACACTAGGTGGCCGGTGGCCATCAACGGAAGGACCAAATCTCCACAGTGGGCTTCCTGTTTCAATATGGAGCCACGTATGTTACCTGCTGGACACCATCTCTATCCTGAGCTCATAATTGCCATCGCAGGTCTATAATGCGGCGCGCAGGTACACACTATATGAAACAGTCTCTGATTAACCCCTCTCGATAACTTGCTGACATGGGAGTCTGGATAATCCTGTACATTTACTTTGCAGATTAGAAAACTCACTCAAAAACACACGGGAGTTGACCCAGAGACACACAACTGGTTAACAACAAAGTCATATTCACAACCAGCGTCTGGACCAAGAGCACGGTGCCCCACATAACTGTGCCCATCGAGCAGTCAATATCTCCTGGACTCTCAAAAGATCTGAGCTGATACCCACCCCCCCACCCCCACATCCTTGCAGCCCCAAAAGATTGTATTTCACAGGATGGCACCGGATCTGCAGCTCGCGGAGAGGGACATATCTGATCAGAGAACACAGGGCAGAACAAGGGGGAGGAGGGGAGAATGGAGCACATCCTGGCCCAATACACCTTGAGGATGATGTTCCCAATCAGAGAAGCCAATCCACAGAGAAGACCACATGGGCAGCCCCACGATGAGAAACGTCCCTCAAAGACCCATAGCCTTAGAGGGGACAACACTGGACACACAGTGTGGGAACTGCGCCCGAACTGATCCTGCCACTTCGATGCATGACACTAAGAGAGTGCAGCGGAAGAGTAAGAAACCGGAGCATCAAAGTCCCCGGGGAATGCCAAAGGTGGACTTTGTGGTCAGGGTTCGGTGCCCCCACAGACTGGACTGGAAAACACTCCTAAAGTTCACCACACAGTCCTTGTACTTTTCTTTCTGGTTAGTTTTGTTTTCTTTTAGTGTCATTGGATTTGGGTTGGGTTTTGTTTTCATTTTTGTTTGTTTTTTTTTCTTTTTGCTGCTTGGTTTAGCTCAGTCTTGTTTTGTGCATGTTATTACCTTTACAGGTCTGTCTAATTAAGAGAGGCTGGATGAACAATCTGGAGGAGTAAACATGTGACCGGCCCTTTCCATTGGGCATGGGAGTGAGCACGGTGGGGGGAAAGGAAGTGGTGTAAAGAAACCCAGAGACAAGGGTACAACAAGTGATGGAAAACGGTAGTGAGGGGGATGTAGGAGGCCTGGTAGGGCGTGATCAAAGGTAATGTAACCAAGAGGAATTACTGAAACCCAAAGGAAGACTGAGCATGTCAGTGGGCACAAGAGGAAAATCAAAGAGTATAGAAGAGTGAGCTGGGAAGCAAGGGCCAGTTATAGACGTCTAAATAAAGGCATGTACATATGTACATATATTTACAAAGGGGCATGGGGAAATAGATCTATGTCCATATGTTTATAGATTTAGTATTAAGGTAGCAGATGGACATAGGGCCTCCGCTCAAGGACTCCCTCATTGCAATAACACTGTTCTATTAAATTGGCATTCTAAGATGCTCACCTTCCCTACACAATCACTGACCACAAAGCGGCTGCATAAGCAAATGTGGTGAAGAAAGCCGATGGTGTCCAGCTACCTAAAGATATAGCGTGTGGGGTCTTAAAGGCCTGAGGGTAAAGAAACAGCCATCTGGCTCTGAAGCAACAGAGCCCACATGGAG
Source organism: Tenrec ecaudatus (assembly GCF_050624435.1). Taxonomy (NCBI): domain Eukaryota; kingdom Metazoa; phylum Chordata; class Mammalia; order Afrosoricida; family Tenrecidae; genus Tenrec; species Tenrec ecaudatus. The sequence continues at coordinate 524,264 of NW_027458873.1, forward strand.
AAAGCATACCAGCCTGTGTGATCACAAAGTTTTAAAGGGATAAGGCAACAGGCATCATGAGAACAAAAAAATCTTATCATGGAGAATGAGAGGGGACTGCCGGGTATAGACCCAAAACCTATTTGCAGTGCACTGGACATCCCCTTACAGAAGGATCTCAGAGTGGAGATTAAAGAATACAGGGTATGAGACAGCAAAGATGAAACACAACTTTCCTCTAGTTCTTAATGCTTTCTCTTGCCCCACTATCATGATCCCAGTTCTACCATACTAATCTGGCCAAACTAGAGAAGGTATTCTAGTACCGATAGGAATTTCAAACACGGGGGATCCAGAGTGGATGGGCCCTTTACCAGTGTTATGAGTGGAGATACTGGGAGGGTGGAGGAAGGGCAGGATGGAAAGTGGGAACCGATTACAAGGATCTTCATTGACCTCAAAAGAAAGGTGGGTGAAAATATGACAAAAGAATTAGTACATTTCCAAGGATTGATGAGGGATGGGTGGCGGGCATTGAGGGGGGAAAAATGAGGAGCTGAGGCCAGGGGCTTGGGTGGAGAGTGGATATTTTGTGAATAAGGAGGGCAATTAATGGACAGATGGGCTTCAAACAGATGATGTATTTATGGATTGTGGTTAGTGTTGTAGGAGCCACTAATGAAAAGATCATAAAAGAAACAAAAATAATCTTGGCAGAGGGCTCATGCAAGGATGATCTCAGGCTGGATTAGACCAGTCAAAACAGCTACTGGAGTCGCCTCACCCTGTGTCTATTACTGAGTCAGCCATGATGCTTAGGACCCACAGCCCCAGCAGCTGGCCAGAGAGGGAGGTGGATCTCTGAGGCCATTCCACAGGGGGAATGGTCCTCTGTCCTGCAGGGCCCACCCTCCTTTGTAAGCATGCTGCCTGGGGCAAGGCTTTCATGGAGTCCACACCATGGGAGCTCTACTACTCATGGGGGATTGGCAGGAAGCCTCTGCTCATGCGCACACACCACCAACTAGCTGGAGGATCTCCGTGAACAAAGCCTGAGGCAGACAACAAGCCCACTAACTGATGCTGTAAGAGATACAATCAGCATCCAGAAACCTGCAACTGGGAGTAAGAGGCAGCATACCTTGGTCCCAGCCCCTCCCATTCTAATCTACAAGGAGTGACATTGCAAAGCAGAGGGTTTTCATAAAGCACTTCCAGGACTGTGGAATGAGCAGCCTCGTTTGTGGACATGGATACTCTGTGATCCAGACGTACTACCTCCTCCCTTACAGTCAGCTGAGACAAAAACCCTTGCAAGCAGAAAGCCATGCATCTGAACAGTATCCACCAGCCACTCATGTGCAGCACAGCTGCCTCCAAAGAGCCTTCCTGAGTGAGAGAGAAATCATGCAGAAGCCTGGTCTGCACTCAAGAGAGTTTTATGAGCGTTAGGGAGGCGTGGTGGGCAAGTCTGGCCGACCCCAGTGGCTGAATTGAATTTACATGGCCTAGATTGGTCAATCCAGGTACAGGAACCACCCAGGTGACCTCCCCTTCATGGCCAGAAATCTGGACCTCTGAGCATGCACAGGGTGCCTCTCCTAACTGGGCTCTTATCTTGGCCCTATGGGCATGCATAACGGATGCCCCAGTCCCTAGTATAGCTACCTAACATTTGCCCCCCTGAAGAGATATGGACCCAAATCTTTGGGGGTACTGGGCGACGACATCTCTAGCTGCTTCCTGCTGGCAAAAGGGGCGAGGTGGGGCTTTGGGTCCATACCCTTCCTACACTGCTGGGAGGGGTTGTCCATTGAGGGCAACTTTATCCAGGATGGATAAGGTTGAGGTGGTCCAGGAGATGGTAGTCGTGGACCTGGCACACTTGGTTCAGAAGCTTTAATCACCCGATAACTTCTGAGAAAAACAAACGGTCTAAAAGGTGAACAGTTTGACTACGACAAGGCTAAGCTTGTGAGGTGGCAGTGGCCTTGAAATTAGGTGAGTGTCACAGGAAACAAAAATAATCTTAGGATTACCAGACATGTGTGTTTGTTCATTGGAAGTACAGGAAGAGGGATAAAAGCATTCACACTTTCCCCTAGGAGGGCACAGGTTTGGGCACTACTAGGTGCAGTCGGATCACTGATTCATTTATGATGCTAAGGTCTTGGACTCGCTGATAAGACCCATCCTTCTTTTTAACCCTATAACGCTTCAATTTTAATTTTTGGAAAAAATTTTCTTTTTGTTGTGGACTTTCATAGTTATAAATATATATATATGTATTAATATATACATTTTTAATGTTATGAAAACATCATGCTTCGCGTTATAGAGTTAAATGGAAATAATGGGCTAGTGCAGGACGAGTCAAAAGTGACCAAAATAGAGTAACTGCCTAAGTCATTTTGAATTTTCTTGGGTTCAATTGGAGTAAAGGCTTGTAAATTACCCGGGGTCCAAATTCCCATGGTGCCTCCTACAACGGGTAGAATGTTCAGGGATGTTTCAGGGCTGGGAGATTAATAACCCCTAAGTCCAGGATACCTTAGGGCAGGGGTCCTTAAACTGTTTACCCAGGGGGCCAGTTCACTATCCCTCGGGCCTTTTGAAGGAAAGACTATAGTTTAAAAAAACAAATATTACGAACAAATTCATGTGCACACTGCACATCTTGATTTGAAGTTCAAAAAAAAAATAAATGGGGCACATACACCCGGCAGAAAGGATCAACGTCCTCGGCTGTCTGCATGTGGCCCACAGGTTGTAGTTTGAGGACCCCTGCTCTCGGCATTCACCAAGAGGATGTGGTTTCAACCCAAAAGCTTGGAGACTCTACAATTTGTTTAAAAGTGATGGGGCAGAAGGAGTCCCTGATTGACCCACGCAAGACTAGTTTTCCCATCCCCTGTTACTAAGAGTTCATAGTTATGGTTAAAGGGAACCAGGATATCCCGATCTGATCCCGTTACTTCAAGTGTGGGCTGACATTGCCACTAAGAAGCCTGCAAATATAAAAGACTTACTCCCTCCCGCAAAGAAAGGGCCCTTGTTTCCAAGGTTTCAGGAAACATGGAAGGACCGGAAAAACAAACGGTCCAAGTTCCCAAAACCACATAGGTGGAGGCCATCCCTCCCCATCACCCTCCCCCACCCCTCCCCTCCCCCATCCCTCCCCCACCCCTCCCCTCCCCTGCCCTCCCCATCACTCTCCCCTAATCGGCTTTATCCCATTTTGCAGGAGAACTCTGGGAGTGGGAGAGCTGGCTTCAAACCCTTTCTTTCAACCCCCGCCCTATAAGGTTTCTAGGGTCCAGAAATAGAAAACTTCTAACAGGCCCTTATTGAGTCACTCCCTCCCCCACCGGCCCCCCAAACTCACCCCCACCCCTAACAAGCAGCCCCCCACACACACTAGTACTGGTATGACTTCCATACTCATCAGCCCACCTGGAATGCTTGCCAACAACTTCTCCAGGTGCTGTTCACAACGGAGGAGGGTAGCCCTTCCAGACAGAGGCCCAGTAAGCAGTCAGTGAACCTGATGGTCAGCGAGCGGGCACTCCCCACTTGAGAGAAACTCTTTTGGCCACTACACCAACAATGTGGGATCTCAATTCCTAGCAAGGCCCAGAGGACTTTACCAGGTATCAACCATTGCTCTTACATGACCCTCTGCAGAAGAGCTAGGAAACCTATGAATTTATCTAAGGTCAGTGAGAATTTTCAGGTTCCTATAAGAGAATATCCGCCTGCCTTTCTAGAGTGGCTGAGGGAAGCCTACGGGCTTTATACCCCTAACGGCCCGGAGGCACTGAAAACAGGAGGGCAATAAGTATTGCCTTTATTACTCAGTCAGTCTGCCTCAGACATGACAAAGAAGTGGGAAGGGTTTGAAGGGAAAAATCTTAGCGATTTGGTACAAGTGGCTCATTGAGTGTATAACAACAGAGATGACCCTAGCACGACAGAGACAAAGAAGCTAGCTAAAATAATCGTAATTGCCATGAGATACCCCAGAGACTCAGGAAAAGGAGAGCATGGCCCACTCACGGAGAGACTAACCTGTGGGCACCGCCAAGCCATGGGGAAGGACCAATGTGCCTACTGCAGGAAAGAAGGACACTGGAAAAATCAGTGCCTTGAAAACCCCAGGAGAGGTGCACGACCCTCCACTAGAGTGGATGGGCCTCATCTGCACGTAGAAAGACCCAAGCAAGAGACAATAATGCTTGAAGAAGCTCAATGAAGGGGTCAGGGCTCTGTTTCACTTCGCCGCCAAAAGCCCAGGCTAACTCTCCAAGTAGGAGGCCAGGCAGTAAATTTCTTGGTGGACACAGGGGCCACCTTGTCAGGTTCAGAAAGGAATATGGGCACATTTTCAAGAAGAAAGATGTGAATTACTGTGAGCCTATGATTCCTTCCACAGATAACTCACACCAGAAGGTTTGCATGGAGGGTAGGTGGGTTTCCCAAGACAACAAAATAACAAATATCTATCAGCCCTTTGGCCCAGTTAGCCACCTGGTTATGATATCACTGGCTTCTGGCTCAGCTGCTGAGCCAGTGAAGCAGTTATAGCAGGAGAAGACTAGGTGGCCAGTGGCCATCAACGGAAGGAAGAAATCTCCACAGTGGGCTTCCTGTTTCAATATGGAGCCACGTATGTTACCTGCTGGACACCATCTCTATCCTGAGCTCATAATTGCCATCGCAGGTCTAGAATGCGGCGCGCAGGTACACACTATATGAAACAGTCTCTGATTAACCCCTCTCGATAACTTGCTGACATGGGAGTCTGGATAATCCTGTACATTTACTTTGCAGATTAGAAAACTCACTCAAAAACACACGGGAGTTGACCCAGAGACACACAACTGGTTAACAACAAAGTCATATTCACAACCAGCGTCTGGACCAAGAGCACAGTGCCCCCACAGAACTGTGCCCATCGAGCAGTCAATATCTCCTGGACTCTCAAAAGATCTGAGCTGATACCCACCCCCCCGTCCTCCACATCCTTGCAGCCCCAAAAGATTGTATTTCACAGGATGGCACCGGATCTGCAGCTCGCGGAGAGGGACATATCTGATCAGAGAACACAGAGCAGAACAAGGGGGAGGAGGGGAGAATGGAGCACACCCTGGCCCAATACACCTTGAGGATGATGTTCCCAATCAGAGAAGCCAATCCACAGAGAAGACCACATGGGCAGCCCCACGATGAGAAACGTCCCTCAAAGACCCATAGCCTTAGAGGGGACAACACTGGACACACAGTGTGGGAACTGCGCCCGAACTGATCCTGCCACTTCGATGCATGACACTAAGAGAGTGCAGCGGAAGAGTAAGAAACCGGAGCATCAAAGTCCCCGGGGAATGCCAAAGGTGGACTTTGTGGTCAGGGTTCGGTGCCCCCACAGACTGGACTGGAAAACACTCCTAAAGTTCACCACACAGTCCTTGTATTTTCTTTTTGGTTAGTGTTGTTTTCTTTTAGTGTCATTGGATTTGGGTTGGGTTTTGTTTTCATTTTTGTTTGTTTTTTTTTCTTTTTGCTGCTTGGTTTAGCTCAGTCTTGTTTTGTGCATGTTATTACCTTTACAGGTCTGTCTAATTAAGAGAGGCTGGATGAACAATCTGGAGGAGTAAACATGTGACCGGCCCTTTCCATTGGGCATGGGAGTGAGCACTGTTGGGCGAAAGGAAGTGGTGTAAAGAAACCCAGAGACAAGGGTACAACAAGTGATGGAAAACGGTAGTGAGGGGGATGTAGGAGGCCTGGTAGGGCGTGATCAAAGGTAATGTAACCAAGAGGAATTACTGAAACCCAAAGGAAGACTGAGCATGTCAGTGGGCACAAGAGGAAAATCAAAGAGTATAGAAGAGTGAGCTGGGAAGCAAGGGCCAGTTATAGACGTCTAAATAAAGGCATGTACATATGTACATATATTTACAAAGGGGCATGGGGAAATAGATCTATGTCCATATGTTTATAGATTTAGTATTAAGGTAGCAGATGGACATAGGGCCTCCGCTCAAGGACTCCCTCATTGCAATAACACTGTTCTATTAAATTGGCATTCTAAGATGCTCACCTTCCCTACACAATCACTGACCACAAAGCGGCTGCATAAGCAAATGTGGTGAAGAAAGCCGATGGTGTCCAGCTACCTAAAGATATAGCGTGTGGGGTCTTAAAGGCCTGAGGGTAAAGAAACAGCCATCTGGCTCTGAAGCAACAGAGCCCACATGGAGAAAGCATACCAGCCTGTGTGATCACAAAGTTTTAAAGGGATAAGGCAACAGGCATCATGAGAACAAAAAAATCTTATCATGGAGAATGAGAGGGGACTGCCGGGTATAGACCCAAAACCTATTTGCAGTGCACTGGACATCCCCTTACAGAAGGATCTCAGAGTGGAGATTAAAGAATACAGGGTATGAGACAGCAAAGATGAAACACAACTTTCCTCTAGTTCTTAATGCTTTCTCTTGCCCCACTATCATGATCCCAGTTCTACCATACTAATCTGGCCAAACTAGAGAAGGTATTCTAGTACCGATAGGAATTTCAAACACGGGGGATCCAGAGTGGATGGGCCCTTTACCAGTGTTATGAGTGGAGATACTGGGAGGGTGGAGGAAGGGCAGGATGGAAAGTGAGAACCGATTACAAGGATCTTCATTGACCTCAAAAGAAAGGTGGGTGAAAATATGACAAAAGAATTAGTACATTTCCAAGGATTGATGAGGGATGGGTGGCGGGCATTGAGGGGGGAAAAATGAGGAGCTGAGGCCAGGGGCTTGGGTGGAGAGTGGATATTTTGTGAATAAGGAGGGCAATTAATGTACAGATGGGCTTCAAACAGATGATGTATTTATGGATTGTGGTTAGTGTTGTAGGAGCCACTAATGAAAAGATCATAAAAGAAACAAAAATAATCTTGGCAGAGGGCTCATGCAAGGAAGATCTCAGGCTGGATTAGACCAGTCAAAACAGCTACTGGAGTCGCCTCACCCTGTGTCTATTACTGAGTCAGCCATGATGCTTAGGACCCACAGCCCCAGCAGCTGGCCAGAGAGGGAGGTGGATCTCTGAGGCCATTCCACAGGGGGAATGGTCCTCTGTCCTGCAGGGCCCACCCTCCTTTGTAAGCATGCTGCCTGGGGCAAGGCTTTCATGGAGTCCACACCATGGGAGCTCTACTACTCATGGGGGATTGGCAGGAAGCCTCTGCTCATGCGCACACACCACCAACTAGCTGGAGGATCTCCGTGAACAAAGCCTGAGGCAGACAACAAGCCCACTAACTGATTCTGTAAGAGATACAATCAGCATCCAGAAACCTGCAACTGGGAGTAAGAGGCAGCATACCTTGGTCCCAGCCCCTCCCACTCTAATCTACAAGGAGTGACATTGCAAAGCAGAGGGTTTTCATAAAGCACTTCCAGGACTGTGGAATGAGCAGCCTCGTTTGTGGACATGGATACTCTGTGATCCAGACGTACTACCTCCTCCCTTACAGTCAGCTGAGACAAAAACCCTTGCAAGCAGAAAGCCATGCATCTGAACAGTATCCACCAGCCACTCATGTGCAGCACAGCTGCCTCCAAAGAGCCTTCCTGAGTGAGAGAGAAATCATGCAGAAGCCTGGTCTGCACCCAAGAGAGTTTTATGAGCGTTAGGGAGGCGTGGTGGGCAAGTCTGGCCAACCCCAGTGGCTGAATTGAATTTACATGGCCTAGATTGGTCAATCCAGGTACAGGAACCACCCAGGTGACCTCCCCTTCATGGCCAGAAATCTGGACCTCTGAGCATGCACAGGTTGCCTCTCCTAACTGGGCTCTTATCTTGGCCCTATGGGCATGCATAACGGATGCCCCAGTCCCTAGCATAGCTACCAAACATTTGCCCCCCTGAAGAGATATGGACCCAAATCTTTGGGGTACTGGGCGACGACATCTCTAGCTGCTTCCTGCTGGCAAAAGGGGCGAGGTGGGGCTTTGGGTCCATACCCTTCCTACACTGCTGGGAGGGGTTGTCCATTGAGGGCAACTTTATCCAGGATGGATAAGGTTGAGGTGGTCCAGGAGATGGTAGTCGTGGACCTGGCACACTTGGTTCAGAAGCTTTAATCACCCGATAACTTCTGAGAAAAACAAACGGTCTAAAAGGTGAACAGTTTGACTACGACAAGGCTAAGCTTGTGAGGTGGCAGTGGCCTTGAAATTAGGTGAGTGTCACAGGAAACAAAAATAATCTTAGGATTACCAGACATGTGTGTTTGTTCATTGGAAGTACAGGAAGAGGGATAAAAGCATTCACACTTTCCCCTAGGAGGGCACAGGTTTGGGCACTACTAGGTGCAGTCGGATCACTGATTCATTTATGATGCTAAGGTCTTGGACCCGCTGATAAGACCCATCCTTCTTTTTAACCCTATAACGCTTCAATTTTAATTTTGGGAAAAAATTTTCTTTTTGTTGTGGACTTTCATAGTTATAAATATATATATATGTATTAATATATACATTTTTTAATGTTATGAAAACATCATGCTTCGCGTTATAGAGTTAAATGGAAATAATGGGCTAGTGCAGGACGAGTCAAAAGTGACCAAAATAGAGTAACTGCCTAAGTCATTTTGAATTTTCTTGGGTTCAATTGGAGTAAAGGCTTGTAAATTACCCGGGGTCCAAATTCCCATGGTGCCTCCTACAATGGGTAGAATGTTCAGGGATGTTTCAGGGCTGGGAGATTAATAACCCCTAAGTCCAGGATACCTTAGGGCAGGGGTCCTTAAACTGTTTACCCAGGGGGCCAGTTCACTATCCCTCAGGCCTTTTGAAGGAAAGACTATAGTTTAAAAAAACAAATATTACGAACAAATTCATGTGCACACTGCACATCTTGATTTGAAGTTCACAAAAAAAATAAATGGGGCACATACACCCGGCAGAAAGGATCAACGTCCTCGGCTGTCTGCATGTGGCCCACAGGTTGTAGTTTGAGGACCCCTGCCCTCGGCATTCACCAAGAGGATGTGGTTTCAACCCAAAAGCTTGGAGACTCTACAATTTGTTTAAAAGTGATGGGGCAGAAGGAGTCCCTGATTGACCCACGCAAGACTAGTTTTCCCATCCCCTGTTACTAAGAGTTCATAGTTATGGTTAAAGGGAACCAGGATATCCCGATCTGATCCCGTTACTTCAAGTGTGGGCTGACATTGCCACTAAGAAGCCTGCAAATATAAAAGACTTACTCCCTCCCGCAAAGAAAGGGCCCTTGTTTCCAAGGTTTCAGGAAACATGGAAGGACCGGAAAAACAAACGGTCCAAGTTCCCAAAACCACATAGGTGGAGGCCATCCCTCCCCATCACCCTCCCCCACCCCTCCCCTCCCCCATCCTTCCCCCACCCCTCCCCTCCCCTGCCCTCCCCATCACTCTCCCCTAATCGGCTTTATCCCATTTTGCAGGAGAACTCTGGGAGTGGGAGAGCTGGCTTCAAACCCTTTCTTTCAACCCCCGCCCTATAAGGTTTCTAGGGTCCAGAAATAGAAAACTTCTAACAGGCCCTTATTGAGTCACTCCCTCCCCCACCGGCCCCCCAAACTCACCCCCACCCCTAACAAGCAGCCCCCCACACACACTAGTACTGGTATGACTTCCATACTCATCAGCCCACCTGGAATGCTTGCCAACAACTTCTCCAGGTGCTGTTCACAACGGAGGAGGGTAGCCCTTCCAGACAGAGGCCCAGTAAGCAGTCAGTGAACCTGATGGTCAGCGAGCGGGCACTCCCCACTTGAGAGAAACTCTTTTGGCCACTACACCAACAATGTGGGATCTCAATTCCTAGCAAGGCCCAGAGGACTTTACCAGGTATCAACCATTGCTCTTACATGACCCTCTGCAGAAGAGCTAGGAAACCTATGAATTTATCTAAGGTCAGTGAGAATTTTCAGGTTCCTATAAGAGAATATCCGCCTGCCTTTCTAGAGTGGCTGAGGGAAGCCTACGGGCTTTATACCCCTAACGGCCCGGAGGCACTGAAAACAGGAGGGCAATAAGTATTGCCTTTATTACTCAGTCAGTCTGCCTCAGACATGACAAAGAAGTGGGAAGGGTTTGAAGGGAAAAATCTTAGCGATTTGGTACAAGTGGCTCATTGAGTGTATAACAACAGAGATGACCCTAGCACGACAGAGACAAAGAAGCTAGCTAAAATAATCGTAATTGCCATGAGATACCCCAGAGACTCAGGAAAAGGAGAGCATGGCCCACTCACGGAGAGACTAACCTGTGGGCACCGCCAAGCCATGGGGAAGGACCAATGTGCCTACTGCAGGAAAGAAGGACACTGGAAAAATCAGTGCCTTGAAAACCCCAGGAGAGGTGCACGACCCTCCACTAGAGTGGATGGGCCTCATCTGCACGTAGAAAGACCCAAGCAAGAGACAATAATGCTTGAAGAAGCTCAATGAAGGGGTCAGGGCTCTGTTTCACTTCGCCGCCAAAAGCCCAGGCTAACTCTCCAAGTAGGAGGCCAGGCAGTAAATTTTTTGGTGGACACAGGGGCCACCTTGTCAGGTTCAGAAAGGAATATGGGCACATTTTCAAGAAGAAAGATGTGAATTACTGTGAGCCTATGATTCCTTCCACAGATAACTCACACCAGAAGGTTTGCATGGAGGGTAGGTGGGTTTCCCAAGACAACAAAATAACAAATATCTATCAGCCCTTTGGCCCAGTTAGCCACCTGGTTATGATATCACTGGCTTCTGGCTCAGCTGCTGAGCCAGTGAAGCAGTTATAGCAGGAGAAGACTAGGTGGCCGGTGGCCATCAACGGAAGGACCAAATCTCCACAGTGGGCTTCCTGTTTCAATATGGAGCCACGTATGTTACCTGCTGGACACCATCTCTATCCTGAGCTCATAATTGCCATCGCAGGTCTAGAATGCGGCGCGCAGGTACACACTATATGAAACAGTCTCTGATTAACCCCTCTCGATAACTTGCTGACATGGGAGTCTGGATAATCCTGTACATTTACTTTGCAGATTAAAAAACTCACTCAAAAACACACGGGAGTTGACCCAGAGACACACAACTGGTTAACAACAAAGTCATATTCACAACCAGCGTCTGGACCAAGAGCACGGTGCCCCACAGAACTGTGCCCATTGAGCAGTCAATATCTCCTGGACTCTCAAAAGATCTGAGCTGATACCCACCCCCCCACATCCTTGCAGCCCCAAAAGATTGTATTTCACAGGATGGCACCGGATCTGCAGCTCGCGGAGAGGGACATATTTGATCAGAGAACACAGGGCAGAACAAGGGGGAGGAGGGGAGAATGGAGCACATCCTGGCCCAATACACCTTGAGGATGATGTTCCCAATCAGAGAAGCCAATCCACAGAGAAGACCACATGGGCAGCCCCACGATGAGAAACGTCCCTCAAAGACCCATAGCCTTAGAGGGGACAACACTGGACACACAGTGTGGGAACTGCGCCCGAACTGATCCTGCCACTTCGATGCATGACACTAAGAGAGTGCAGCGGAAGAGTAAGAAACCGGAGCATCAAAGTCCCCGGGGAATGCCAAAGGTGGACTTTGTGGTCAGGGTTCGGTGCCCCCACAGACTGGACTGGAAAACACTCCTAAAGTTCACCACACAGTCCTTGTACTTTTCTTTCTGGTTAGTGTTGTTTTCTTTTAGTGTCATTGGATTTGGGTTGGGTTTTGTTTTCATTTTTGTTTGTTTTTTTTTCTTTTTGCTGCTTGGTTTAGCTCAGTCTTGTTTTGTGCATGTTATTACCTTTACAGGTCTGTCTAATTAAGAGAGACTGGATGAACAATCTGGAGGAGTAAACATGTGACCGGCCCTTTCCATTGGGCATGGGAGTGAGCACGGTGGGGGGAAAGGAAGTGGTGTAAAGAAACCCAGAGACAAGGGTACAACAAGTGATGGAAAACGGTAGTGAGGGGGATGTAGGAGGCCTGGTAGGGCGTGATCAAAGGTAATGTAACCAAGAGGAATTACTGAAACCCAAAGGAAGACTGAGCATGTCAGTGGGCACAAGAGGAAAATCAAAGAGTATAGAAGAGTGAGCTGGGAAGCAAGGGCCAGTTATAGACGTCTAAATAAAGGCATGTACATATGTACATATATTTACAAAGGGGCATGGGGAAATAGATCTATGTCCATATGTTTATAGATTTAGTATTAAGGTAGCAGATGGACATAGGGCCTCCGCTCAAGGACTCCCTCATTGCAATAACACTGTTCTATTAAATTGGCATTCTAAGATGCTCACCTTCCCTACACAATCACTGACCACAAAGCGGCTGCATAAGCAAATGTGGTGAAGAAAGCCGATGGTGTCCAGCTACCTAAAGATATAGCGTGTGGGGTCTTAAAGGCCTGAGGGTAAAGAAACAGCCATCTGGCTCTGAAGCAACAGAGCCCACATGGAGAAAGCATACCAGCCTGTGTGATCACAAAGTTTTAAAGGGATAAGGCAACAGGCATCATGAGAACAAAAAAATCTTATCATGGAGAATGAGAGGGGACTGCCGGGTATAGACCCAAAACCTATTTGCAGTGCACTGGACATCCCCTTACAGAAGGATCTCAGAGTGGAGATTAAAGAATACAGGGTATGAGACAGCAAAGATGAAACACAACTTTCCTCTAGTTCTTAATGCTTTCTCTTGCCCCACTATCATGATCCCAGTTCTACCATACTAATCTGGCCAAACTAGAGAAGGTATTCTAGTACCGATAGGAATTTCAAACACGGGGGATCCAGAGTGGATGGGCCCTTTACCAGTGTTATGAGTGGAGATACTGGGAGGGTGGAGGAAGGGCAGGATGGAAAGTGGGAACCGATTACAAGGATCTTCATTGACCTCAAAAGAAAGGTGGGTGAAAATATGACAAAAGAATTAGTACATTTCCAAGGATTGATGAGGGATGGGTGGCGGGCATTGAGGGGGGAAAAATGAGGAGCTGAGGCCAGGGGCTTGGGTGGAGAGTGGATATTTTGTGAATAAGGAGGGCAATTAATGTACAGATGGGCTTCAAACAGATGATGTATTTATGGATTGTGGTTAGTGTTGTAGGAGCCACTAATGAAAAGATCATAAAAGAAACAAAAATAATCTTGGCAGAGGGCTCATGCAAGGATGATCTCAGGCTGGATTAGACCAGTCAAAACAGCTACTGGAGTCGCCTCACCCTGTGTCTATTACTGAGTCAGCCATGATGCTTAGGACCCACAGCCCCAGCAGCTGGCCAGAGAGGGAGGTGGATCTCTGAGGCCATTCCACAGGGGGAATGGTCCTCTGTCCTGCAGGGCCCACCCTCCTTTGTAAGCATGCTGCCTGGGGCAAGGCTTTCATGGAGTCCACACCATGGGAGCTCTACTACTCATGGGGGATTGGCAGGAAGCCTCTGCTCATGCGCACACACCACCAACTAGCTGGAGGATCTCCGTGAACAAAGCCTGAGGCAGACAACAAGCCCACTAACTGATGCTGTAAGAGATACAATCAGCATCCAGAAACCTGCAACTGGGAGTAAGAGGCAGCATACCTTGGTCCCAGCCCCTCCCATTCTAATCTACAAGGAGTGACATTGCAAAGCAGAGGGTTTTCATAAAGCACTTCCAGGACTGTGGAATGAGCAGCCTCGTTTGTGGACATGGATACTCTGTGATCCAGACGTACTACCTCCTCCCTTACAGTCAGCTGAGACAAAAACCCTTGCAAGCAGAAAGCCATGCATCTGAACAGTATCCACCAGCCACTCATGTGCAGCACAGCTGCCTCCAAAGAGCCTTCCTGAGTGAGAGAGAAATCATGCAGAAGCCTGGTCTGCACTCAAGAGAGTTTTATGAGCGTTAGGGAGGCGTGGTGGGCAAGTCTGGCCGACCCCAGTGGCTGAATTGAATTTACATGGCCTAGATTGGTCAATCCAGGTACAGGAACCACCCAGGTGACCTCCCCTTCATGGCCAGAAATCTGGACCTCTGAGCATGCACAGGGTGCCTCTCCTAACTGGGCTCTTATCTTGGCCCTATGGGCATGCATAACGGATGCCCCAGTCCCTAGTATAGCTACCTAACATTTGCCCCCCTGAAGAGATATGGACCCAAATCTTTGGGGGTACTGGGCGACGACATCTCTAGCTGCTTCCTGCTGGCAAAAGGGGCGAGGTGGGGCTTTGGGTCCATACCCTTCCTACACTGCTGGGAGGGGTTGTCCATTGAGGGCAACTTTATCCAGGATGGATAAGGTTGAGGTGGTCCAGGAGATGGTAGTCGTGGACCTGGCACACTTGGTTCAGAAGCTTTAATCACCCGATAACTTCTGAGAAAAACAAACGGTCTAAAAGGTGAACAGTTTGACTACGACAAGGCTAAGCTTGTGAGGTGGCAGTGGCCTTGAAATTAGGTGAGTGTCACAGGAAACAAAAATAATCTTAGGATTACCAGACATGTGTGTTTGTTCATTGGAAGTACAGGAAGAGGGATAAAAGCATTCACACTTTCCCCTAGGAGGGCACAGGTTTGGGCACTACTAGGTGCAGTCGGATCACTGATTCATTTATGATGCTAAGGTCTTGGACCCGCTGATAAGACCCATCCTTCTTTTTAACCCTATAACGCTTCAATTTTAATTTTGGGAAAAAATTTTCTTTTTGTTGTGGACTTTCATAGTTATAAATATATATATATGTATTAATATATACATTTTTTAATGTTATGAAAACATCATGCTTCGCGTTATAGAGTTAAATGGAAATAATGGGCTAGTGCAGGACGAGTCAAAAGTGACCAAAATAGAGTAACTGCCTAAGTCATTTTGAATTTTCTTGGGTTCAATTGGAGTAAAGGCTTGTAAATTACCCGGGGTCCAAATTCCCATGGTGCCTCCTACAATGGGTAGAATGTTCAGGGATGTTTCAGGGCTGGGAGATTAATAACCCCTAAGTCCAGGATACCTTAGGGCAGGGGTCCTTAAACTGTTTACCCAGGGGGCCAGTTCACTATCCCTCAGGCCTTTTGAAGGAAAGACTATAGTTTAAAAAAACAAATATTACGAACAAATTCATGTGCACACTGCACATCTTGATTTGAAGTTCAAAAAAAAAATAAATGGGGCACATACACCCGGCAGAAAGGATCAACGTCCTCGGCTGTCTGCATGTGGCCCACAGGTTGTAGTTTGAGGACCCCTACCCTCGGCATTCACCAAGAGGATGTGGTTTCAACCCAAAAGCTTGGAGACTCTACAATTTGTTTAAAAGTGATGGGGCAGAAGGAGTCCCTGATTGACCCACGCAAGACTAGTTTTCCCATCCCCTGTTACTAAGAGTTCATAGTTATGGTTAAAGGGAACCAGGATATCCCGATCTGATCCCGTTACTTCAAGTGTGGGCTGACATTGCCACTAAGAAGCCTGCAAATATAAAAGACTTACTCCCTCCCGCAAAGAAAGGGCCCTTGTTTCCAAGGTTTCAGGAAACATGGAAGGACCGGAAAAACAAACGGTCCAAGTTCCCAAAACCACATAGGTGGAGGCCATCCCTCCCCATCACCCTCCCCCACCCCTCCCCTCCCCCATCCCTCCCCCACCCCTCCCCTCCCCTCCCCTCCCCTCCCCATCACTCTCCCCTAATCGGCTTTATCCCATTTTGCAGGAGAACTCTGGGAGTGGGAGAGCTGGCTTCAAACCCTTTCTTTCAACCCCCGCCCTATAAGGTTTCTAGGGTCCAGAAATAGAAAACTTCTAACAGGCCCTTATTGAGTCACTCCCTCCCCCACCGGCCCCCCAAACTCACCCCCACCCCTAACAAGCAGCCCCCCACACACACTAGTACTGGTATGACTTCCATACTCATCAGCCCACCTGGAATGCTTGCCAACAACTTCTCCAGGTGCTGTTCACAACGGAGGAGGGTAGCCCTTCCAGACAGAGGCCCAGTAAGCAGTCAGTGAACCTGATGGTCAGCGAGCGGGCACTCCCCACTTGAGAGAAACTCTTTTGGCCACTACACCAACAATGTGGGATCTCAATTCCTAGCAAGGCCCAGAGGACTTTACCAGGTATCAACCATTGCTCTTACATGACCCTCTGCAGAAGAGCTAGGAAACCTATGAATTTATCTAAGGTCAGTGAGAATTTTCAGGTTCCTATAAGAGAATATCCGCCTGCCTTTCTAGAGTGGCTGAGGGAAGCCTACGGGCTTTATACCCCTAACGGCCCGGAGGCACTGAAAACAGGAGGGCAATAAGTATTGCCTTTATTACTCAGTCAGTCTGCCTCAGACATGACAAAGAAGTGGGAAGGGTTTGAAGGGAAAAATCTTAGCGATTTGGTACAAGTGGCTCATTGAGTGTATAACAACAGAGATGACCCTAGCACGACAGAGACAAAGAAGCTAGCTAAAATAATCGTAATTGCCATGAGATACCCCAGAGACTCAGGAAAAGGAGAGCATGGCCCACTCACGGAGAGACTAACCTGTGGGCACCGCCAAGCCATGGGGAAGGACCAATGTGCCTACTGCAGGAAAGAAGGACACTGGAAAAATCAGTGCCTTGAAAACCCCAGGAGAGGTGCACGACCCTCCACTAGAGTGGATGGGCCTCATCTGCACGTAGAAAGACCCAAGCAAGAGACAATAATGCTTGAAGAAGCTCAATGAAGGGGTCAGGGCTCTGTTTCACTTCGCCGCCAAAAGCCCAGGCTAACTCTCCAAGTAGGAGGCCAGGCAGTAAATTTTTTGGTGGACACAGGGGCCACCTTGTCAGGTTCAGAAAGGAATATGGGCACATTTTCAAGAAGAAAGATGTGAATTACTGTGAGCCTATGATTCCGTCCACAGATAACTCACACCAGAAGGTTTGCATGGAGGGTAGGTGGGTTTCCCAAGACAACAAAATAACAAATATCTATCAGCCCTTTGGCCCAGTTAGCCACCTGGTTATGATATCACTGGCTTCTGGCTCAGCTGCTGAGCCAGTGAAGCAGTTATAGCAGGAGAAGACTAGGTGGCCGGTGGCCATCAACGGAAGGACCAAATCTCCACAGTGGGCTTCCTGTTTCAATATGGAGCCACGTATGTTACCTGCTGGACACCATCTCTATCCTGAGCTCATAATTGCCATCGCAGGTCTAGAATGCGGCGCGCAGGTACACACTATATGAAACAGTCTCTGATTAACCCCTCTCGATAACTTGCTGACATGGGAGTCTGGATAATCCTGTACATTTACTTTGCAGATTAAAAAACTCACTCAAAAACACACGGGAGTTGACCCAGAGACACACAACTGGTTAACAACAAAGTCATATTCACAACCAGCGTCTGGACCAAGAGCACGGTGCCCCACAGAACTGTGCCCATTGAGCAGTCAATATCTCCTGGACTCTCAAAAGATCTGAGCTGATACCCACCCCCCCACATCCTTGCAGCCCCAAAAGATTGTATTTCACAGGATGGCACCGGATCTGCAGCTCGCGGAGAGGGACATATTTGATCAGAGAACACAGGGCAGAACAAGGGGGAGGAGGGGAGAATGGAGCACATCCTGGCCCAATACACCTTGAGGATGATGTTCCCAATCAGAGAAGCCAATCCACAGAGAAGACCACATGGGCAGCCCCACGATGAGAAACGTCCCTCAAAGACCCATAGCCTTTGAGGGGACAACACTGGACACACAGTGTGGGAACTGCGCCCGAACTGATCCTGCCACTTCGATGCATGACACTAAGAGAGTGCAGCGGAAGAGTAAGAAAACGGAACATCAAAGTCCCCGGGGAATGCCAAAGGTGGACTTTGTGGTCAGGGTTCGGTGCCCCCACAGACTGGACTGGAAAACACTCCTAAAGTTCACCACACAGTCCTTGTACTTTTCTTTCTGGTTAGTGTTGTTTTCTTTTAGTGTCATTGGATTTGGGTTGGGTTTTGTTTTCATTTTTGTTTGTTTTTTTTTTCTTTTTGCTGCTTGGTTTAGCTCAGTCTTGTTTTGTGCATGTTATTACCTTTACAGGTCTGTCTAATTAAGAGAGGCTGGATGAACAATCTGGAGGAGTAAACATGTGACCGGCCCTTTCCATTGGGCATGGGAGTGAGCACGGTGGGGGGAAAGGAAGTGGTGTAAAGAAACCCAGAGACAAGGGTACAACAAGTGATGGAAAACGGTAGTGAGGGGGATGTAGGAGGCCTGGTAGGGCGTGATCAAAGGTAATGTAACCAAGAGGAATTACTGAAACCCAAAGGAAGACTGAGCATGTCAGTGGGCACAAGAGGAAAATCAAAGAGTATAGAAGAGTGAGCTGGGAAGCAAGGGCCAGTTATAGACGTCTAAATAAAGGCATGTACATATGTACATATATTTACAAAGGGGCATGGGGAAATAGATCTATGTCCATATGTTTATAGATTTAGTATTAAGGTAGCAGATGGACATAGGGCCTCCGCTCAAGGACTCCCTCATTGCAATAACACTGTTCTATTAAATTGGCATTCTAAGATGCTCACCTTCCCTACACAATCACTGACCACAAAGCGGCTGCATAAGCAAATGTGGTGAAGAAAGCCGATGGTGTCCAGCTACCTAAAGATATAGCGTGTGCGGTCTTAAAGGCCTGAGGGTAAAGAAACAGCCATCTGGCTCTGAAGCAACAGAGCCCACATGGAGAAAGCATACCAGCCTGTGTGATCACAAAGTTTTAAAGGGATAAGGCAACAGGCATCATGAGAACAAAAAAATCTTATCATGGAGAATGAGAGGGGACTGCCGGGTATAGACCCAAAACCTATTTGCAGTGCACTGGACATCCCCTTACAGAAGGATCTCAGAGTGGAGATTAAAGAATACAGGGTATGAGACAGCAAAGATGAAACACAACTTTCCTCTAGTTCTTAATGCTTTCTCTTGCCCCACTATCATGATCCCAGTTCTACCATACTAATCTGGCCAAACTAGAGAAGGTATTCTAGTACCGATAGGAATTTCAAACACGGGGGATCCAGAGTGGATGGGCCCTTTACCAGTGTTATGAGTGGAGATACTGGGAGGGTGGAGGAAGGGCAGGATGGAAAGTGGGAACCGATTACAAGGATCTTCATTGACCTCAAAAGAAAGGTGGGTGAAAATATGACAAAAGAATTAGTACATTTCCAAGGATTGATGAGGGATGGGTGGCGGGCATTGAGGGGGGAAAAATGAGGAGCTGAGGCCAGGGGCTTGGGTGGAGAGTGGATATTTTGTGAATAAGGAGGGCAATTAATGTACAGATGGGCTTCAAACAGATGATGTATTTATGGATTGTGGTTAGTGTTGTAGGAGCCACTAATGAAAAGATCATAAAAGAAACAAAAATAATCTTGGCAGAGGGCTCATGCAAGGATGATCTCAGGCTGGATTAGACCAGTCAAAACAGCTACTGGAGTCGCCTCACCCTGTGTCTATTACTGAGTCAGCCATGATGCTTAGGACCCACAGCCCCAGCAGCTGGCCAGAGAGGGAGGTGGATCTCTGAGGCCATTCCACAGGGGGAATGGTCCTCTGTCCTGCAGGGCCCACCCTCCTTTGTAAGCATGCTGCCTGGGGCAAGGCTTTCATGGAGTCCACACCATGGGAGCTCTACTACTCATGGGGGATTGGCAGGAAGCCTCTGCTCATGCGCACACACCACCAACTAGCTGGAGGATCTCCGTGAACAAAGCCTGAGGCAGACAACAAGCCCACTAACTGATGCTGTAAGAGATACAATCAGCATCCAGAAACCTGCAACTGGGAGTAAGAGGCAGCATACCTTGGTCCCAGCCCCTCCCATTCTAATCTACAAGGAGTGACATTGCAAAGCAGAGGGTTTTCATAAAGCACTTCCAGGACTGTGGAATGAGCAGCCTCGTTTGTGGACATGGATACTCTGTGATCCAGACGTACTACCTCCTCCCTTACAGTCAGCTGAGACAAAAACCCTTGCAAGCAGAAAGCCATGCATCTGAACAGTATCCACCAGCCACTCATGTGCAGCACAGCTGCCTCCAAAGAGCCTTCCTGAGTGAGAGAGAAATCATGCAGAAGCCTGGTCTGCACTCAAGAGAGTTTTATGAGCGTTAGGGAGGCGTGGTGGGCAAGTCTGGCCGACCCCAGTGGCTGAATTGAATTTACATGGCCTAGATTGGTCAATCCAGGTACAGGAACCACCCAGGTGACCTCCCCTTCATGGCCAGAAATCTGGACCTCTGAGCATGCACAGGGTGCCTCTCCTAACTGGGCTCTTATCTTGGCCCTATGGGCATGCATAACGGATGCCCCAGTCCCTAGTATAGCTACCTAACATTTGCCCCCCTGAAGAGATATGGACCCAAATCTTTGGGGGTACTGGGCGACGACATCTCTAGCTGCTTCCTGCTGGCAAAAGGGGCGAGGTGGGGCTTTGGGTCCATACCCTTCCTACACTGCTGGGAGGGGTTGTCCATTGAGGGCAACTTTATCCAGGATGGATAAGGTTGAGGTGGTCCAGGAGATGGTAGTCGTGGACCTGGCACACTTGGTTCAGAAGCTTTAATCACCCGATAACTTCTGAGAAAAACAAACGGTCTAAAAGGTGAACAGTTTGACTACGACAAGGCTAAGCTTGTGAGGTGGCAGTGGCCTTGAAATTAGGTGAGTGTCACAGGAAACAAAAATAATCTTAGGATTACCAGACATGTGTGTTTGTTCATTGGAAGTACAGGAAGAGGGATAAAAGCATTCACACTTTCCCCTAGGAGGGCACAGGTTTGGGCACTACTAGGTGCAGTCGGATCACTGATTCATTTATGATGCTAAGGTCTTGGACCCGCTGATAAGACCCATCCTTCTTTTTAACCCTATAACGCTTCAATTTTAATTTTGGGAAAAAATTTTCTTTTTGTTGTGGACTTTCATAGTTATAAATATATATATATGTATTAATATATACATTTTTTAATGTTATGAAAACATCATGCTTCGCGTTATAGAGTTAAATGGAAATAATGGGCTAGTGCAGGACGAGTCAAAAGTGACCAAAATAGAGTAACTGCCTAAGTCATTTTGAATTTTCTTGGGTTCAATTGGAGTAAAGGCTTGTAAATTACCCGGGGTCCAAATTCCCATGGTGCCTCCTACAATGGGTAGAATGTTCAGGGATGTTTCAGGGCTGGGAGATTAATAACCCCTAAGTCCAGGATACCTTAGGGCAGGGGTCCTTAAACTGTTTACCCAGGGGGCCAGTTCACTATCCCTCAGGCCTTTTGAAGGAAAGACTATAGTTTAAAAAAACAAATATTACGAACAAATTCATGTGCACACTGCACATCTTGATTTGAAGTTCAAAAAAAAAATAAATGGGGCACATACACCCGGCAGAAAGGATCAACGTCCTCGGCTGTCTGCATGTGGCCCACAGGTTGTAGTTTGAGGACCCCTACCCTCGGCATTCACCAAGAGGATGTGGTTTCAACCCAAAAGCTTGGAGACTCTACAATTTGTTTAAAAGTGATGGGGCAGAAGGAGTCCCTGATTGACCCACGCAAGACTAGTTTTCCCATCCCCTGTTACTAAGAGTTCATAGTTATGGTTAAAGGGAAACAGGATATCCCGATCTGATCCCGTTACTTCAAGTGTGGGCTGACATTGCCACTAAGAAGCCTGCAAATATAAAAGACTTACTCCCTCCCGCAAAGAAAGGGCCCTTGTTTCCAAGGTTTCAGGAAACATGGAAGGACCGGAAAAACAAACGGTCCAAGTTCCCAAAACCACATAGGTGGAGGCCATCCCTCCCCATCACCCTCCCCCACCCCTCCCCTCCCCCATCCCTCCCCCACCCCTCCCCTCCCCTCCCCTCCCCTCCCCATCACTCTCCCCTAATCGGCTTTATCCCATTTTGCAGGAGAACTCTGGGAGTGGGAGAGCTGGCTTCAAACCCTTTCTTTCAACCCCCGCCCTATAAGGTTTCTAGGGTCCAGAAATAGAAAACTTCTAACAGGCCCTTATTGAGTCACTCCCTCCCCCACCGGCCCCCCAAACTCACCCCCACCCCTAACAAGCAGCCCCCCACACACACTAGTACTGGTATGACTTCCATACTCATCAGCCCACCTGGAATGCTTGCCAACAACTTCTCCAGGTGCTGTTCACAACGGAGGAGGGTAGCCCTTCCAGACAGAGGCCCAGTAAGCAGTCAGTGAACCTGATGGTCAGCGAGCGGGCACTCCCCACTTGAGAGAAACTCTTTTGGCCACTACACCAACAATGTGGGATCTCAATTCCTAGCAAGGCCCAGAGGACTTTACCAGGTATCAACCATTGCTCTTACATGACCCTCTGCAGAAGAGCTAGGAAACCTATGAATTTATCTAAGGTCAGTGAGAATTTTCAGGTTCCTATAAGAGAATATCCGCCTGCCTTTCTAGAGTGGCTGAGGGAAGCCTACGGGCTTTATACCCCTAACGGCCCGGAGGCACTGAAAACAGGAGGGCAATAAGTATTGCCTTTATTACTCAGTCAGTCTGCCTCAGACATGACAAAGAAGTGGGAAGGGTTTGAAGGGAAAAATCTTAGCGATTTGGTACAAGTGGCTCATTGAGTGTATAACAACAGAGATGACCCTAGCACGACAGAGACAAAGAAGCTAGCTAAAATAATCGTAATTGCCATGAGATACCCCAGAGACTCAGGAAAAGGAGAGCATGGCCCACTCACGGAGAGACTAACCTGTGGGCACCGCCAAGCCATGGGGAAGGACCAATGTGCCTACTGCAGGAAAGAAGGACACTGGAAAAATCAGTGCCTTGAAAACCCCAGGAGAGGTGCACGACCCTCCACTAGAGTGGATGGGCCTCATCTGCACGTAGAAAGACCCAAGCAAGAGACAATAATGCTTGAAGAAGCTCAATGAAGGGGTCAGGGCTCTGTTTCACTTCGCCGCCAAAAGCCCAGGCTAACTCTCCAAGTAGGAGGCCAGGCAGTAAATTTTTTGGTGGACACAGGGGCCACCTTGTCAGGTTCAGAAAGGAATATGGGCACATTTTCAAGAAGAAAGATGTGAATTACTGTGAGCCTATGATTCCGTCCACAGATAACTCACACCAGAAGGTTTGCATGGAGGGTAGGTGGGTTTCCCAAGACAACAAAATAACAAATATCTATCAGCCCTTTGGCCCAGTTAGCCACCTGGTTATGATATCACTGGCTTCTGGCTCAGCTGCTGAGCCAGTGAAGCAGTTATAGCAGGAGAAGACTAGGTGGCCGGTGGCCATCAACGGAAGGACCAAATCTCCACAGTGGGCTTCCTGTTTCAATATGGAGCCACGTATGTTACCTGCTGGACACCATCTCTATCCTGAGCTCATAATTGCCATCGCAGGTCTAGAATGCGGCGCGCAGGTACACACTATATGAAACAGTCTCTGATTAACCCCTCTCGATAACTTGCTGACATGGGAGTCTGGATAATCCTGTACATTTACTTTGCAGATTAAAAAACTCACTCAAAAACACACGGGAGTTGACCCAGAGACACACAACTGGTTAACAACAAAGTCATATTCACAACCAGCGTCTGGACCAAGAGCACGGTGCCCCACAGAACTGTGCCCATTGAGCAGTCAATATCTCCTGGACTCTCAAAAGATCTGAGCTGATACCCACCCCCCCACATCCTTGCAGCCCCAAAAGATTGTATTTCACAGGATGGCACCGGATCTGCAGCTCGCGGAGAGGGACATATTTGATCAGAGAACACAGGGCAGAACAAGGGGGAGGAGGGGAGAATGGAGCACATCCTGGCCCAATACACCTTGAGGATGATGTTCCCAATCAGAGAAGCCAATCCACAGAGAAGACCACATGGGCAGCCCCACGATGAGAAACGTCCCTCAAAGACCCATAGCCTTAGAGGGGACAACACTGGACACACAGTGTGGGAACTGCGCCCGAACTGATCCTGCCACTTCGATGCATGACACTAAGAGAGTGCAGCGGAAGAGTAAGAAAACGGAACATCAAAGTCCCCGGGGAATGCCAAAGGTGGACTTTGTGGTCAGGGTTCGGTGCCCCCACAGACTGGACTGGAAAACACTCCTAAAGTTCACCACACAGTCCTTGTACTTTTCTTTCTGGTTAGTGTTGTTTTCTTTTAGTGTCATTGGATTTGGGTTGGGTTTTGTTTTCATTTTTGTTTGTTTTTTTTTTCTTTTTGCTGCTTGGTTTAGCTCAGTCTTGTTTTGTGCATGTTATTACCTTTACAGGTCTGTCTAATTAAGAGAGGCTGGATGAACAATCTGGAGGAGTAAACATGTGACCGGCCCTTTCCATTGGGCATGGGAGTGAGCACGGTGGGGGGAAAGGAAGTGGTGTAAAGAAACCCAGAGACAAGGGTACAACAAGTGATGGAAAACGGTAGTGAGGGGGATGTAGGAGGCCTGGTAGGGCGTGATCAAAGGTAATGTAACCAAGAGGAATTACTGAAACCCAAAGGAAGACTGAGCATGTCAGTGGGCACAAGAGGAAAATCAAAGAGTATAGAAGAGTGAGCTGGGAAGCAAGGGCCAGTTATAGACGTCTAAATAAAGGCATGTACATATGTACATATATTTACAAAGGGGCATGGGGAAATAGATCTATGTCCATATGTTTATAGATTTAGTATTAAGGTAGCAGATGGACATAGGGCCTCCGCTCAAGGACTCCCTCATTGCAATAACACTGTTCTATTAAATTGGCATTCTAAGATGCTCACCTTCCCTACACAATCACTGACCACAAAGCGGCTGCATAAGCAAATGTGGTGAAGAAAGCCGATGGTGTCCAGCTACCTAAAGATATAGCGTGTGGGGTCTTAAAGGCCTGAGGGTAAAGAAACAGCCATCTGGCTCTGAAGCAACAGAGCCCACATGGAGAAAGCATACCAGCCTGTGTGATCACAAAGTTTTAAAGGGATAAGGCAACAGGCATCATGAGAACAAAAAAATCTTATCATGGAGAATGAGAGGGGACTGCCGGGTATAGACCCAAAACCTATTTGCAGTGCACTGGACATCCCCTTACAGAAGGATCTCAGAGTGGAGATTAAAGAATACAGGGTATGAGACAGCAAAGATGAAACACAACTTTCCTCTAGTTCTTAATGCTTTCTCTTGCCCCACTATCATGATCCCAGTTCTACCATACTAATCTGGCCAAACTAGAGAAGGTATTCTAGTACCGATAGGAATTTCAAACACGGGGGATCCAGAGTGGATGGGCCCTTTACCAGTGTTATGAGTGGAGATACTGGGAGGGTGGAGGAAGGGCAGGATGGAAAGTGGGAACCGATTACAAGGATCTTCATTGACCTCAAAAGAAAGGTGGGTGAAAATATGACAAAAGAATTAGTACATTTCCAAGGATTGATGAGGGATGGGTGGCGGGCATTGAGGGGGGAAAAATGAGGAGCTGAGGCCAGGGGCTTGGGTGGAGAGTGGATATTTTGTGAATAAGGAGGGCAATTAATGTACAGATGGGCTTCAAACAGATGATGTATTTATGGATTGTGGTTAGTGTTGTAGGAGCCACTAATGAAAAGATCATAAAAGAAACAAAAATAATCTTGGCAGAGGGCTCATGCAAGGATGATCTCAGGCTGGATTAGACCAGTCAAAACAGCTACTGGAGTCGCCTCACCCTGTGTCTATTACTGAGTCAGCCATGATGCTTAGGACCCACAGCCCCAGCAGCTGGCCAGAGAGGGAGGTGGATCTCTGAGGCCATTCCACAGGGGGAATGGTCCTCTGTCCTGCAGGGCCCACCCTCCTTTGTAAGCATGCTGCCTGGGGCAAGGCTTTCATGGAGTCCACACCATGGGAGCTCTACTACTCATGGGGGATTGGCAGGAAGCCTCTGCTCATGCGCACACACCACCAACTAGCTGGAGGATCTCCGTGAACAAAGCCTGAGGCAGACAACAAGCCCACTAACTGATGCTGTAAGAGATACAATCAGCATCCAGAAACCTGCAACTGGGAGTAAGAGGCAGCATACCTTGGTCCCAGCCCCTCCCATTCTAATCTACAAGGAGTGACATTGCAAAGCAGAGGGTTTTCATAAAGCACTTCCAGGACTGTGGAATGAGCAGCCTCGTTTGTGGACATGGATACTCTGTGATCCAGACGTACTACCTCCTCCCTTACAGTCAGCTGAGACAAAAACCCTTGCAAGCAGAAAGCCATGCATCTGAACAGTATCCACCAGCCACTCATGTGCAGCACAGCTGCCTCCAAAGAGCCTTCCTGAGTGAGAGAGAAATCATGCAGAAGCCTGGTCTGCACTCAAGAGAGTTTTATGAGCGTTAGGGAGGCGTGGTGGGCAAGTCTGGCCGACCCCAGTGGCTGAATTGAATTTACATGGCCTAGATTGGTCAATCCAGGTACAGGAACCACCCAGGTGACCTCCCCTTCATGGCCAGAAATCTGGACCTCTGAGCATGCACAGGGTGCCTCTCCTAACTGGGCTCTTATCTTGGCCCTATGGGCATGCATAACGGATGCCCCAGTCCCTAGTATAGCTACCTAACATTTGCCCCCCTGAAGAGATATGGACCCAAATCTTTGGGGGTACTGGGCGACGACATCTCTAGCTGCTTCCTGCTGGCAAAAGGGGCGAAGTGGGGCTTTGGGTCCATACCCTTCCTACACTGCTGGGAGGGGTTGTCCATTGAGGGCAACTTTATCCAGGATGGATAAGGTTGAGGTGGTCCAGGAGATGGTAGTCGTGGACCTGGCACACTTGGTTCAGAAGCTTTAATCACCCGATAACTTCTGAGAAAAACAAACGGTCTAAAAGGTGAACAGTTTGACTACGACAAGGCTAAGCTTGTGAGGTGGCAGTGGCCTTGAAATTAGGTGAGTGTCACAGGAAACAAAAATAATCTTAGGATTACCAGACATGTGTGTTTGTTCATTGGAAGTACAGGAAGAGGGATAAAAGCATTCACACTTTCCCCTAGGAGGGCACAGGTTTGGGCACTACTAGGTGCAGTCGGATCACTGATTCATTTATGATGCTAAGGTCTTGGACCCGCTGATAAGACCCATCCTTCTTTTTAACCCTATAACGCTTCAATTTTAATTTTGGGAAAAAATTTTCTTTTTGTTGTGGACTTTCATAGTTATAAATATATATATATGTATTAATATATACATTTTTTAATGTTATGAAAACATCATGCTTCGCGTTATAGAGTTAAATGGAAATAATGGGCTAGTGCAGGACGAGTCAAAAGTGACCAAAATAGAGTAACTGCCTAAGTCATTTTGAATTTTCTTGGGTTCAATTGGAGTAAAGGCTTGTAAATTACCCGGGGTCCAAATTCCCATGGTGCCTCCTACAATGGGTAGAATGTTCAGGGATGTTTCAGGTCTGGGAGATTAATAACCCCTAAGTCCAGGATACCTTAGGGCAGGGGTCCTTAAACTGTTTACCCAGGGGGCCAGTTCACTATCCCTCAGGCCTTTTGAAGGAAAGACTATAGTTTAAAAAAACAAATATTACGAACAAATTCATGTGCACACTGCACATCTTGATTTGAAGTTCAAAAAAAAAATAAATGGGGGCACATACACCCGGCAGAAAGGATCAACGTCCTCGGCTGTCTGCATGTGGCCCACAGGTTGTAGTTTGAGGACCCCTGCCCTCGGCATTCACCAAGAGGATGTGGTTTCAACCCAAAAGCTTGGAGACTCTACAATTTGTTTAAAAGTGATGGGGCAGAAGGAGTCCCTGATTGACCC
This sequence comes from Tenrec ecaudatus, assembly GCF_050624435.1. Classification (NCBI taxonomy): domain Eukaryota; kingdom Metazoa; phylum Chordata; class Mammalia; order Afrosoricida; family Tenrecidae; genus Tenrec; species Tenrec ecaudatus. Next base: position 552,081 of record NW_027458873.1, read on the forward strand.
ACGCAAGACTAGTTTTCCCATCCCCTGTTACTAAGAGTTCATAGTTATGGTTAAAGGGAAACAGGATATCCCGATCTGATCCCGTTACTTCAAGTGTGGGCTGACATTGCCACTAAGAAGTCTGCAAATATAAAAGACTTACCTCCTCCCGCAAAGAAAGGGCCCTTGTTTCCAAGGTTTCAGGAAACATGGAAGGACTGGAAAAACAAACGGTCCAAGTTCCCAAAACCACATAGGTGGAGGCCATCCCTCCCCATCACCCTCCCCCACCCCTCCCCTCCCCCATCCCTCCCCCACCCCTCCCCTCCCCTCCCCTCCCCTCCCCATCACTCTCCCCTAATCGGCTTTATCTCATTTTGCAGGAGAACTCTGGGAGTGGGAGAGCTGGCTTCAAACCCTTTCTTTCAACCCCCGCCCTATAAGGTTTCTAGGGTCCAGAAATAGAAAACTTCTAACAGGCCCTTATTGAGTCACTCCCTCCCCCACCGGCCCCCCAAACTCACCCCCACCCCTAACAAGCAGCCCCCCACACACACTAGTACTGGTATGACTTCCATACTCATCAGCCCACCTGGAATGCTTGCCAACAACTTCTCCAGGTGCTGTTCACAACGGAGGAGGGTAGCCCTTCCAGACAGAGGCCCAGTAAGCAGTCAGTGAACCTGATGGTCAGCGAGCGGGCACTCCCCACTTGAGAGAAACTCTTTTGGCCACTACACCAACAATGTGGGATCTCAATTCCTAGCAAGGCCCAGAGGACTTTACCAGGTATCAACCATTGCTCTTACATGACCCTCTGCAGAAGAGCTAGGAAACCTATGAATTTATCTAAGGTCAGTGAGAATTTTCAGGTTCCTATAAGAGAATATCCGCCTGCCTTTCTAGAGTGGCTGAGGGAAGCCTACGGGCTTTATACCCCTAACGGCCCGGAGGCACTGAAAACAGGAGGGCAATAAGTATTGCCTTTATTACTCAGTCAGTCTGCCTCAGACATGACAAAGAAGTGGGAAGGGTTTGAAGGGAAAAATCTTAGCGATTTGGTACAAGTGGCTCATTGAGTGTATAACAACAGAGATGACCCTAGCACGACAGAGACAAAGAAGCTAGCTAAAATAATCGTAATTGCCATGAGATACCCCAGAGACTCAGGAAAAGGAGAGCATGGCCCACTCACGGAGAGACTAACCTGTGGGCACCGCCAAGCCATGGGGAAGGACCAATGTGCCTACTGCAGGAAAGAAGGACACTGGAAAAATCAGTGCCTTGAAAACCCCAGGAGAGGTGCACGACCCTCCACTAGAGTGGATGGGCCTCATCTGCACGTAGAAAGACCCAAGCAAGAGACAATAATGCTTGAAGAAGCTCAATGAAGGGGTCAGGGCTCTGTTTCACTTCGCCGCCATAAGCCCAGGCTAACTCTCCAAGTAGGAGGCCAGGCAGTACATTTCTTGGTGGACACAGGGGCCACCTTGTCAGGTTCAGAAAAGAATATGGGCACATTTTCAAGAAGAAAGATGTGAATTACTGTGAGCCTATGATTCCTTCCACAGATAACTCACACCAGAAGGTTTGCATGGAGGGTAGGTGGGTTTCCCAAGACAACAAAATAACAAATATCTATCAGCCCTTTGGCCCAGTTAGCCACCTGGTTATGATATCACTGGCTTCTGGCTCAGCTGCTGAGCCAGTGAAGCAGTTATAGCAGGAGAAGACTAGGTGGCCAGTGGCCATCAACGGAAGGACCAAATCTCCACAGTGGGCTTCCTGTTTCAATATGGAGCCACGTATGTTACCTGCTGGACACCATCTCTATCCTGAGCTCATAATTGCCATCGCAGGTCTAGAATGCGGCGCGCAGGTACACACTATATGAAACAGTCTCTGATTAACCCCTCTCGATAACTTGCTGACATGGGAGTCTGGATAATCCTGTACATTTACTTTGCAGATTAAAAAACTCACTCAAAAACACACGGGAGTTGACCCAGAGACACACAACTGGTTAACAACAAAGTCATATTCACAACCAGCGTCTGGACCAAGAGCACGGTGCCCCACAGAACTGTGCCCATTGAGCAGTCAATATCTCCTGGACTCTCAAAAGATCTGAGCTGATACCCACCCCCCCACCCCCACATCCTTGCAGCCCCAAAAGATTGTATTTCACAGGATGGCACCGGATCTGCAGCTCGCGGAGAGGGACATATCTGATCAGAGAACACAGGGCAGAACAAGGGGGAGGAGGGGAGAATGGAGCACACCCTGGGCCAATACACCTTGAGGATGATGTTCCCAATCAGAGAAGCCAATCCACAGAGAAGACCACATGGGCAGCCCCACGATGAGAAACGTCCCTCAAAGACCCATAGCCTTAGAGGGGACAACACTGGACACACAGTGTGGGAACTGCGCCCGAACTGATCCTGCCACTTCGATGCATGACACTAAGAGAGTGCAGCGGAAGAGTAAGAAACCGGAGCATCAAAGTCCCCGGGGAATGCCAAAGGTGGACTTTGTGGTCAGGGTTCGGTGCCCCCACAGACTGGACTGGAAAACACTCCTAAAGTTCACCACACAGTCCTTGTACTTTTCTTTCTGGTTAGTGTTGTTTTCTTTTAGTGTCATTGGATTTGGGTTGGGTTTTGTTTTCATTTTTGTTTGTTTTTTTTTCTTTTTGCTGCTTGGTTTAGCTCAGTCTTGTTTTGTGCATGTTATTACCTTTACAGGTCTGTCTAATTAAGAGAGGCTGGATGAACAATCTGGAGGAGTAAACATGTGACCGGCCCTTTCCATTGGGCATGGGAGTGAGCACGGTGGGGGGAAAGGAAGTGGTGTAAAGAAACCCAGAGACAAGGGTACAACAAGTGATGGAAAACGGTAGTGAGGGGGATGTAGGAGGCCTGGTAGGGCGTGATCAAAGGTAATGTAACCAAGAGGAATTACTGAAACCCAAAGGAAGACTGAGCATGTCAGTGGGCACAAGAGGAAAATCAAAGAGTATAGAAGAGTGAGCTGGGAAGCAAGGGCCAGTTATAGACGTCTAAATAAAGGCATGTACATATGTACATATATTTACAAAGGGGCATGGGGAAATAGATCTATGTCCATATGTTTATAGATTTAGTATTAAGGTAGCAGATGGACATAGGGCCTCCGCTCAAGGACTCCCTCATTGCAATAACACTGTTCTATTAAATTGGCATTCTAAGATGCTCACCTTCCCTACACAATCACTGACCACAAAGCGGCTGCATAAGCAAATGTGGTGAAGAAAGCCGATGGTGTCCAGCTACCTAAAGATATAGCGTGTGGGGTCTTAAAGGCCTGAGGGTAAAGAAACAGCCATCTGGCTCTGAAGCAACAGAGCCCACATGGAGAAAGCATACCAGCCTGTGTGATCACAAAGTTTTAAAGGGATAAGGCAACAGGCATCATGAGAACAAAAAAATCTTATCATGGAGAATGAGAGGGGACTGCCGGGTATAGACCCAAAACCTATTTGCAGTGCACTGGACATCCCCTTACAGAAGGATCTCAGAGTGGAGATTAAAGAATACAGGGTATGAGACAGCAAAGATGAAACACAACTTTCCTCTAGTTCTTAATGCTTTCTCTTGCCCCACTATCATGATCCCAGTTCTACCATACTAATCTGGCCAAACTAGAGAAGGTATTCTAGTACCGATAGGAATTTCAAACACGGGGGATCCAGAGTGGATGGGCCCTTTACCAGTGTTATGAGTGGAGATACCGGGAGGGTGGAGGAAGGGCAGGATGGAAAGTGGGAACCGATTACAAGGATCTTCATTGACCTCAAAAGAAAGGTGGGTGAAAATATGACAAAAGAATTAGTACATTTCCAAGGATTGATGAGGGATGGGTGGCGGGCATTGAGGGGGGAAAAATGAGGAGCTGAGGCCAGGGGCTTGGGTGGAGAGTGGATATTTTGTGAATAAGGAGGGCAATTAATGTACAGATGGGCTTCAAACAGATGATGTATTTATGGATTGTGGTTAGTGTTGTAGGAGCCACTAATGAAAAGATCATAAAAGAAACAAAAATAATCTTGGCAGAGGGCTCATGCAAGGATGATCTCAGGCTGGATTAGACCAGTCAAAACAGCTACTGGAGTCGCCTCACCCTGTGTCTATTACTGAGTCAGCCATGATGCTTAGGACCCACAGCCCCAGCAGCTGGCCAGAGAGGGAGGTGGATCTCTGAGGCCATTCCACAGGGGGAATGGTCCTCTGTCCTGCAGGGCCCACCCTCCTTTGTAAGCATGCTGCCTGGGGCAAGGCTTTCATGGAGTCCACACCATGGGAGCTCTACTACTCATGGGGGATTGGCAGGAAGCCTCTGCTCATGCGCACACACCACCAACTAGCTGGAGGATCTCCGTGAACAAAGCCTGAGGCAGACAACAAGCCCACTAACTGATGCTGTAAGAGATACAATCAGCATCCAGAAACCTGCAACTGGGAGTAAGAGGCAGCATACCTTGGTCCCAGCCCCTCCCATTCTAATCTACAAGGAGTGACATTGCAAAGCAGAGGGTTTTCATAAAGCACTTCCAGGACTGTGGAATGAGCAGCCTCGTTTGTGGACATGGATACTCTGTGATCCAGACGTACTACCTCCTCCCTTACAGTCAGCTGAGACAAAAACCCTTGCAAGCAGAAAGCCATGCATCTGAACAGTATCCACCAGCCACTCATGTGCAGCACAGCTGCCTCCAAAGAGCCTTCCTGAGTGAGAGAGAAATCATGCAGAAGCCTGGTCTGCACTCAAGAGAGTTTTATGAGCGTTAGGGAGGCGTGGTGGGCAAGTCTGGCCGACCCCAGTGGCTGAATTGAATTTACATGGCCTAGATTGGTCAATCCAGGTACAGGAACCACCCAGGTGACCTCCCCTTCATGGCCAGAAATCTGGACCTCTGAGCATGCACAGGGTGCCTCTCCTAACTGGGCTCTTATCTTGGCCCTATGGGCATGCATAACGGATGCCCCAGTCCCTAGTATAGCTACCTAACATTTGCCCCCCTGAAGAGATATGGACCCAAATCTTTGGGGGTACTGGGCGACGACATCTCTAGCTGCTTCCTGCTGGCAAAAGGGGCGAGGTGGGGCTTTGGGTCCATACCCTTCCTACACTGCTGGGAGGGGTTGTCCATTGAGGGCAACTTTATCCAGGATGGATAAGGTTGAGGTGGTCCAGGAGATGGTAGTCGTGGACCTGGCACACTTGGTTCAGAAGCTTTAATCACCCGATAACTTCTGAGAAAAACAAACGGTCTAAAAGGTGAACAGTTTGAGTACGACAAGGCTAAGCTTGTGAGGTGGCAGTGGCCTTGAAATTAGGTGAGTGTCACAGGAAACAAAAATAATCTTAGGATTACCAGACATGTGTGTTTGTTCATTGGAAGTACAGGAAGAGGGATAAAAGCATTCACACTTTCCCCTAGGAGGGCACAGGTTTGGGCACTACTAGGTGCAGTCGGATCACTGATTCATTTATGATGCTAAGGTCTTGGACCCGCTGATAAGACCCATCCTTCTTTTTAACCCTATAACGCTTCAATTTTAATTTTGGGAAAAAATTTTCTTTTTGTTGTGGACTTTCATAGTTATAAATATATATATGTATTAATATATACATTTTTTAATGTTATGAAAACATCATGCTTCGCGTTATAGAGTTAAATGGAAATAATGGGCTAGTGCAGGACGAGTCAAAAGTGACCAAAATAGAGTAACTGCCTAAGTCATTTTGAATTTTCTTGGGTTCAATTGGAGTAAAGGCTTGTAAATTACCCGGGGTCCAAATTCCCATGGTGCCTCCTACAATGGGTAGAATGTTCAGGGATGTTTCAGGGCTGGGAGATTAATAACCCCTAAGTCCAGGATACCTTAGGGCAGGGGTCCTTAAACTGTTTACCCAGGGGGCCAGTTCACTATCCCTCAGGCCTTTTGAAGGAAAGACTATAGTTTAAAAAAACAAATATTACGAACAAATTCATGTGCACACTGCACATCTTGATTTGAAGTTCAAAAAAAAAATAAATGGGGGCACATACACCCGGCAGAAAGGATCAACGTCCTCGGCTGTCTGCATGTGGCCCACAGGTTGTAGTTTGAGGACCCCTGCCCTCGGCATTCACCAAGAGGATGTGGTTTCAACCCAAAAGCTTGGAGACTCTACAATTTGTTTAAAAGTGATGGGGCAGAAGGAGTCCCTGATTGACCCACGCAAGACTAGTTTTCCCATCCCCTGTTACTAAGAGTTCATAGTTATGGTTAAAGGGAAACAGGATATCCCGATCTGATCCCGTTACTTCAAGTGTGGGCTGACATTGCCACTAAGAAGCCTGCAAATATAAAAGACTTACCTCCTCCCGCAAAGAAAGGGCCCTTGTTTCCAAGGTTTCAGGAAACATGGAAGGACCGGAAAAACAAACGGTCCAAGTTCCCAAAACCACATAGGTGGAGGCCATCCCTCCCCATCACCCTCCCCCACCCCTCCCCTCCCCCATCCCTCCCCCACCCCTCCCCTCCCCTCCCCTCCCCTCCCCATCACTCTCCCCTAATCGGCTTTATCCCATTTTGCAGGAGAACTCTGGGAGTGGGAGAGCTGGCTTCAAACCCTTTCTTTCAACCCCCGCCCTATAAGGTTTCTAGGGTCCAGAAATAGAAAACTTCTAACAGGCCCTTATTGAGTCACTCCCTCCCCCACCGGCCCCCCAAACTCACCCCCACCCCTAACAAGCAGCCCCCCACACACACTAGTACTGGTATGACTTCCATACTCATCAGCCCACCTGGAATGCTTGCCAACAACTTCTCCAGGTGCTGTTCACAACGGAGGAGGGTAGCCCTTCCAGACAGAGGCCCAGTAAGCAGTCAGTGAACCTGATGGTCAGCGAGCGGGCACTCCCCACTTGAGAGAAACTCTTTTGGCCACTACACCAACAATGTGGGATCTCAATTCCTAGCAAGGCCCAGAGGACTTTACCAGGTATCAACCATTGCTCTTACATGACCCTCTGCAGAAGAGCTAGGAAACCTATGAATTTATCTAAGGTCAGTGAGAATTTTCAGGTTCCTATAAGAGAATATCCGCCTGCCTTTCTAGAGTGGCTGAGGGAAGCCTACGGGCTTTATACCCCTAACGGCCCGGAGGCACTGAAAACAGGAGGGCAATAAGTATTGCCTTTATTACTCAGTCAGTCTGCCTCAGACATGACAAAGAAGTGGGAAGGGTTTGAAGGGAAAAATCTTAGCGATTTGGTACAAGTGGCTCATTGAGTGTATAACAACAGAGATGACCCTAGCACGACAGAGACAAAGAAGCTAGCTAAAATAATCGTAATTGCCATGAGATACCCCAGAGACTCAGGAAAAGGAGAGCATGGCCCACTCACGGAGAGACTAACCTGTGGGCACCGCCAAGCCATGGGGAAGGACCAATGTGCCTACTGCAGGAAAGAAGGACACTGGAAAAATCAGTGCCTTGAAAACCCCAGGAGAGGTGCACGACCCTCCACTAGAGTGGATGGGCCTCATCTGCACGTAGAAAGACCCAAGCAAGAGACAATAATGCTTGAAGAAGCTCAATGAAGGGGTCAGGGCTCTGTTTCACTTCGCCGCCATAAGCCCAGGCTAACTCTCCAAGTAGGAGGCCAGGCAGTACATTTCTTGGTGGACACAGGGGCCACCTTGTCAGGTTCAGAAAAGAATATGGGCACATTTTCAAGAAGAAAGATGTGAATTACTGTGAGCCTATGATTCCTTCCACAGATAACTCACACCAGAAGGTTTGCATGGAGGGTAGGTGGGTTTCCCAAGACAACAAAATAACAAATATCTATCAGCCCTTTGGCCCAGTTAGCCACCTGGTTATGATATCACTGGCTTCTGGCTCAGCTGCTGAGCCAGTGAAGCAGTTATAGCAGGAGAAGACTAGGTGGCCAGTGGCCATCAACGGAAGGACCAAATCTCCACAGTGGGCTTCCTGTTTCAATATGGAGCCACGTATGTTACCTGCTGGACACCATCTCTATCCTGAGCTCATAATTGCCATCGCAGGTCTAGAATGCGGCGCGCAGGTACACACTATATGAAACAGTCTCTGATTAACCCCTCTCGATAACTTGCTGACATGGGAGTCTGGATAATCCTGTACATTTACTTTGCAGATTAAAAAACTCACTCAAAAACACACGGGAGTTGACCCAGAGACACACAACTGGTTAACAACAAAGTCATATTCACAACCAGCGTCTGGACCAAGAGCACGGTGCCCCACAGAACTGTGCCCATTGAGCAGTCAATATCTCCTGGACTCTCAAAAGATCTGAGCTGATACCCACCCCCCCACCCCCACATCCTTGCAGCCCCAAAAGATTGTATTTCACAGGATGGCACCGGATCTGCAGCTCGCGGAGAGGGACATATCTGATCAGAGAACACAGGGCAGAACAAGGGGGAGGAGGGGAGAATGGAGCACACCCTGGGCCAATACACCTTGAGGATGATGTTCCCAATCAGAGAAGCCAATCCACAGAGAAGACCACATGGGCAGCCCCACGATGAGAAACGTCCCTCAAAGACCCATAGCCTTAGAGGGGACAACACTGGACACACAGTGTGGGAACTGCGCCCGAACTGATCCTGCCACTTCGATGCATGACACTAAGAGAGTGCAGCGGAAGAGTAAGAAACCGGAGCATCAAAGTCCCCGGGGAATGCCAAAGGTGGACTTTGTGGTCAGGGTTCGGTGCCCCCACAGACTGGACTGGAAAACACTCCTAAAGTTCATCACACAGTCCTTGTACTTTTCTTTCTGGTTAGTGTTGTTTTCTTTTAGTGTCATTGGATTTGGGTTGGGTTTTGTTTTCATTTTTGTTTGTTTTTTTTTCTTTTTGCTGCTTGGTTTAGCTCAGTCTTGTTTTGTGCATGTTATTACCTTTACAGGTCTGTCTAATTAAGAGAGGCTGGATGAACAATCTGGAGGAGTAAACATGTGACCGGCCCTTTCCATTGGGCATGGGAGTGAGCACGGTGGGGGGAAAGGAAGTGGTGTAAAGAAACCCAGAGACAAGGGTACAACAAGTGATGGAAAACGGTAGTGAGGGGGATGTAGGAGGCCTGGTAGGGCGTGATCAAAGGTAATGTAACCAAGAGGAATTACTGAAACCCAAAGGAAGACTGAGCATGTCAGTGGGCACAAGAGGAAAATCAAAGAGTATAGAAGAGTGAGCTGGGAAGCAAGGGCCAGTTATAGACGTCTAAATAAAGGCATGTACATATGTACATATATTTACAAAGGGGCATGGGGAAATAGATCTATGTCCATATGTTTATAGATTTAGTATTAAGGTAGCAGATGGACATAGGGCCTCCGCTCAAGGACTCCCTCATTGCAATAACACTGTTCTATTAAATTGGCATTCTAAGATGCTCACCTTCCCTACACAATCACTGACCACAAAGCGGCTGCATAAGCAAATGTGGTGAAGAAAGCCGATGGTGTCCAGCTACCTAAAGATATAGCGTGTGCGGTCTTAAAGGCCTGAGGGTAAAGAAACAGCCATCTGGCTCTGAAGCAACAGAGCCCACATGGAGAAAGCATACCAGCCTGTGTGATCACAAAGTTTTAAAGGGATAAGGCAACAGGCATCATGAGAACAAAAAAATCTTATCATGGAGAATGAGAGGGGACTGCCGGGTATAGACCCAAAACCTATTTGCAGTGCACTGGACATCCCCTTACAGAAGGATCTCAGAGTGGAGATTAAAGAATACAGGGTATGAGACAGCAAAGATGAAACACAACTTTCCTCTAGTTCTTAATGCTTTCTCTTGCCCCACTATCATGATCCCAGTTCTACCATACTAATCTGGCCAAACTAGAGAAGGTATTCTAGTACCGATAGGAATTTCAAACACGGGGGATCCAGAGTGGATGGGCCCTTTACCAGTGTTATGAGTGGAGATACTGGGAGGGTGGAGGAAGGGCAGGATGGAAAGTGGGAACCGATTACAAGGATCTTCATTGACCTCAAAAGAAAGGTGGGTGAAAATATGACAAAAGAATTAGTACATTTCCAAGGATTGATGAGGGATGGGTGGCGGGCATTGAGGGGGGAAAAATGAGGAGCTGAGGCCAGGGGCTTGGGTGGAGAGTGGATATTTTGTGAATAAGGAGGGCAATTAATGTACAGATGGGCTTCAAACAGATGATGTATTTATGGATTGTGGTTAGTGTTGTAGGAGCCACTAATGAAAAGATCATAAAAGAAACAAAAATAATCTTGGCAGAGGGCTCATGCAAGGATGATCTCAGGCTGGATTAGACCAGTCAAAACAGCTACTGGAGTCGCCTCACCCTGTGTCTATTACTGAGTCAGCCATGATGCTTAGGACCCACAGCCCCAGCAGCTGGCCAGAGAGGGAGGTGGATCTCTGAGGCCATTCCACAGGGGGAATGGTCCTCTGTCCTGCAGGGCCCACCCTCCTTTGTAAGCATGCTGCCTGGGGCAAGGCTTTCATGGAGTCCACACCATGGGAGCTCTACTACTCATGGGGGATTGGCAGGAAGCCTCTGCTCATGCGCACACACCACCAACTAGCTGGAGGATCTCCGTGAACAAAGCCTGAGGCAGACAACAAGCCCACTAACTGATGCTGTAAGAGATACAATCAGCATCCAGAAACCTGCAACTGGGAGTAAGAGGCAGCATACCTTGGTCCCAGCCCCTCCCATTCTAATCTACAAGGAGTGACATTGCAAAGCAGAGGGTTTTCATAAAGCACTTCCAGGACTGTGGAATGAGCAGCCTCGTTTGTGGACATGGATACTCTGTGATCCAGACGTACTACCTCCTCCCTTACAGTCAGCTGAGACAAAAACCCTTGCAAGCAGAAAGCCATGCATCTGAACAGTATCCACCAGCCACTCATGTGCAGCACAGCTGCCTCCAAAGAGCCTTCCTGAGTGAGAGAGAAATCATGCAGAAGCCTGGTCTGCACTCAAGAGAGTTTTATGAGCGTTAGGGAGGCGTGGTGGGCAAGTCTGGCCGACCCCAGTGGCTGAATTGAATTTACATGGCCTAGATTGGTCAATCCAGGTACAGGAACCACCCAGGTGACCTCCCCTTCATGGCCAGAAATCTGGACCTCTGAGCATGCACAGGGTGCCTCTCCTAACTGGGCTCTTATCTTGGCCCTATGGGCATGCATAACGGATGCCCCAGTCCCTAGTATAGCTACCTAACATTTGCCCCCCTGAAGAGATATGGACCCAAATCTTTGGGGGTACTGGGCGACGACATCTCTAGCTGCTTCCTGCTGGCAAAAGGGGCGAGGTGGGGCTTTGGGTCCATACCCTTCCTACACTGCTGGGAGGGGTTGTCCATTGAGGGCAACTTTATCCAGGATGGATAAGGTTGAGGTGGTCCAGGAGATGGTAGTCGTGGACCTGGCACACTTGGTTCAGAAGCTTTAATCACCCGATAACTTCTGAGAAAAACAAACGGTCTAAAAGGTGAACAGTTTGACTACGACAAGGCTAAGCTTGTGAGGTGGCAGTGGCCTTGAAATTAGGTGAGTGTCACAGGAAACAAAAATAATCTTAGGATTACCAGACATGTGTGTTTGTTCATTGGAAGTACAGGAAGAGGGATAAAAGCATTCAAACTTTCCCCTAGGAGGGCACAGGTTTGGGCACTACTAGGTGCAGTCGGATCACTGATTCATTTATGATGCTAAGGTCTTGGACCCGCTGATAAGACCCATCCTTCTTTTTAACCCTATAACGCTTCAATTTTAATTTTGGGAAAAAATTTTCTTTTTGTTGTGGACTTTCATAGTTATAAATATATATATATGTATTAATATATACATTTTTTAATGTTATGAAAACATCATGCTTCGCGTTATAGAGTTAAATGGAAATAATGGGCTAGTGCAGGACGAGTCAAAAGTGACCAAAATAGAGTAACTGCCTAAGTCATTTTGAATTTTCTTGGGTTCAATTGGAGTAAAGGCTTGTAAATTACCCGGGTTCCAAATTCCCATGGTGCCTCCTACAATGGGTAGAATGTTCAGGGATGTTTCAGGGCTGGGAGATTAATAACCCCTAAGTCCAGGATACCTTAGGGCAGGGGTCCTTAAACTGTTTACCCAGGGGGCCAGTTCACTATCCCTCAGGCCTTTTGAAGGAAAGACTATAGTTTAAAAAAACAAATATTATGAACAAATTCATGTGCACACTGCACATCTTGATTTGAAGTTCAAAAAAAAAATAAATGGGGCACATACACCCGGCAGAAAGGATCAACGTCCTCGGCTGTCTGCATGTGGCCCACAGGTTGTAGTTTGAGGACCCCTACCCTCGGCATTCACCAAGAGGATGTGGTTTCAACCCAAAAGCTTGGAGACTCTACAATTTGTTTAAAAGTGATGGGGCAGAAGGAGTCCCTGATTGACCCACGCAAGACTAGTTTTCCCATCCCCTGTTACTAAGAGTTCATAGTTATGGTTAAAGGGAACCAGGATATCCCGATCTGATCCCGTTACTTCAAGTGTGGGCTGACATTGCCACTAAGAAGCCTGCAAATATAAAAGACTTACTCCCTCCCGCAAAGAAAGGGCCCTTGTTTCCAAGGTTTCAGGAAACATGGAAGGACCGGAAAAACAAACGGTCCAAGTTCCCAAAACCACATAGGTGGAGGCCATCCCTCCCCATCACCCTCCCCCACCCCTCCCCTCCCCCATCCCTCCCCCACCCCTCCCCTCCCCTCCCCTCCCCTCCCCATCACTCTCCCCTAATCGGCTTTATCCCATTTTGCAGGAGAACTCTGGGAGTGGGAGAGCTGGCTTCAAACCCTTTCTTTCAACCCCCGCCCTATAAGGTTTCTAGGGTCCAGAAATAGAAAACTTCTAACAGGCCCTTATTGAGTCACTCCCTCCCCCACCGGCCCCCCAAACTCACCCCCACCCCTAACAAGCAGCCCCCCACACACACTAGTACTGGTATGACTTCCATACTCATCAGCCCACCTGGAATGCTTGCCAACAACTTCTCCAGGTGCTGTTCACAACGGAGGAGGGTAGCCCTTCCAGACAGAGGCCCAGTAAGCAGTCAGTGAACCTGATGGTCAGCGAGCGGGCACTCCCCACTTGAGAGAAACTCTTTTGGCCACTACACCAACAATGTGGGATCTCAATTCCTAGCAAGGCCCAGAGGACTTTACCAGGTATCAACCATTGCTCTTACATGACCCTCTGCAGAAGAGCTAGGAAACCTATGAATTTATCTAAGGTCAGTGAGAATTTTCAGGTTCCTATAAGAGAATATCCGCCTGCCTTTCTAGAGTGGCTGAGGGAAGCCTACGGGCTTTATACCCCTAACGGCCCGGAGGCACTGAAAACAGGAGGGCAATAAGTATTGCCTTTATTACTCAGTCAGTCTGCCTCAGACATGACAAAGAAGTGGGAAGGGTTTGAAGGGAAAAATCTTAGCGATTTGGTACAAGTGGCTCATTGAGTGTATAACAACAGAGATGACCCTAGCACGACAGAGACAAAGAAGCTAGCTAAAATAATCGTAATTGCCATGAGATACCCCAGAGACTCAGGAAAAGGAGAGCATGGCCCACTCACGGAGAGACTAACCTGTGGGCACCGCCAAGCCATGGGGAAGGACCAATGTGCCTACTGCAGGAAAGAAGGACACTGGAAAAATCAGTGCCTTGAAAACCCCAGGAGAGGTGCACGACCCTCCACTAGAGTGGATGGGCCTCATCTGCACGTAGAAAGACCCAAGCAAGAGACAATAATGCTTGAAGAAGCTCAATGAAGGGGTCAGGGCTCTGTTTCACTTCGCCGCCAAAAGCCCAGGCTAACTCTCCAAGTAGGAGGCCAGGCAGTAAATTTTTTGGTGGACACAGGGGCCACCTTGTCAGGTTCAGAAAGGAATATGGGCACATTTTCAAGAAGAAAGGTGTGAATTACTGTGAGCCTATGATTCCGTCCACAGATAACTCACACCAGAAGGTTTGCATGGAGGGTAGGTGGGTTTCCCAAGACAACAAAATAACAAATATCTATCAGCCCTTTGGCCCAGTTAGCCACCTGGTTATGATATCACTGGCTTCTGGCTCAGCTGCTGAGCCAGTGAAGCAGTTATAGCAGGAGAAGACTAGGTGGCCGGTGGCCATCAACGGAAGGACCAAATCTCCACAGTGGGCTTCCTGTTTCAATATGGAGCCACGTATGTTACCTGCTGGACACCATCTCTATCCTGAGCTCATAATTGCCATCGCAGGTCTAGAATGCGGCGCGCAGGTACACACTATATGAAACAGTCTCTGATTAACCCCTCTCGATAACTTGCTGACATGGGAGTCTGGATAATCCTGTACATTTACTTTGCAGATTAAAAAACTCACTCAAAAACACACGGGAGTTGACCCAGAGACACACAACTGGTTAACAACAAAGTCATATTCACAACCAGCGTCTGGACCAAGAGCACGGTGCCCCACAGAACTGTGCCCATTGAGCAGTCAATATCTCCTGGACTCTCAAAAGATCTGAGCTGATACCCACCCCCCCACATCCTTGCAGCCCCAAAAGATTGTATTTCACAGGATGGCACCGGATCTGCAGCTCGCGGAGAGGGACATATTTGATCAGAGAACACAGGGCAGAACAAGGGGGAGGAGGGGAGAATGGAGCACATCCTGGCCCAATACACCTTGAGGATGATGTTCCCAATCAGAGAAGCCAATCCACAGAGAAGACCACATGGGCAGCCCCACGATGAGAAACGTCCCTCAAAGACCCATAGCCTTAGAGGGGACAACACTGGACACACAGTGTGGGAACTGCGCCCGAACTGATCCTGCCACTTCGATGCATGACACTAAGAGAGTGCAGCGGAAGAGTAAGAAAACGGAACATCAAAGTCCCCGGGGAATGCCAAAGGTGGACTTTGTGGTCAGGGTTCGGTGCCCCCACAGACTGGACTGGAAAACACTCCTAAAGTTCACCACACAGTCCTTGTACTTTTCTTTCTGGTTAGTGTTGTTTTCTTTTAGTGTCATTGGATTTGGGTTGGGTTTTGTTTTCATTTTTGTTTGTTTTTTTTTTTCTTTTTGCTGCTTGGTTTAGCTCAGTCTTGTTTTGTGCATGTTATTACCTTTACAGGTCTGTCTAATTAAGAGAGGCTGGATGAACAATCTGGAGGAGTAAACATGTGACCGGCCCTTTCCATTGGGCATGGGAGTGAGCACGGTGGGGGGAAAGGAAGTGGTGTAAAGAAACCCAGAGACAAGGGTACAACAAGTGATGGAAAACGGTAGTGAGGGGGATGTAGGAGGCCTGGTAGGGCGTGATCAAAGGTAATGTAACCAAGAGGAATTACTGAAACCCAAAGGAAGACTGAGCATGTCAGTGGGCACAAGAGGAAAATCAAAGAGTATAGAAGAGTGAGCTGGGAAGCAAGGGCCAGTTATAGACGTCTAAATAAAGGCATGTACATATGTACATATATTTACAAAGGGGCATGGGGAAATAGATCTATGTCCATATGTTTATAGATTTAGTATTAAGGTAGCAGATGGACATAGGGCCTCCGCTCAAGGACTCCCTCATTGCAATAACACTGTTCTATTAAATTGGCATTCTAAGATGCTCACCTTCCCTACACAATCACTGACCACAAAGCGGCTGCATAAGCAAATGTGGTGAAGAAAGCCGATGGTGTCCAGCTACCTAAAGATATAGCGTGTGCGGTCTTAAAGGCCTGAGGGTAAAGAAACAGCCATCTGGCTCTGAAGCAACAGAGCCCACATGGAGAAAGCATACCAGCCTGTGTGATCACAAAGTTTTAAAGGGATAAGGCAACAGGCATCATGAGAACAAAAAAATCTTATCATGGAGAATGAGAGGGGACTGCCGGGTATAGACCCAAAACCTATTTGCAGTGCACTGGACATCCCCTTACAGAAGGATCTCAGAGTGGAGATTAAAGAATACAGGGTATGAGACAGCAAAGATGAAACACAACTTTCCTCTAGTTCTTAATGCTTTCTCTTGCCCCACTATCATGATCCCAGTTCTACCATACTAATCTGGCCAAACTAGAGAAGGTATTCTAGTACCGATAGGAATTTCAAACACGGGGGATCCAGAGTGGATGGGCCCTTTACCAGTGTTATGAGTGGAGATACTGGGAGGGTGGAGGAAGGGCAGGATGGAAAGTGGGAACCGATTACAAGGATCTTCATTGACCTCAAAAGAAAGGTGGGTGAAAATATGACAAAAGAATTAGTACATTTCCAAGGATTGATGAGGGATGGGTGGCGGGCATTGAGGGGGGAAAAATGAGGAGCTGAGGCCAGGGGCTTGGGTGGAGAGTGGATATTTTGTGAATAAGGAGGGCAATTAATGTACAGATGGGCTTCAAACAGATGATGTATTTATGGATTGTGGTTAGTGTTGTAGGAGCCACTAATGAAAAGATCATAAAAGAAACAAAAATAATCTTGGCAGAGGGCTCATGCAAGGATGATCTCAGGCTGGATTAGACCAGTCAAAACAGCTACTGGAGTCGCCTCACCCTGTGTCTATTACTGAGTCAGCCATGATGCTTAGGACCCACAGCCCCAGCAGCTGGCCAGAGAGGGAGGTGGATCTCTGAGGCCATTCCACAGGGGGAATGGTCCTCTGTCCTGCAGGGCCCACCCTCCTTTGTAAGCATGCTGCCTGGGGCAAGGCTTTCATGGAGTCCACACCATGGGAGCTCTACTACTCATGGGGGATTGGCAGGAAGCCTCTGCTCATGCGCACACACCACCAACTAGCTGGAGGATCTCCGTGAACAAAGCCTGAGGCAGACAACAAGCCCACTAACTGATGCTGTAAGAGATACAATCAGCATCCAGAAACCTGCAACTGGGAGTAAGAGGCAGCATACCTTGGTCCCAGCCCCTCCCATTCTAATCTACAAGGAGTGACATTGCAAAGCAGAGGGTTTTCATAAAGCACTTCCAGGACTGTGGAATGAGCAGCCTCGTTTGTGGACATGGATACTCTGTGATCCAGACGTACTACCTCCTCCCTTACAGTCAGCTGAGACAAAAACCCTTGCAAGCAGAAAGCCATGCATCTGAACAGTATCCACCAGCCACTCATGTGCAGCACAGCTGCCTCCAAAGAGCCTTCCTGAGTGAGAGAGAAATCATGCAGAAGCCTGGTCTGCACTCAAGAGAGTTTTATGAGCGTTAGGGAGGCGTGGTGGGCAAGTCTGGCCGACCCCAGTGGCTGAATTAAATTTACATGGCCTAGATTGGTCAATCCAGGTACAGGAACCACCCAGGTGACCTCCCCTTCATGGCCAGAAATCTGGACCTCTGAGCATGCACAGGGTGCCTCTCCTAACTGGGCTCTTATCTTGGCCCTATGGGCATGCATAACGGATGCCCCAGTCCCTAGTATAGCTACCTAACATTTGCCCCCCTGAAGAGATATGGACCCAAATCTTTGGGGGTACTGGGCGACGACATCTCTAGCTGCTTCCTGCTGGCAAAAGGGGCGAGGTGGGGCTTTGGGTCCATACCCTTCCTACACTGCTGGGAGGGGTTGTCCATTGAGGGCAACTTTATCCAGGATGGATAGTCGTGGACCTGGCACACTTGGTTCAGAAGCTTTAATCACCCGATAACTTCTGAGAAAAACAAACGGTCTAAAAGGTGAACAGTTTGACTACGACAAGGCTAAGCTTGTGAGGTGGCAGTGGCCTTGAAATTAGGTGAGTGTCACAGGAAACAAAAATAATCTTAGGATTACCAGACATGTGTGTTTGTTCATTGGAAGTACAGGAAGAGGGATAAAAGCATTCACACTTTCCCCTAGGAGGGCACAGGTTTGGGCACTACTAGGTGCAGTCGGATCACTGATTCATTTATGATGCTAAGGTCTTGGACCCGCTGATAAGACCCATCCTTCTTTTTAACCCTATAACGCTTCAATTTTAATTTTGGTAAAAAATTTTCTTTTTGTTGTGGACTTTCATAGTTATAAATATATATATATGTATTAATATATACATTTTTTAATGTTATGAAAACATCATGCTTCGCGTTATAGAGTTAAATGGAAATAATGGGCTAGTGCAGGACGAGTCAAAAGTGACCAAAATAGAGTAACTGCCTAAGTCATTTTGAATTTTCTTGGGTTCAATTGGAGTAAAGGCTTGTAAATTACCCGGGGTCCAAATTCCCATGGTGCCTCCTACAATGGGTAGAATGTTCAGGGATGTTTCAGGGCTGGGAGATTAATAACCCCTAAGTCCAGGATACCTTAGGGCAGGGGTCCTTAAACTGTTTACCCAGGGGGCCAGTTCACTATCCCTCAGGCCTTTTGAAGGAAAGACTATAGTTTAAAAAAACAAATATTACGAACAAATTCATGTGCACACTGCACATCTTGATTTGAAGTTCAAAAAAAAAATAAATGGGGCACATACACCCGGCAGAAAGGATCAACGTCCTCGGCTGTCTGCATGTGGCCCACAGGTTGTAGTTTGAGGACCCCTACCCTCGGCATTCACCAAGAGGATGTGGTTTCAACCCAAAAGCTTGGAGACTCTACAATTTGTTTAAAAGTGATGGGGCAGAAGGAGTCCCTGATTGACCCACGCAAGACTAGTTTTCCCATCCCCTGTTACTAAGAGTTCATAGT
The DNA here is from genome assembly GCF_050624435.1 of Tenrec ecaudatus. Lineage (NCBI taxonomy): Eukaryota > Metazoa > Chordata > Mammalia > Afrosoricida > Tenrecidae > Tenrec > Tenrec ecaudatus. The sequence goes on from NW_027458873.1 coordinate 570,827, forward strand.
TATGGTTAAAGGGAAACAGGATATCCCGATCTGATCCCGTTACTTCAAGTGTGGGCTGACATTGCCACTAAGAAGCCTGCAAATATAAAAGACTTACTCCCTCCCGCAAAGAAAGGGCCCTTGTTTCCAAGGTTTCAGGAAACATGGAAGGACCGGAAAAACAAACGGTCCAAGTTCCCAAAACCACATAGGTGGAGGCCATCCCTCCCCATCACCCTCCCCCACCCCTCCCCTCCCCCATCCCTCCCCCACCCCTCCCCTCCCCTCCCCTCCCCTCCCCATCACTCTCCCCTAATCGGCTTTATCCCATTTTGCAGGAGAACTCTGGGAGTGGGAGAGCTGGCTTCAAACCCTTTCTTTCAACCCCCGCCCTATAAGGTTTCTAGGGTCCAGAAATAGAAAACTTCTAACAGGCCCTTATTGAGTCACTCCCTCCCCCACCGGCCCCCCAAACTCACCCCCACCCCTAACAAGCAGCCCCCCACACACACTAGTACTGGTATGACTTCCATACTCATCAGCCCACCTGGAATGCTTGCCAACAACTTCTCCAGGTGCTGTTCACAACGGAGGAGGGTAGCCCTTCCAGACAGAGGCCCAGTAAGCAGTCAGTGAACCTGATGGTCAGCGAGCGGGCACTCCCCACTTGAGAGAAACTCTTTTGGCCACTACACCAACAATGTGGGATCTCAATTCCTAGCAAGGCCCAGAGGACTTTACCAGGTATCAACCATTGCTCTTACATGACCCTCTGCAGAAGAGCTAGGAAACCTATGAATTTATCTAAGGTCAGTGAGAATTTTCAGGTTCCTATAAGAGAATATCCGCCTGCCTTTCTAGAGTGGCTGAGGGAAGCCTACGGGCTTTATACCCCTAACGGCCCGGAGGCACTGAAAACAGGAGGGCAATAAGTATTGCCTTTATTACTCAGTCAGTCTGCCTCAGACATGACAAAGAAGTGGGAAGGGTTTGAAGGGAAAAATCTTAGCGATTTGGTACAAGTGGCTCATTGAGTGTATAACAACAGAGATGACCCTAGCACGACAGAGACAAAGAAGCTAGCTAAAATAATCGTAATTGCCATGAGATACCCCAGAGACTCAGGAAAAGGAGAGCATGGCCCACTCACGGAGAGACTAACCTGTGGGCACCGCCAAGCCATGGGGAAGGACCAATGTGCCTACTGCAGGAAAGAAGGACACTGGAAAAATCAGTGCCTTGAAAACCCCAGGAGAGGTGCACGACCCTCCACTAGAGTGGATGGGCCTCATCTGCACGTAGAAAGACCCAAGCAAGAGACAATAATGCTTGAAGAAGCTCAATGAAGGGGTCAGGGCTCTGTTTCACTTCGCCGCCAAAAGCCCAGGCTAACTCTCCAAGTAGGAGGCCAGGCAGTAAATTTTTTGGTGGACACAGGGGCCACCTTGTCAGGTTCAGAAAGGAATATGGGCACATTTTCAAGAAGAAAGATGTGAATTACTGTGAGCCTATGATTCCGTCCACAGATAACTCACACCAGAAGGTTTGCATGGAGGGTAGGTGGGTTTCCCAAGACAACAAAATAACAAATATCTATCAGCCCTTTGGCCCAGTTAGCCACCTGGTTATGATATCACTGGCTTCTGGCTCAGCTGCTGAGCCAGTGAAGCAGTTATAGCAGGAGAAGACTAGGTGGCCGGTGGCCATCAACGGAAGGACCAAATCTCCACAGTGGGCTTCCTGTTTCAATATGGAGCCACGTATGTTACCTGCTGGACACCATCTCTATCCTGAGCTCATAATTGCCATCGCAGGTCTAGAATGCGGCGCGCAGGTACACACTATATGAAACAGTCTCTGATTAACCCCTCTCGATAACTTGCTGACATGGGAGTCTGGATAATCCTGTACATTTACTTTGCAGATTAAAAAACTCACTCAAAAACACACGGGAGTTGACCCAGAGACACACAACTGGTTAACAACAAAGTCATATTCACAACCAGCGTCTGGACCAAGAGCACGGTGCCCCACAGAACTGTGCCCATTGAGCAGTCAATATCTCCTGGACTCTCAAAAGATCTGAGCTGATACCCACCCCCCCACATCCTTGCAGCCCCAAAAGATTGTATTTCACAGGATGGCACCGGATCTGCAGCTCGCGGAGAGGGACATATTTGATCAGAGAACACAGGGCAGAACAAGGGGGAGGAGGGGAGAATGGAGCACATCCTGGCCCAATACACCTTGAGGATGATGTTCCCAATCAGAGAAGCCAATCCACAGAGAAGACCACATGGGCAGCCCCACGATGAGAAACGTCCCTCAAAGACCCATAGCCTTAGAGGGGACAACACTGGACACACAGTGTGGGAACTGCGCCCGAACTGATCCTGCCACTTCGATGCATGACACTAAGAGAGTGCAGCGGAAGAGTAAGAAAACGGAACATCAAAGTCCCCGGGGAATGCCAAAGGTGGACTTTGTGGTCAGGGTTCGGTGCCCCCACAGACTGGACTGGAAAACACTCCTAAAGTTCACCACACAGTCCTTGTACTTTTCTTTCTGGTTAGTGTTGTTTTCTTTTAGTGTCATTGGATTTGGGTTGGGTTTTGTTTTCATTTTTGTTTGTTTGTTTTTCTTTTTGCTGCTTGGTTTAGCTCAGTCTTGTTTTGTGCATGTTATTACCTTTACAGGTCTGTCTAATTAAGAGAGGCTGGATGAACAATCTGGAGGAGTAAACATGTGACCGGCCCTTTCCATTGGGCATGGGAGTGAGCACGGTGGGGGGAAAGGAAGTGGTGTAAAGAAACCCAGAGACAAGGGTACAACAAGTGATGGAAAACGGTAGTGAGGGGGATGTAGGAGGCCTGGTAGGGCGTGATCAAAGGTAATGTAACCAAGAGGAATTACTGAAACCCAAAGGAAGACTGAGCATGTCAGTGGGCACAAGAGGAAAATCAAAGAGTATAGAAGAGTGAGCTGGGAAGCAAGGGCCAGTTATAGACGTCTAAATAAAGGCATGTACATATGTACATATATTTACAAAGGGGCATGGGGAAATAGATCTATGTCCATATGTTTATAGATTTAGTATTAAGGTAGCAGATGGACATAGGGCCTCCGCTCAAGGACTCCCTCATTGCAATAACACTGTTCTATTAAATTGGCATTCTAAGATGCTCACCTTCCCTACACAATCACTGACCACAAAGCGGCTGCATAAGCAAATGTGGTGAAGAAAGCCGATGGTGTCCAGCTACCTAAAGATATAGCGTGTGGGGTCTTAAAGGCCTGAGGGTAAAGAAACAGCCATCTGGCTCTGAAGCAACAGAGCCCACATGGAGAAAGCATACCAGCCTGTGTGATCACAAAGTTTTAAAGGGATAAGGCAACAGGCATCATGAGAACAAAAAAATCTTATCATGGAGAATGAGAGGGGACTGCCGGGTATAGACCCAAAACCTATTTGCAGTGCACTGGACATCCCCTTACAGAAGGATCTCAGAGTGGAGATTAAAGAATACAGGGTATGAGACAGCAAAGATGAAACACAACTTTCCTCTAGTTCTTAATGCTTTCTCTTGCCCCACTATCATGATCCCAGTTCTACCATACTAATCTGGCCAAACTAGAGAAGGTATTCTAGTACCGATAGGAATTTCAAACACGGGGGATCCAGAGTGGATGGGCCCTTTACCAGTGTTATGAGTGGAGATACTGGGAGGGTGGAGGAAGTGCAGGATGGAAAGTGGGAACCGATTACAAGGATCTTCATTGACCTCAAAAGAAAGGTGGGTGAAAATATGACAAAAGAATTAGTACATTTCCAAGGATTGATGAGGGATGGGTGGCGGGCATTGAGGGGGGAAAAATGAGGAGCTGAGGCCAGGGGCTTGGGTGGAGAGTGGATATTTTGTGAATAAGGAGGGCAATTAATGTACAGATGGGCTTCAAACAGATGATGTATTTATGGATTGTGGTTAGTGTTGTAGGAGCCACTAATGAAAAGATCATAAAAGAAACAAAAATAATCTTGGCAGAGGGCTCATGCAAGGATGATCTCAGGCTGGATTAGACCAGTCAAAACAGCTACTGGAGTCGCCTCACCCTGTGTCTATTACTGAGTCAGCCATGATGCTTAGGACCCACAGCCCCAGCAGCTGGCCAGAGAGGGAGGTGGATCTCTGAGGCCATTCCACAGGGGGAATGGTCCTCTGTCCTGCAGGGCCCACCCTCCTTTGTAAGCATGCTGCCTGGGGCAAGGCTTTCATGGAGTCCACACCATGGGAGCTCTACTACTCATGGGGGATTGGCAGGAAGCCTCTGCTCATGCGCACACACCACCAACTAGCTGGAGGATCTCCGTGAACAAAGCCTGAGGCAGACAACAAGCCCACTAACTGATGCTGTAAGAGATACAATCAGCATCCAGAAACCTGCAACTGGGAGTAAGAGGCAGCATACCTTGGTCCCAGCCCCTCCCATTCTAATCTACAAGGAGTGACATTGCAAAGCAGAGGGTTTTCATAAAGCACTTCCAGGACTGTGGAATGAGCAGCCTCGTTTGTGGACATGGATACTCTGTGATCCAGACGTACTACCTCCTCCCTTACAGTCAGCTGAGACAAAAACCCTTGCAAGCAGAAAGCCATGCATCTGAACAGTATCCACCAGCCACTCATGTGCAGCACAGCTGCCTCCAAAGAGCCTTCCTGAGTGAGAGAGAAATCATGCAGAAACCTGGTCTGCACTCAAGAGAGTTTTATGAGCGTTAGGGAGGCGTGGTGGGCAAGTCTGGCCGACCCCAGTGGCTGAATTGAATTTACATGGCCTAGATTGGTCAATCCAGGTACAGGAACCACCCAGGTGACCTCCCCTTCATGGCCAGAAATCTGGACCTCTGAGCATGCACAGGGTGCCTCTCCTAACTGGGCTCTTATCTTGGCCCTATGGGCATGCATAACGGATGCCCCAGTCCCTAGTATAGCTACCTAACATTTGCCCCCCTGAAGAGATATGGACCCAAATCTTTGGGGGTACTGGGCGACGACATCTCTAGCTGCTTCCTGCTGGCAAAAGGGGCGAGGTGGGGCTTTGGGTCCATACCCTTCCTACACTGCTGGGAGGGGTTGTCCATTGAGGGCAACTTTATCCAGGATGGATAAGGTTGAGGTGGTCCAGGAGATGGTAGTCGTGGACCTGGCACACTTGGTTCAGAAGCTTTAATCACCCGATAACTTCTGAGAAAAACAAACGGTCTAAAAGGTGAACAGTTTGACTACGACAAGGCTAAGCTTGTGAGGTGGCAGTGGCCTTGAAATTAGGTGAGTGTCACAGGAAACAAAAATAATCTTAGGATTACCAGACATGTGTGTTTGTTCATTGGAAGTACAGGAAGAGGGATAAAAGCATTCACACTTTCCCCTAGGAGGGCACAGGTTTGGGCACTACTAGGTGCAGTCGGATCACTGATTCATTTATGATGCTAAGGTCTTGGACCCGCTGATAAGACCCATCCTTCTTTTTAACCCTATAACGCTTCAATTTTAATTTTGGGAAAAAATTTTCTTTTTGTTGTGGACTTTCATAGTTATAAATATATATATGTATTAATATATACATTTTTTAATGTTATGAAAACATCATGCTTCGCGTTATAGAGTTAAATGGAAATAATGGGCTAGTGCAGGACGAGTCAAAAGTGACCAAAATAGAGTAACTGCCTAAGTCATTTTGAATTTTCTTGGGTTCAATTGGAGTAAAGGCTTGTAAATTACCCGGGGTCCAAATTCCCATGGTGCCTCCTACAATGGGTAGAATGTTCAGGGATGTTTCAGGGCTGGGAGATTAATAACCCCTAAGTCCAGGATACCTTAGGGCAGGGGTCCTTAAACTGTTTACCCAGGGGGCCAGTTCACTATCCCTCAGGCCTTTTGAAGGAAAGACTATAGTTTAAAAAAACAAATATTACGAACAAATTCATGTGCACACTGCACATCTTGATTTGAAGTTCAAAAAAAAAATAAATGGGGGCACATACACCCGGCAGAAAGGATCAACGTCCTCGGCTGTCTGCATGTGGCCCACAGGTTGTAGTTTGAGGACCCCTGCCCTCGGCATTCACCAAGAGGATGTGGTTTCAACCCAAAAGCTTGGAGACTCTACAATTTGTTTAAAAGTGATGGGGCAGAAGGAGTCCCTGATTGACCCACGCAAGACTAGTTTTCCCATCCCCTGTTACTAAGAGTTCATAGTTATGGTTAAAGGGAAACAGGATATCCCGATCTGATCCCGTTACTTCAAGTGTGGGCTGACATTGCCACTAAGAAGCCTGCAAATATAAAAGACTTACCTCCTCCCGCAAAGAAAGGGCCCTTGTTTCCAAGGTTTCAGGAAACATGGAAGGACCGGAAAAACAAACGGTCCAAGTTCCCAAAACCACATAGGTGGAGGCCATCCCTCCCCATCACCCTCCCCCACCCCTCCCCTCCCCCATCCCTCCCCCACCCCTCCCCTCCCCTCCCCTCCCCTCCCCATCACTCTCCCCTAATCGGCTTTATCCCATTTTGCAGGAGAACTCTGGGAGTGGGAGAGCTGGCTTCAAACCCTTTCTTTCAACCCCCGCCCTATAAGGTTTCTAGGGTCCAGAAATAGAAAACTTCTAACAGGCCCTTATTGAGTCACTCCCTCCCCCACCGGCCCCCCAAACTCACCCCCACCCCTAACAAGCAGCCCCCCACACACACTAGTACTGGTATGACTTCCATACTCATCAGCCCACCTGGAATGCTTGCCAACAACTTCTCCAGGTGCTGTTCACAACGGAGGAGGGTAGCCCTTCCAGACAGAGGCCCAGTAAGCAGTCAGTGAACCTGATGGTCAGCGAGCGGGCACTCCCCACTTGAGAGAAACTCTTTTGGCCACTACACCAACAATGTGGGATCTCAATTCCTAGCAAGGCCCAGAGGACTTTACCAGGTATCAACCATTGCTCTTACATGACCCTCTGCAGAAGAGCTAGGAAACCTATGAATTTATCTAAGGTCAGTGAGAATTTTCAGGTTCCTATAAGAGAATATCCGCCTGCCTTTCTAGAGTGGCTGAGGGAAGCCTACGGGCTTTATACCCCTAACGGCCCGGAGGCACTGAAAACAGGAGGGCAATAAGTATTGCCTTTATTACTCAGTCAGTCTGCCTCAGACATGACAAAGAAGTGGGAAGGGTTTGAAGGGAAAAATCTTAGCGATTTGGTACAAGTGGCTCATTGAGTGTATAACAACAGAGATGACCCTAGCACGACAGAGACAAAGAAGCTAGCTAAAATAATCGTAATTGACATGAGATACCCCAGAGACTCAGGAAAAGGAGAGCATGGCCCACTCACGGAGAGACTAACCTGTGGGCACCGCCAAGCCATGGGGAAGGACCAATGTGCCTACTGCAGGAAAGAAGGACACTGGAAAAATCAGTGCCTTGAAAACCCCAGGAGAGGTGCACGACCCTCCACTAGAGTGGATGGGCCTCATCTGCACGTAGAAAGACCCAAGCAAGAGACAATAATGCTTGAAGAAGCTCAATGAAGGGGTCAGGGCTCTGTTTCACTTCGCCGCCATAAGCCCAGGCTAACTCTCCAAGTAGGAGGCCAGGCAGTACATTTCTTGGTGGACACAGGGGCCACCTTGTCAGGTTCAGAAAAGAATATGGGCACATTTTCAAGAAGAAAGATGTGAATTACTGTGAGCCTATGATTCCGTCCACAGATAACTCACACCAGAAGGTTTGCATGGAGGGTAGGTGGGTTTCCCAAGACAACAAAATAACAAATATCTATCAGCCCTTTGGCCCAGTTAGCCACCTGGTTATGATATCACTGGCTTCTGGCTCAGCTGCTGAGCCAGTGAAGCAGTTATAGCAGGAGAAGACTAGGTGGCCAGTGGCCATCAACGGAAGGACCAAATCTCCACAGTGGGCTTCCTGTTTCAATATGGAGCCACGTATGTTACCTGCTGGACACCATCTCTATCCTGAGCTCATAATTGCCATCGCAGGTCTAGAATGCGGCGCGCAGGTACACACTATATGAAACAGTCTCTGATTAACCCCTCTCGATAACTTGCTGACATGGGAGTCTGGATAATCCTGTACATTTACTTTGCAGATTAAAAAACTCACTCAAAAACACACGGGAGTTGACCCAGAGACACACAACTGGTTAACAACAAAGTCATATTCACAACCAGCGTCTGGACCAAGAGCACGGTGCCCCACAGAACTGTGCCCATCGAGCAGTCAATATCTCCTGGACTCTCAAAAGATCTGAGCTGATACCCACCCCCCCACCCCCACATCCTTGCAGCCCCAAAAGATTGTATTTCACAGGATGGCACCGGATCTGCAGCTCGCGGAGAGGGACATATCTGATCAGAGAACACAGGGCAGAACAAGGGGGAGGAGGGGAGAATGGAGCACACCCTGGGCCAATACACCTTGAGGATGATGTTCCCAATCAGAGAAGCCAATCCACAGAGAAGACCACATGGGCAGCCCCACGATGAGAAACGTCCCTCAAAGACCCATAGCCTTAGAGGGGACAACACTGGACACACAGTGTGGGAACTGCGCCCGAACTGATCCTGCCACTTCGATGCATGACACTAAGAGAGTGCAGCGGAAGAGTAAGAAAACGGAGCATCAAAGTCCCCGGGGAATGCCAAAGGTGGACTTTGTGGTCAGGGTTCGGTGCCCCCACAGACTGGACTGGAAAACACTCCTAAAGTTCACCACACAGTCCTTGTACTTTTCTTTCTGGTTAGTGTTGTTTTCTTTTAGTGTCATTGGATTTGGGTTGGGTTTTGTTTTCATTTTTGTTTGTTTGTTTTTCTTTTTGCTGCTTGGTTTAGCTCAGTCTTGTTTTGTGCATGTTATTACCTTTACAGGTCTGTCTAATTAAGAGAGGCTGGATGAACAATCTGGAGGAGTAAACATGTGACCGGCCCTTTCCATTGGGCATGGGAGTGAGCACGGTGGGGGGAAAGGAAGTGGTGTAAAGAAACCCAGAGACAAGGGTACAACAAGTGATGGAAAACGGTAGTGAGGGGGATGTAGGAGGCCTGGTAGGGCGTGATCAAAGGTAATGTAACCAAGAGGAATTACTGAAACCCAAAGGAAGACTGAGCATGTCAGTGGGCACAAGAGGAAAATCAAAGAGTATAGAAGAGTGAGCTGGGAAGCAAGGGCCAGTTATAGACGTCTAAATAAAGGCATGTACATATGTACATATATTTACAAAGGGGCATGGGGAAATAGATCTATGTCCATATGTTTATAGATTTAGTATTAAGGTAGCAGATGGACATAGGGCCTCCGCTCAAGGACTCCCTCATTGCAATAACACTGTTCTATTAAATTGGCATTCTAAGATGCTCACCTTCCCTACACAATCACTGACCACAAAGCGGCTGCATAAGCAAATGTGGTGAAGAAAGCCGATGGTGTCCAGCTACCTAAAGATATAGCGTGTGGGGTCTTAAAGGCCTGAGGGTAAAGAAACAGCCATCTGGCTCTGAAGCAACAGAGCCCACATGGAGAAAGCATACCAGCCTGTGTGATCACAAAGTTTTAAAGGGATAAGGCAACAGGCATCATGAGAACAAAAAAATCTTATCATGGAGAATGAGAGGGGACTGCCGGGTATAGACCCAAAACCTATTTGCAGTGCACTGGACATCCCCTTACAGAAGGATCTCAGAGTGGAGATTAAAGAATACAGGGTATGAGACAGCAAAGATGAAACACAACTTTCCTCTAGTTCTTAATGCTTTCTCTTGCCCCACTATCATGATCCCAGTTCTACCATACTAATCTGGCCAAACTAGAGAAGGTATTCTAGTACCGATAGGAATTTCAAACACGGGGGATCCAGAGTGGATGGGCCCTTTACCAGTGTTATGAGTGGAGATACTGGGAGGGTGGAGGAAGTGCAGGATGGAAAGTGGGAACCGATTACAAGGATCTTCATTGACCTCAAAAGAAAGGTGGGTGAAAATATGACAAAAGAATTAGTACATTTCCAAGGATTGATGAGGGATGGGTGGCGGGCATTGAGGGGGGAAAAATGAGGAGCTGAGGCCAGGGGCTTGGGTGGAGAGTGGATATTTTGTGAATAAGGAGGGCAATTAATGTACAGATGGGCTTCAAACAGATGATGTATTTATGGATTGTGGTTAGTGTTGTAGGAGCCACTAATGAAAAGATCATAAAAGAAACAAAAATAATCTTGGCAGAGGGCTCATGCAAGGATGATCTCAGGCTGGATTAGACCAGTCAAAACAGCTACTGGAGTCGCCTCACCCTGTGTCTATTACTGAGTCAGCCATGATGCTTAGGACCCACAGCCCCAGCAGCTGGCCAGAGAGGGAGGTGGATCTCTGAGGCCATTCCACAGGGGGAATGGTCCTCTGTCCTGCAGGGCCCACCCTCCTTTGTAAGCATGCTGCCTGGGGCAAGGCTTTCATGGAGTCCACACCATGGGAGCTCTACTACTCATGGGGGATTGGCAGGAAGCCTCTGCTCATGCGCACACACCACCAACTAGCTGGAGGATCTCCGTGAACAAAGCCTGAGGCAGACAACAAGCCCACTAACTGATGCTGTAAGAGATACAATCAGCATCCAGAAACCTGCAACTGGGAGTAAGAGGCAGCATACCTTGGTCCCAGCCCCTCCCATTCTAATCTACAAGGAGTGACATTGCAAAGCAGAGGGTTTTCATAAAGCACTTCCAGGACTGTGGAATGAGCAGCCTCGTTTGTGGACATGGATACTCTGTGATCCAGACGTACTACCTCCTCCCTTACAGTCAGCTGAGACAAAAACCCTTGCAAGCAGAAAGCCATGCATCTGAACAGTATCCACCAGCCACTCATGTGCAGCACAGCTGCCTCCAAAGAGCCTTCCTGAGTGAGAGAGAAATCATGCAGAAGCCTGGTCTGCACTCAAGAGAGTTTTATGAGCGTTAGGGAGGCGTGGTGGGCAAGTCTGGCCGACCCCAGTGGCTGAATTGAATTTACATGGCCTAGATTGGTCAATCCAGGTACAGGAACCACCCAGGTGACCTCCCCTTCATGGCCAGAAATCTGGACCTCTGAGCATGCACAGGGTGCCTCTCCTAACTGGGCTCTTATCTTGGCCCTATGGGCATGCATAACGGATGCCCCAGTCCCTAGTATAGCTACCTAACATTTGCCCCCCTGAAGAGATATGGACCCAAATCTTTGGGGGTACTGGGCGACGACATCTCTAGCTGCTTCCTGCTGGCAAAAGGGGCGAGGTGGGGCTTTGGGTCCATACCCTTCCTACACTGCTGGGAGGGGTTGTCCATTGAGGGCAACTTTATCCAGGATGGATAAGGTTGAGGTGGTCCAGGAGATGGTAGTCGTGGACCTGGCACACTTGGTTCAGAAGCTTTAATCACCCGATAACTTCTGAGAAAAACAAACGGTCTAAAAGGTGAACAGTTTGACTACGACAAGGCTAAGCTTGTGAGGTGGCAGTGGCCTTGAAATTAGGTGAGTGTCACAGGAAACAAAAATAATCTTAGGATTACCAGACATGTGTGTTTGTTCATTGGAAGTACAGGAAGAGGGATAAAAGCATTCACACTTTCCCCTAGGAGGGCACAGGTTTGGGCACTACTAGGTGCAGTCGGATCACTGATTCATTTATGATGCTAAGGTCTTGGACCCGCTGATAAGACCCATCCTTCTTTTTAACCCTATAACGCTTCAATTTTAATTTTGGGAAAAAATTTTCTTTTTGTTGTGGACTTTCATAGTTATAAATATATATATGTATTAATATATACATTTTTTAATGTTATGAAAACATCATGCTTCGCGTTATAGAGTTAAATGGAAATAATGGGCTAGTGCAGGACGAGTCAAAAGTGACCAAAATAGAGTAACTGCCTAAGTCATTTTGAATTTTCTTGGGTTCAATTGGAGTAAAGGCTTGTAAATTACCCGGGGTCCAAATTCCCATGGTGCCTCCTACAATGGGTAGAATGTTCAGGGATGTTTCAGGGCTGGGAGATTAATAACCCCTAAGTCCAGGATACCTTAGGGCAGGGGTCCTTAAACTGTTTACCCAGGGGGCCAGTTCACTATCCCTCAGGCCTTTTGAAGGAAAGACTATAGTTTAAAAAAACAAATATTACGAACAAATTCATGTGCACACTGCACATCTTGATTTGAAGTTCAAAAAAAAAATAAATGGGGGCACATACACCCGGCAGAAAGGATCAACGTCCTCGGCTGTCTGCATGTGGCCCACAGGTTGTAGTTTGAGGACCCCTGCCCTCGGCATTCACCAAGAGGATGTGGTTTCAACCCAAAAGCTTGGAGACTCTACAATTTGTTTAAAAGTGATGGGGCAGAAGGAGTCCCTGATTGACCCACGCAAGACTAGTTTTCCCATCCCCTGTTACTAAGAGTTCATAGTTATGGTTAAAGGGAAACAGGATATCCCGATCTGATCCCGTTACTTCAAGTGTGGGCTGACATTGCCACTAAGAAGCCTGCAAATATAAAAGACTTACCTCCTCCCGCAAAGAAAGGGCCCTTGTTTCCAAGGTTTCAGGAAACATGGAAGGACCGGAAAAACAAACGGTCCAAGTTCCCAAAACCACATAGGTGGAGGCCATCCCTCCCCATCACCCTCCCCCACCCCTCCCCTCCCCCATCCCTCCCCCACCCCTCCCCTCCCCTCCCCTCCCCTCCCCATCACTCTCCCCTAATCGGCTTTATCCCATTTTGCAGGAGAACTCTGGGAGTGGGAGAGCTGGCTTCAAACCCTTTCTTTCAACCCCCGCCCTATAAGGTTTCTAGGGTCCAGAAATAGAAAACTTCTAACAGGCCCTTATTGAGTCACTCCCTCCCCCACCGGCCCCCCAAACTCACCCCCACCCCTAACAAGCAGCCCCCCACACACACTAGTACTGGTATGACTTCCATACTCATCAGCCCACCTGGAATGCTTGCCAACAACTTCTCCAGGTGCTGTTCACAACGGAGGAGGGTAGCCCTTCCAGACAGAGGCCCAGTAAGCAGTCAGTGAACCTGATGGTCAGCGAGCGGGCACTCCCCACTTGAGAGAAACTCTTTTGGCCACTACACCAACAATGTGGGATCTCAATTCCTAGCAAGGCCCAGAGGACTTTACCAGGTATCAACCATTGCTCTTACATGACCCTCTGCAGAAGAGCTAGGAAACCTATGAATTTATCTAAGGTCAGTGAGAATTTTCAGGTTCCTATAAGAGAATATCCGCCTGCCTTTCTAGAGTGGCTGAGGGAAGCCTACGGGCTTTATACCCCTAACGGCCCGGAGGCACTGAAAACAGGAGGGCAATAAGTATTGCCTTTATTACTCAGTCAGTCTGCCTCAGACATGACAAAGAAGTGGGAAGGGTTTGAAGGGAAAAATCTTAGCGATTTGGTACAAGTGGCTCATTGAGTGTATAACAACAGAGATGACCCTAGCACGACAGAGACAAAGAAGCTAGCTAAAATAATCGTAATTGACATGAGATACCCCAGAGACTCAGGAAAAGGAGAGCATGGCCCACTCACGGAGAGACTAACCTGTGGGCACCGCCAAGCCATGGGGAAGGACCAATGTGCCTACTGCAGGAAAGAAGGACACTGGAAAAATCAGTGCCTTGAAAACCCCAGGAGAGGTGCACGACCCTCCACTAGAGTGGATGGGCCTCATCTGCACGTAGAAAGACCCAAGCAAGAGACAATAATGCTTGAAGAAGCTCAATGAAGGGGTCAGGGCTCTGTTTCACTTCGCCGCCATAAGCCCAGGCTAACTCTCCAAGTAGGAGGCCAGGCAGTAAATTTCTTGGTGGACACAGGGGCCACCTTGTCAGGTTCAGAAAAGAATATGGGCACATTTTCAAGAAGAAAGATGTGAATTACTGTGAGCCTATGATTCCGTCCACAGATAACTCACACCAGAAGGTTTGCATGGAGGGTAGGTGGGTTTCCCAAGACAACAAAATAACAAATATCTATCAGCCCTTTGGCCCAGTTAGCCACCTGGTTATGATATCACTGGCTTCTGGCTCAGCTGCTGAGCCAGTGAAGCAGTTATAGCAGGAGAAGACTAGGTGGCCAGTGGCCATCAACGGAAGGACCAAATCTCCACAGTGGGCTTCCTGTTTCAATATGGAGCCACGTATGTTACCTGCTGGACACCATCTCTATCCTGAGCTCATAATTGCCATCGCAGGTCTAGAATGCGGCGCGCAGGTACACACTATATGAAACAGTCTCTGATTAACCCCTCTCGATAACTTGCTGACATGGGAGTCTGGATAATCCTGTACATTTACTTTGCAGATTAAAAAACTCACTCAAAAACACACGGGAGTTGACCCAGAGACACACAACTGGTTAACAACAAAGTCATATTCACAACCAGCGTCTGGACCAAGAGCACGGTGCCCCACAGAACTGTGCCCATCGAGCAGTCAATATCTCCTGGACTCTCAAAAGATCTGAGCTGATACCCACCCCCCCACCCCCACATCCTTGCAGCCCCAAAAGATTGTATTTCACAGGATGGCACCGGATCTGCAGCTCGCGGAGAGGGACATATCTGATCAGAGAACACAGGGCAGAACAAGGGGGAGGAGGGGAGAATGGAGCACACCCTGGGCCAATACACCTTGAGGATGATGTTCCCAATCAGAGAAGCCAATCCACAGAGAAGACCACATGGGCAGCCCCACGATGAGAAACGTCCCTCAAAGACCCATAGCCTTAGAGGGGACAACACTGGACACACAGTGTGGGAACTGCGCCCGAACTGATCCTGCCACTTCGATGCATGACACTAAGAGAGTGCAGCGGAAGAGTAAGAAAACGGAGCATCAAAGTCCCCGGGGAATGCCAAAGGTGGACTTTGTGGTCAGGGTTCGGTGCCCCCACAGACTGGACTGGAAAACACTCCTAAAAATCACCACACAGTCCTTGTACTTTTCTTTCTGGTTAGTGTTGTTTTCTTTTAGTGTCATTGGATTTGGGTTGGGTTTTGTTTTCATTTTTGTTTGTTTGTTTTTCTTTTTGCTGCTTGGTTTAGCTCAGTCTTGTTTTGTGCATGTTATTACCTTTACAGGTCTGTCTAATTAAGAGAGGCTGGATGAACAATCTGGAGGAGTAAACATGTGACCGGCCCTTTCCATTGGGCATGGGAGTGAGCACGGTGGGGGGAAAGGAAGTGGTGTAAAGAAACCCAGAGACAAGGGTACAACAAGTGATGGAAAACGGTAGTGAGGGGGATGTAGGAGGCCTGGTAGGGCGTGATCAAAGGTAATGTAACCAAGAGGAATTACTGAAACCCAAAGGAAGACTGAGCATGTCAGTGGGCACAAGAGGAAAATCAAAGAGTATAGAAGAGTGAGCTGGGAAGCAAGGGCCAGTTATAGACGTCTAAATAAAGGCATGTACATATGTACATATATTTACAAAGGGGCATGGGGAAATAGATCTATGTCCATATGTTTATAGATTTAGTATTAAGGTAGCAGATGGACATAGGGCCTCCGCTCAAGGACTCCCTCATTGCAATAACACTGTTCTATTAAATTGGCATTCTAAGATGCTCACCTTCCCTACACAATCACTGACCACAAAGCGGCTGCATAAGCAAATGTGGTGAAGAAAGCCGATGGTGTCCAGCTACCTAAAGATATAGCGTGTGGGGTCTTAAAGGCCTGAGGGTAAAGAAACAGCCATCTGGCTCTGAAGCAACAGAGCCCACATGGAGAAAGCATACCAGCCTGTGTGATCACAAAGTTTTAAAGGGATAAGGCAACAGGCATCATGAGAACAAAAAAATCTTATCATGGAGAATGAGAGGGGACTGCCGGGTATAGACCCAAAACCTATTTGCAGTGCACTGGACATCCCCTTACAGAAGGATCTCAGAGTGGAGATTAAAGAATACAGGGTATGAGACAGCAAAGATGAAACACAACTTTCCTCTAGTTCTTAATGCTTTCTCTTGCCCCACTATCATGATCCCAGTTCTACCATACTAATCTGGCCAAACTAGAGAAGGTATTCTAGTACCGATAGGAATTTCAAACACGGGGGATCCAGAGTGGATGGGCCCTTTACCAGTGTTATGAGTGGAGATACTGGGAGGGTGGAGGAAGGGCAGGATGGAAAGTGGGAACCGATTACAAGGATCTTCATTGACCTCAAAAGAAAGGTGGGTGAAAATATGACAAAAGAATTAGTACATTTCCAAGGATTGATGAGGGATGGGTGGCGGGCATTGAGGGGGGAAAAATGAGGAGCTGAGGCCAGGGGCTTGGGTGGAGAGTGGATATTTTGTGAATAAGGAGGGCAATTAATGTACAGATGGGCTTCAAACAGATGATGTATTTATGGATTGTGGTTAGTGTTGTAGGAGCCACTAATGAAAAGATCATAAAAGAAACAAAAATAATCTTGGCAGAGGGCTCATGCAAGGATGATCTCAGGCTGGATTAGACCAGTCAAAACAGCTACTGGAGTCGCCTCACCCTGTGTCTATTACTGAGTCAGCCATGATGCTTAGGACCCACAGCCCCAGCAGCTGGCCAGAGAGGGAGGTGGATCTCTGAGGCCATTCCACAGGGGGAATGGTCCTCTGTCCTGCAGGGCCCACCCTCCTTTGTAAGCATGCTGCCTGGGGCAAGGCTTTCATGGAGTCCACACCATGGGAGCTCTACTACTCATGGGGGATTGGCAGGAAGCCTCTGCTCATGCGCACACACCACCAACTAGCTGGAGGATCTCCGTGAACAAAGCCTGAGGCAGACAACAAGCCCACTAACTGATGCTGTAAGAGATACAATCAGCATCCAGAAACCTGCAACTGGGAGTAAGAGGCAGCATACCTTGGTCCCAGCCCCTCCCATTCTAATCTACAAGGAGTGACATTGCAAAGCAGAGGGTTTTCATAAAGCACTTCCAGGACTGTGGAATGAGCAGCCTCGTTTGTGGACATGGATACTCTGTGATCCAGACGTACTACCTCCTCCCTTACAGTCAGCTGAGACAAAAACCCTTGCAAGCAGAAAGCCATGCATCTGAACAGTATCCACCAGCCACTCATGTGCAGCACAGCTGCCTCCAAAGAGCCTTCCTGAGTGAGAGAGAAATCATGCAGAAGCCTGGTCTGCACTCAAGAGAGTTTTATGAGCGTTAGGGAGGCGTGGTGGGCAAGTCTGGCCGACCCCAGTGGCTGAATTGAATTTACATGGCCTAGATTGGTCAATCCAGGTACAGGAACCACCCAGGTGACCTCCCCTTCATGGCCAGAAATCTGGACCTCTGAGCATGCACAGGGTGCCTCTCCTAACTGGGCTCTTATCTTGGCCCTATGGGCATGCATAACGGATGCCCCAGTCCCTAGTATAGCTACCTAACATTTGCCCCCCTGAAGAGATATGGACCCAAATCTTTGGGGGTACTGGGCGACGACATCTCTAGCTGCTTCCTGCTGGCAAAAGGGGCGAGGTGGGGCTTTGGGTCCATACCCTTCCTACACTGCTGGGAGGGGTTGTCCATTGAGGGCAACTTTATCCAGGATGGATAAGGTTGAGGTGGTCCAGGAGATGGTAGTCGTGGACCTGGCACACTTGGTTCAGAAGCTTTAATCACCCGATAACTTCTGAGAAAAACAAACGGTCTAAAAGGTGAACAGTTTGACTACGACAAGGCTAAGCTTGTGAGGTGGCAGTGGCCTTGAAATTAGGTGAGTGTCACAGGAAACAAAAATAATCTTAGGATTACCAGACATGTGTGTTTGTTCATTGGAAGTACAGGAAGAGGGATAAAAGCATTCACACTTTCCCCTAGGAGGGCACAGGTTTGGGCACTACTAGGTGCAGTCGGATCACTGATTCATTTATGATGCTAAGGTCTTGGACCCGCTGATAAGACCCATCCTTCTTTTTAACCCTATAACGCTTCAATTTTAATTTTGGGAAAAAATTTTCTTTTTGTTGTGGACTTTCATAGTTATAAATATATATATGTATTAATATATACATTTTTTAATGTTATGAAAACATC
Organism: Tenrec ecaudatus; assembly: GCF_050624435.1. Classification (NCBI taxonomy): domain Eukaryota; kingdom Metazoa; phylum Chordata; class Mammalia; order Afrosoricida; family Tenrecidae; genus Tenrec; species Tenrec ecaudatus. The sequence goes on from NW_027458873.1 coordinate 588,939, forward strand.
ATGCTTCGCGTTATAGAGTTAAATGGAAATAATGGGCTAGTGCAGGACGAGTCAAAAGTGACCAAAATAGAGTAACTGCCTAAGTCATTTTGAATTTTCTTGGGTTCAATTGGAGTAAAGGCTTGTAAATTACCCGGGGTCCAAATTCCCATGGTGCCTCCTACAATGGGTAGAATGTTCAGGGATGTTTCAGGGCTGGGAGATTAATAACCCCTAAGTCCAGGATACCTTAGGGCAGGGGTCCTTAAACTGTTTACCCAGGGGGCCAGTTCACTATCCCTCAGGCCTTTTGAAGGAAAGACTATAGTTTAAAAAAACAAATATTACGAACAAATTCATGTGCACACTGCACATCTTGATTTGAAGTTCAAAAAAAAAATAAATGGGGCACATACACCCGGCAGAAAGGATCAACGTCCTCGGCTGTCTGCATGTGGCCCACAGGTTGTAGTTTGAGGACCCCTGCTCTCGGCATTCACCAAGAGGATGTGGTTTCAACCCAAAAGCTTGGAGACTCTACAATTTGTTTAAAAGTGATGGGGCAGAAGGAGTCCCTGATTGACCCACGCAAGACTAGTTTTCCCATCCCCTGTTACTAAGAGTTCATAGTTATGGTTAAAGGGAAACAGGATATCCCGATCTGATCCCGTTACTTCAAGTGTGGGCTGACATTGCCACTAAGAAGCCTGCAAATATAAAAGACTTACCTCCTCCCGCAAAGAAAGGGCCCTTGTTTCCAAGGTTTCAGGAAACATGGAAGGACCGGAAAAACAAACGGTCCAAGTTCCCAAAACCACATAGGTGGAGGCCATCCCTCCCCATCACCCTCCCCCACCCCTCCCCTCCCCCATCCCTCCCCCACCCCTCCCCTCCCCTCCCCTCCCCTCCCCATCACTCTCCCCTAATCGGCTTTATCCCATTTTGCAGGAGAACTCTGGGAGTGGGAGAGCTGGCTTCAAACCCTTTCTTTCAACGCCCGCCCTATAAGGTTTCTAGGGTCCAGAAATAGAAAACTTCTAACAGGCCCTTATTGAGTCACTCCCTCCCCCACCGGCCCCCCAATCTCACCCCCACCCCTAACAAGCAGCCCCCCACACACACTAGTACTGGTATGACTTCCATACTCATCAGCCCACCTGGAATGCTTGCCAACAACTTCTCCAGGTGCTGTTCACAACGGAGGAGGGTAGCCCTTCCAGACAGAGGCCCAGTAAGCAGTCAGTGAACCTGATGGTCAGCGAGCGGGCACTCCCCACTTGAGAGAAACTCTTTTGGCCACTACACCAACAATGTGGGATCTCAATTCCTAGCAAGGCCCAGAGGACTTTACCAGGTATCAACCATTGCTCTTACATGACCCTCTGCAGAAGAGCTAGGAAACCTATGAATTTATCTAAGGTCAGTGAGAATTTTCAGGTTCCTATAAGAGAATATCCGCCTGCCTTTCTAGAGTGGCTGAGGGAAGCCTACGGGCTTTATACCCCTAACGGCCCGGAGGCACTGAAAACAGGAGGGCAATAAGTATTGCCTTTATTACTCAGTCAGTCTGCCTCAGACATGACAAAGAAGTGGGAAGGGTTTGAAGGGAAAAATCTTAGCGATTTGGTACAAGTGGCTCATTGAGTGTATAACAACAGAGATGACCCTAACACGACAGAGCCAAAGAAGCTAGCTAAAATAATCGTAATTGACATGAGATACCCCAGAGACTCAGGAAAAGGAGAGCATGGCCCACTCACGGAGAGACTAACCTGTGGGCACCGCCAAGCCATGGGGAAGGACCAATGTGCCTACTGCAGGAAAGAAGGACACTGGAAAAATCAGTGCCTTGAAAACCCCAGGAGAGGTGCACGACCCTCCACTAGAGTGGATGGGCCTCATCTGCACGTAGAAAGACCCAAGCAAGAGACAATAATGCTTGAAGAAGCTCAATGAAGGGGTCAGGGCTCTGTTTCACTTCGCCGCCAAAAGCCCAGGCTAACTCTCCAAGTAGGAGGCCAGGCAGTAAATTTCTTGGTGGACACAGGGGCCACCTTGTCAGGTTCAGAAAAGAATATGGGCACATTTTCAAGAAGAAAGATGTGAATTACTGTGAGCCTATGATTCCGTCCACAGATAACTCACACCAGAAGGTTTGCATGGAGGGTAGGTGGGTTTCCCAAGACAACAAAATAACAAATATCTATCAGCCCTTTGGCCCAGTTAGCCACCTGGTTATGATATCACTGGCTTCTGGCTCAGCTGCTGAGCCAGTGAAGCAGTTATAGCAGGAGAAGACTAGGTGGCCAGTGGCCATCAACGGAAGGACCAAATCTCCACAGTGGGCTTCCTGTTTCAATATGGAGCCACGTATGTTACCTGCTGGACACCATCTCTATCCTGAGCTCATAATTGCCATCGCAGGTCTAGAATGCGGCGCGCAGGTACACACTATATGAAACAGTCTCTGATTAACCCCTCTCGATAACTTGCTGACATGGGAGTCTGGATAATCCTGTACATTTACTTTGCAGATTAAAAAACTCACTCAAAAACACACGGGAGTTGACCCAGAGACACACAACTGGTTAACAACAAAGTCATATTCACAACCAGCGTCTGGACCAAGAGCACGGTGCCCCACAGAACTGTGCCCATTGAGCAGTCAATATCTCCTGGACTCTCAAAAGATCTGAGCTGATACCCACCCCCCCACATCCTTGCAGCCCCAAAAGATTGTATTTCACAGGATGGCACCGGATCTGCAGCTCGCGGAGAGGGACATATTTGATCAGAGAACACAGGGCAGAACAAGGGGGAGGAGGGGAGAATGGAGCACATCCTGGCCCAATACACCTTGAGGATGATGTTCCCAATCAGAGAAGCCAATCCACAGAGAAGACCACATGGGCAGCCCCACGATGAGAAACGTCCCTCAAAGACCCATAGCCTTAGAGGGGACAACACTGGACACACAGTGTGGGAACTGCGCCCGAACTGATCCTGCCACTTCGATGCATGACACTAAGAGAGTGCAGCGGAAGAGTAAGAAACCGGAGCATCAAAGTCCCCGGGGAATGCCAAAGGTGGACTTTGTGGTCAGGGTTCGGTGCCCCCACAGACTGGACTGGAAAACACTCCTAAAGTTCACCACACAGTCCTTGTACTTTTCTTTCTGGTTAGTGTTGTTTTCTTTTAGTGTCATTGGATTTGGGTTGGGTTTTGTTTTCATTTTTGTTTGTTTTTTTTTCTTTTTGCTGCTTGGTTTAGCTCAGTCTTGTTTTGTGCATGTTATTACCTTTACAGGTCTGTCTAATTAAGAGAGGCTGGATGAACAATCTGGAGGAGTAAACATGTGACCGGCCCTTTCCATTGGGCATGGGAGTGAGCACGGTGGGGGGAAAGGAAGTGGTGTAAAGAAACCCAGAGACAAGGGTACAACAAGTGATGGAAAACGGTAGTGAGGGGGATGTAGGAGGCCTGGTAGGGCGTGATCAAAGGTATTGTAACCAAGAGGAATTACTGAAACCCAAAGGAAGACTGAGCATGTCAGTGGGCACAAGAGGAAAATCAAAGAGTATAGAAGAGTGAGCTGGGAAGCAAGGGCCAGTTATAGACGTCTAAATAAAGGCATGTACATATGTACATATATTTACAAAGGGGCATGGGGAAATAGATCTATGTCCATATGTTTATAGATTTAGTATTAAGGTAGCAGATGGACATAGGGCCTCCGCTCAAGGACTCCCTCATTGCAATAACACTGTTCTATTAAATTGGCATTCTAAGATGCTCACCTTCCCTACACAATCACTGACCACAAAGCGGCTGCATAAGCAAATGTGGTGAAGAAAGCCGATGGTGTCCAGCTACCTAAAGATATAGCGTGTGGGGTCTTAAAGGCCTGAGGGTAAAGAAACAGCCATCTGGCTCTGAAGCAACAGAGCCCACATGGAGAAAGCATACCAGCCTGTGTGATCACAAAGTTTTAAAGGGATAAGGCAACAGGCATCATGAGAACAAAAAAATCTTATCATGGAGAATGAGAGGGGACTGCCGGGTATAGACCCAAAACCTATTTGCAGTGCACTGGACATCCCCTTACAGAAGGATCTCAGAGTGGAGATTAAAGAATACAGGGTATGAGACAGCAAAGATGAAACACAACTTTCCTCTAGTTCTTAATGCTTTCTCTTGCCCCACTATCATGATCCCAGTTCTACCATACTAATCTGGCCAAACTAGAGAAGGTATTCTAGTACCGATAGGAATTTCAAACACGGGGGATCCAGAGTGGATGGGCCCTTTACCAGTGTTATGAGTGGAGATACTGGGAGGGTGGAGGAAGGGCAGGATGGAAAGTGGGAACCGATTACAAGGATCTTCATTGACCTCAAAAGAAAGGTGGGTGAAAATATGACAAAAGAATTAGTACATTTCCAAGGATTGATGAGGGATGGGTGGCGGGCATTGAGGGGGGAAAAATGAGGAGCTGAGGCCAGGGGCTTGGGTGGAGAGTGGATATTTTGTGAATAAGGAGGGCAATTAATGTACAGATGGGCTTCAAACAGATGATGTATTTATGGATTGTGGTTAGTGTTGTAGGAGCCACTAATGAAAAGATCATAAAAGAAACAAAAATAATCTTGGCAGAGGGCTCATGCAAGGATGATCTCAGGCTGGATTAGACCAGTCAAAACAGCTACTGGAGTCGCCTCACCCTGTGTCTATTACTGAGTCAGCCATGATGCTTAGGACCCACAGCCCCAGCAGCTGGCCAGAGAGGGAGGTGGATCTCTGAGGCCATTCCACAGGGGGAATGGTCCTCTGTCCTGCAGGGCCCACCCTCCTTTGTAAGCATGCTGCCTGGGGCAAGGCTTTCATGGAGTCCACACCATGGGAGCTCTACTACTCATGGGGGATTGGCAGGAAGCCTCTGCTCATGCGCACACACCACCAACTAGCTGGAGGATCTCCGTGAACAAAGCCTGAGGCAGACAACAAGCCCACTAACTGATGCTGTAAGAGATACAATCAGCATCCAGAAACCTGCAACTGGGAGTAAGAGGCAGCATACCTTGGTCCCAGCCCCTCCCACTCTAATCTACAAGGAGTGACATTGCAAAGCAGAGGGTTTTCATAAAGCACTTCCAGGACTGTGGAATGAGCAGCCTCGTTTGTGGACATGGATACTCTGTGATCCAGACGTACTACCTCCTCCCTTACAGTCAGCTGAGACAAAAACCCTTGCAAGCAGAAAGCCATGCATCTGAACAGTATCCACCAGCCACTCATGTGCAGCACAGCTGCCTCCAAAGAGCCTTCCTGAGTGAGAGAGAAATCATGCAGAAGCCTGGTCTGCACTCAAGAGAGTTTTATGAGCGTTAGGGAGGCGTGGTGGGCAAGTCTGGCCGACCCCAGTGGCTGAATTGAATTTACATGGCCTAGATTGGTCAATCCAGGTACAGGAACCACCCAGGTGACCTCCCCTTCATGGCCAGAAATCTGGACCTCTGAGCATGCACAGGGTGCCTCTCCTAACTGGGCTCTTATCTTGGCCCTATGGGCATGCATAACGGATGCCCCAGTCCCTAGTATAGCTACCTAACATTTGCCCCCCTGAAGAGATATGGACCCAAATCTTTGGGGGTACTGGGCGACGACATCTCTAGCTGCTTCCTGCTGGCAAAAGGGGCGAGGTTGGGCTTTGGGTCCATACCCTTCCTACACTGCTGGGAGGGGTTGTCCATTGAGGGCAACTTTATCCAGGATGGATAAGGTTGAGGTGGTCCAGGAGATGGTAGTCGTGGACCTGGCACACTTGGTTCAGAAGCTTTAATCACCCGATAACTTCTGAGAAAAACAAACAGTCTAAAAGGTGAACAGTTTGACTACGACAAGGCTAAGCTTGTGAGGTGGCAGTGGCCTTGAAATTAGGTGAGTGTCACAGGAAACAAAAATAATCTTAGGATTACCAGACATGTGTGTTTGTTCATTGGAAGTACAGGAAGAGGGATAAAAGCATTCACACTTTCCCCTAGGAGGGCACAGGTTTGGGCACTACTAGGTGCAGTCGGATCACTGATTCATTTATGATGCTAAGGTCTTGGACCCGCTGATAAGACCCATCCTTCTTTTTAACCCTATAACGCTTCAATTTTAATTTTGGGAAAAAATTTTCTTTTTGTTGTGGACTTTCATAGTTATAAATATATATATATGTATTAATATATACATTTTTTAATGTTATGAAAACATCATGCTTCGCGTTATAGAGTTAAATGGAAATAATGGGCTAGTGCAGGACGAGTCAAAAGTGACCAAAATAGAGTAACTGCCTAATTCATTTTGAATTTTCTTGGGTTCAATTGGAGTAAAGGCTTGTAAATTACCCGGGGTCCAAATTCCCATGGTGCCTCCTACAATGGGTAGAATGTTCAGGGATGTTTCAGGGCTGGGAGATTAATAACCCCTAAGTCCAGGATACCTTAGGGCAGGGGTCCTTAAACTGTTTACCCAGGGGGCCAGTTCACTATCCCTCAGGCCTTTTGAAGGAAAGACTATAGTTTAAAAAAACAAATATTACGAACAAATTCATGTGCACACTGCACATCTTGATTTGAAGTTCAAAAAAAAAATAAATGGGGCACATACACCCGGCAGACAGGATCAACGTCCTCGGCTGTCTGCATGTGGCCCACAGGTTGTAGTTTGAGGACCCCTGCTCTCGGCATTCACCAAGAGGATGTGGTTTCAACCCAAAAGCTTGGAGACTCTACAATTTGTTTAAAAGTGATGGGGCAGAAGGAGTCCCTGATTGACCCACGCAAGACTAGTTTTCCCATCCCCTGTTACTAAGAGTTCATAGTTATGGTTAAAGGGAACCAGGATATCCCGATCTGATCCCGTTACTTCAAGTGTGGGCTGTCATTGCCACTAAGAAGCCTGCAAATATAAAAGACTTACTCCCTCCCGCAAAGAAAGGGCCCTTGTTTCCAAGGTTTCAGGAAACATGGAAGGACCGGAAAAACAAACGGTCCAAGTTCCCAAAACCACATAGGTGGAGGCCATCCCTCCCCATCGCCCTCCCCCACCCCTCCCCTCCCTCACCCCTCCCCTCCCCCATCCCTCCCCCTCCCCTCCCCTCCCCTCCCCATCACTCTCCCCTAATCGTCTTTATCCCATTTTGCAGGAGAACTCTGGGAGTGGGAGAGCTGGCTTCAAACCCTTTCTTTCAACCCCCCGCCCTATAAGGTTTCTAGGGTCCAGAAATAGAAAACTTCTAACAGGCCCTTATTGAGTCACTCCCTCCCCCACCGGCCCCCCAAACTCACCCCCACCCCTAACAAGCAGCCCCCCACACACACTAGTACTGGTATGACTTCCATACTCATCAGCCCACCTGGAATGCTTGCCAACAACTTCTCCAGGTGCTGTTCACAACGGAGGAGGGTAGCCCTTCCAGACAGAGGCCCAGTAAGCAGTCAGTGAACCTGATGATCAGCGAGCGGGCACTCCCCACTTGAGAGAAACTCTTTTGGCCACTACACCAACAATGTGGGATCTCAATTCCTAGCAAGGCCCGGAGGACTTTACCAGGTATCAACCATTGCTCTTACATGACCCTCTGCAGAAGAGCTAGGAAACCTATGAATTTATCTAAGGTCAGTGAGAATTTTCAGGTTCCTATAAGAGAATATCCGCCTGCCTTTCTAGAGTGGCTGAGGGAAGCCTACGGGCTTTATACCCCTAACGGCCCGGAGGCACTGAAAACAGGAGGGCATTAAGTATTGCCTTTATTACTCAGTCAGTCTGCCTCAGACATGACAAAGAAGTGGGAAGGGTTTGAAGGGAAAAATCTTAGCGATTTGGTACAAGTGGCTCATTGAGTGTATAACAACAGAGATGACCCTAGCACGACAGAGACAAAGAAGCTAGCTAAAATAATCGTAATTGCCATGAGATACCCCAGAGACTCAGGAAAAGGAGAGCATGGCCCACTCACGGAGAGACTAACCTGTGGGCACCGCCAAGCCATGGGGAAGGACCAATGTGCCTACTGCAGGAAAGAAGGACACTGGAAAAATCAGTGCCTTGAAAACCCCAGGAGAGGTGCACGACCCTCCACTAGAGTGGATGGGCCTCATCTGCACGTAGAAAGACCCAAGCAAGAGACAATAATGCTTGAAGAAGCTCAATGAAGGGGTCAGGGCTCTGTTTCACTTCGCCGCCAAAAGCCCAGGCTAACTCTCCAAGTAGGAGGCCAGGCAGTAAATTTCTTGGTGGACACAGGGGCCACCTTGTCAGGTTCAGAAAGGAATATGGGCACATTTTCAAGAAGAAAGATGTGAATTACTGTGAGCCTATGATTCCTTCCACAGATAACTCACACCGGAAGGTTTGCATGGAGGGTAGGTGGGTTTCCCAAGACAACAAAATAACAAATATCTATCAGCCCTTTGGCCCAGTTAGCCACCTGGTTATGATATCACTGGCTTCTGGCTCAGCTGCTGAGCCAGTGAAGCAGTTATAGCAGGAGAAGACTAGGTGGCCAGTGGCCATCAACGGAAGGACCAAATCTCCACAGTGGGCTTCCTGTTTCAATATGGAGCCACGTATGTTACCTGCTGGACACCATCTCTATCCTGAGCTCATAATTGCCATCGCAGGTCTAGAATGCGGCGCGCAGGTACACACTATATGAAACAGTCTCTGATTAACCCCTCTCGATAACTTGCTGACATGGGAGTCTGGATAATCCTGTACATTTACTTTGCAGATTAGAAAACTCACTCAAAAACACACGGGAGTTGACCCAGAGACACACAACTGGTTAACAACAAAGTCATATTCACAACCAGCGTCTGGACCAAGAGCACGGTGCCCCACAGAACTGTGCCCATCGAGCAGTCAATATCTCCTGGACTCTCAAAAGATCTGAGCTGATACCCACCCCCCCACCCCCACATCCTTGCAGCCCCAAAAGATTGTATTTCACAGGATGGCACCGGATCTGCAGCTCGCGGAGAGGGACATATCTGATCAGAGAACACAGGGCAGAACAAGGGGGAGGAGGGGAGAATGGAGCACACCCTGGGCCAATACACCTTGAGGATGATGTTCCCAATCAGAGAAGCCAATCCACAGAGAAGACCACATGGGCAGCCCCACGATGAGAAACGTCCCTCAAAGACCCATAGCCTTAGAGGGGACAACACTGGACACACAGTGTGGGAACTGCGCCCGAACTGATCCTGCCACTTCGATGCATGACACTAAGAGAGTGCAGCGGAAGAGTAAGAAAACGGAGCATCAAAGTCCCCGGGGAATGCCAAAGGTGGACTTTGTGGTCAGGGTTCGGTGCCCCCACAGACTGGACTGGAAAACACTCCTAAAGTTCACCACACAGTCCTTGTACTTTTCTTTCTGGTTAGTGTTGTTTTCTTTTAGTGTCATTGGATTTGGGTTGGGTTTTGTTTTCATTTTTGTTCGTTTGTTTTTCTTTTTGCTGCTTGGTTTAGCTCAGTCTTGTTTTGTGCATGTTATTACCTTTACAGGTCTGTCTAATTAAGAGAGGCTGGATGAACAATCTGGAGGAGTAAACATGTGACCGGCCCTTTCCATTGGGCATGGGAGTGAGCACGGTGGGGGGAAAGGAAGTGGTGTAAAGAAACCCAGAGACAAGGGTACAACAAGTGATGGAAAACGGTAGTGAGGGGGATGTAGGAGGCCTGGTAGGGCGTGATCAAAGGTAATGTAACCAAGAGGAATTACTGAAACCCAAAGGAAGACTGAGCATGTCAGTGGGCACAAGAGGAAAATCAAAGAGTATAGAAGAGTGAGCTGGGAAGCAAGGGCCAGTTATAGACGTCTAAATAAAGGCATGTACATATGTACATATATTTACAAAGGGGCATGGGGAAATAGATCTATGTCCATATGTTTATAGATTTAGTATTAAGGTAGCAGATGGACATAGGGCCTCCGCTCAAGGACTCCCTCATTGCAATAACACTGTTCTATTAAATTGGCATTCTAAGATGCTCACCTTCCCTACACAATCACTGACCACAAAGCGGCTGCATAAGCAAATGTGGTGAAGAAAGCCGATGGTGTCCAGCTACCTAAAGATATAGCGTGTGGGGTCTTAAAGGCCTGAGGGTAAAGAAACAGCCATCTGGCTCTGAAGCAACAGAGCCCACATGGAGAAAGCATACCAGCCTGTGTGATCACAAAGTTTTAAAGGGATAAGGCAACAGGCATCATGAGAACAAAAAAATCTTATCATGGAGAATGAGAGGGGACTGCCGGGTATAGACCCAAAACCTATTTGCAGTGCACTGGACATCCCCTTACAGAAGGATCTCAGAGTGGAGATTAAAGAATACAGGGTATGAGACAGCAAAGATGAAACACAACTTTCCTCTAGTTCTTAATGCTTTCTCTTGCCCGACTATCATGATCCCAGTTCTACCATACTAATCTGGCCAAACTAGAGAAGGTATTCTAGTACCGATAGGAATTTCAAACACGGGGAATCCAGAGTGGATGGGCCCTTTACCAGTGTTATGAGTGGAGATACTGGGAGGGTGGAGGAAGGGCAGGATGGAAAGTGGGAACCGATTACAAGGATCTTCATTGACCTCAAAAGAAAGGTGGGTGAAAATATGACAAAAGAATTAGTACATTTCCAAGGATTGTTGAGGGATGGGTGGCGGGCATTGAGGGGGGAAAAATGAGGAGCTGAGGCCAGGGGCTTGGGTGGAGAGTGGATATTTTGTGAATAAGGAGGGCAATTAATGTACAGATGGGCTTCAAACAGATGATGTATTTATGGATTGTGGTTAGTGTTGTAGGAGCCACTAATGAAAAGATCATAAAAGAAACAAAAATAATCTTGGCAGAGGGCTCATGCAAGGATGATCTCAGGCTGGATTAGACCAGTCAAAACAGCTACTGGAGTCTCCTCACCCTGTGTCTATTACTGAGTCAGCCATCATGCTTAGGACCCACAGCCCCAGCAGCTGGCCAGAGAGGGAGGTGGATCTCTGAGGCCATTCCACAGGGGGAATGGTCCTCTGTCCTGCAGGGCCCACCCTCCTTTGTAAGCATGCTGCCTGGGGCAAGGCTTTCATGGAGTCCACACCATGGGAGCTCTACTACTCATGGGGGATTGGCAGGAAGCCTCTGCTCATGCGCACACACCACCAACTAGCTGGAGGATCTCCGTGAACAAAGCCTGAGGCAGACAACAAGCCCACTAACTGATGCTGTAAGAGATACAATCAGCATCCAGAAACCTGCAACTGGGAGTAAGAGGCAGCATACCTTGGTCCCAGCCCCTCCCACTCTAATCTACAAGGAGTGACATTGCAAAGCAGAGGGTTTTCATAAAGCACTTCCAGGACTGTGGAATGAGCAGCCTCGTTTGTGGACATGGATACTCTGTGATCCAGACGTACTACCTCCTCCCTTACAGTCAGCTGAGACAAAAACCCTTGCAAGCAGAAAGCCATGCATCTGAACAGTATCCACCAGCCACTCATGTGCAGCACAGCTGCCTCCAAAGAGCCTTCCTGAGTGAGAGAGAAATCATGCAGAAGCCTGGTCTGCACTCAAGAGAGTTTTATGAGCGTTAGGGAGGCGTGGTGGGCAAGTCTGGCCGACCCCAGTGGCTGAATTGAATTTACATGGCCTAGATTGGTCAATCCAGGTACAGGAACCACCCAGGTGACCTCCCCTTCATGGCCAGAAATCTGGACCTCTGAGCATGCACAGGGTGCCTCTCCTAACTGGGCTCTTATCTTGGCCCTATGGGCATGCATAACGGATGCCCCAGTCCCTAGTATAGCTACCTAACATTTGCCCCCCTGAAGAGATATGGACCCAAATCTTTGGGGGTACTGGGCGACGACATCTCTAGCTGCTTCCTGCTGGCAAAAGGGGCGAGGTTGGGCTTTGGGTCCATACCCTTCCTACACTGCTGGGAGGGGTTGTCCATTGAGGGCAACTTTATCCAGGATGGATAAGGTTGAGGTGGTCCAGGAGATGGTAGTCGTGGACCTGGCACACTTGGTTCAGAAGCTTTAATCACCCGATAACTTCTGAGAAAAACAAACAGTCTAAAAGGTGAACAGTTTGACTACGACAAGGCTAAGCTTGTGAGGTGGCAGTGGCCTTGAAATTAGGTGAGTGTCACAGGAAACAAAAATAATCTTAGGATTACCAGACATGTGTGTTTGTTCATTGGAAGTACAGGAAGAGGGATAAAAGCATTCACACTTTCCCCTAGGAGGGCACAGGTTTGGGCACTACTAGGTGCAGTCGGATCACTGATTCATTTATGATGCTAAGGTCTTGGACCCGCTGATAAGACCCATCCTTCTTTTTAACCCTATAACGCTTCAATTTTAATTTTGGGAAAAAATTTTCTTTTTGTTGTGGACTTTCATAGTTATAAATATATATATATGTATTAATATATACATTTTTTAATGTTATGAAAACATCATGCTTCGCGTTATAGAGTTAAATGGAAATAATGGGCTAGTGCAGGACGAGTCAAAAGTGACCAAAATAGAGTAACTGCCTAATTCATTTTGAATTTTCTTGGGTTCAATTGGAGTAAAGGCTTGTAAATTACCCGGGGTCCAAATTCCCATGGTGCCTCCTACAATGGGTAGAATGTTCAGGGATGTTTCAGGGCTGGGAGATTAATAACCCCTAAGTCCAGGATACCTTAGGGCAGGGGTCCTTAAACTGTTTACCCAGGGGGCCAGTTCACTATCCCTCAGGCCTTTTGAAGGAAAGACTATAGTTTAAAAAAACAAATATTACGAACAAATTCATGTGCACACTGCACATCTTGATTTGAAGTTCAAAAAAAAAATAAATGGGGCACATACACCCGGCAGACAGGATCAACGTCCTCGGCTGTCTGCATGTGGCCCACAGGTTGTAGTTTGAGGACCCCTGCTCTCGGCATTCACCAAGAGGATGTGGTTTCAACCCAAAAGCTTGGAGACTCTACAATTTGTTTAAAAGTGATGGGGCAGAAGGAGTCCCTGATTGACCCACGCAAGACTAGTTTTCCCATCCCCTGTTACTAAGAGTTCATAGTTATGGTTAAAGGGAACCAGGATATCCCGATCTGATCCCGTTACTTCAAGTGTGGGCTGTCATTGCCACTAAGAAGCCTGCAAATATAAAAGACTTACTCCCTCCCGCAAAGAAAGGGCCCTTGTTTCCAAGGTTTCAGGAAACATGGAAGGACCGGAAAAACAAACGGTCCAAGTTCCCAAAACCACATAGGTGGAGGCCATCCCTCCCCATCGCCCTCCCCCACCCCTCCCCTCCCTCACCCCTCCCCTCCCCCATCCCTCCCCCTCCCCTCCCCTCCCCTCCCCATCACTCTCCCCTAATCGTCTTTATCCCATTTTGCAGGAGAACTCTGGGAGTGGGAGAGCTGGCTTCAAACCCTTTCTTTCAACCCCCCGCCCTATAAGGTTTCTAGGGTCCAGAAATAGAAAACTTCTAACAGGCCCTTATTGAGTCACTCCCTCCCCCACCGGCCCCCCAAACTCACCCCCACCCCTAACAAGCAGCCCCCCACACACACTAGTACTGGTATGACTTCCATACTCATCAGCCCACCTGGAATGCTTGCCAACAACTTCTCCAGGTGCTGTTCACAACGGAGGAGGGTAGCCCTTCCAGACAGAGGCCCAGTAAGCAGTCAGTGAACCTGATGATCAGCGAGCGGGCACTCCCCACTTGAGAGAAACTCTTTTGGCCACTACACCAACAATGTGGGATCTCAATTCCTAGCAAGGCCCGGAGGACTTTACCAGGTATCAACCATTGCTCTTACATGACCCTCTGCAGAAGAGCTAGGAAACCTATGAATTTATCTAAGGTCAGTGAGAATTTTCAGGTTCCTATAAGAGAATATCCGCCTGCCTTTCTAGAGTGGCTGAGGGAAGCCTACGGGCTTTATACCCCTAACGGCCCGGAGGCACTGAAAACAGGAGGGCATTAAGTATTGCCTTTATTACTCAGTCAGTCTGCCTCAGACATGACAAAGAAGTGGGAAGGGTTTGAAGGGAAAAATCTTAGCGATTTGGTACAAGTGGCTCATTGAGTGTATAACAACAGAGATGACCCTAGCACGACAGAGACAAAGAAGCTAGCTAAAATAATCGTAATTGCCATGAGATACACCAGAGACTCAGGAAAAGGAGAGCATGGCCCACTCACGGAGAGACTAACCTGTGGGCACCGCCAAGCCATGGGGAAGGACCAATGTGCCTACTGCAGGAAAGAAGGACACTGGAAAAATCAGTGCCTTGAAAACCCCAGGAGAGGTGCACGACCCTCCACTAGAGTGGATGGGCCTCATCTGCACGTAGAAAGACCCAAGCAAGAGACAATAATGCTTGAAGAAGCTCAATGAAGGGGTCAGGGCTCTGTTTCACTTCGCCGCCAAAAGCCCAGGCTAACTCTCCAAGTAGGAGGCCAGGCAGTAAATTTCTTGGTGGACACAGGGGCCACCTTGTCAGGTTCAGAAAGGAATATGGGCACATTTTCAAGAAGAAAGATGTGAATTACTGTGAGCCTATGATTCCTTCCACAGATAACTCACACCGGAAGGTTTGCATGGAGGGTAGGTGGGTTTCCCAAGACAACAAAATAACAAATATCTATCAGCCCTTTGGCCCAGTTAGCCACCTGGTTATGATATCACTGGCTTCTGGCTCAGCTGCTGAGCCAGTGAAGCAGTTATAGCAGGAGAAGACTAGGTGGCCAGTGGCCATCAACGGAAGGACCAAATCTCCACAGTGGGCTTCCTGTTTCAATATGGAGCCACGTATGTTACCTGCTGGACACCATCTCTATCCTGAGCTCATAATTGCCATCGCAGGTCTAGAATGCGGCGCGCAGGTACACACTATATGAAACAGTCTCTGATTAACCCCTCTCGATAACTTGCTGACATGGGAGTCTGGATAATCCTGTACATTTACTTTGCAGATTAGAAAACTCACTCAAAAACACACGGGAGTTGACCCAGAGACACACAACTGGTTAACAACAAAGTCATATTCACAACCAGCGTCTGGACCAAGAGCACGGTGCCCCACAGAACTGTGCCCATCGAGCAGTCAATATCTCCTGGACTCTCAGAAGATCTGAGCTGATACCCACCCCCCCACCCCCACATCCTTGCAGCCCCAAAAGATTGTATTTCACAGGATGGCACCGGATCTGCAGCTCGCGGAGAGGGACATATCTGATCAGAGAACACAGGGCAGAACAAGGGGGAGGAGGGGAGAATGGAGCACACCCTGGGCCAATACACCTTGAGGATGATGTTCCCAATCAGAGAAGCCAATCCACAGAGAAGACCACATGGGCAGCCCCACGATGAGAAACGTCCCTCAAAGACCCATAGCCTTAGAGGGGACAACACTGGACACACAGTGTGGGAACTGCGCCCGAACTGATCCTGCCACTTCGATGCATGACACTAAGAGAGTGCAGCGGAAGAGTAAGAAACCGGAGCATCAAAGTCCCCGGGGAATGCCAAAGGTGGACTTTGTGGTCAGGGTTCGGTGCCCCCACAGACTGGACTGGAAAACACTCCTAAAGTTCACCACACAGTCCTTGTACTTTTCTTTCTGGTTAGTGTTGTTTTCTTTTAGTGTCATTGGATTTGGGTTGGGTTTTGTTTTCATTTTTGTTTGTTTTTTTTTTCTTTTTGCTGCTTGGTTTAGCTCAGTCTTGTTTTGTGCATGTTATTACCTTTACAGGTCTGTCTAATTAAGAGAGGCTGAATGAACAATCTGGAGGAGTAAACATGTGACCGGCCCTTTCCATTGGGCATGGGAGTGAGCACGGTGGGGGGAAAGGAAGTGGTGTAAAGAAACCCAGAGACAAGGGTACAACAAGTGATGGAAAACGGTAGTGAGGGGGATGTAGGAGGCCTGGTAGGGCGTGATCAAAGGTAATGTAACCAAGAGGAATTACTGAAACCCAAAGGAAGACTGAGCATGTCAGTGGGCACAAGAGGAAAATCAAAGAGTATAGAAGAGTGAGCTGGGAAGCAAGGGCCAGTTATAGACGTCTAAATAAAGGCATGTACATATGTACATATATTTACAAAGGGGCATGGGGAAATAGATCTATGTCCATATGTTTATAGATTTAGTATTAAGGTAGCAGATGGACATAGGGCCTCCGCTCAAGGACTCCCTCATTGCAATAACACTGTTCTATTAAATTGGCATTCTAAGATGCTCACCTTCCCTACACAATCACTGACCACAAAGCGGCTGCATAAGCAAATGTGGTGAAGAAAGCCGATGGTGTCCAGCTACCTAAAGATATAGCGTGTGGGGTCTTAAAGGCCTGAGGGTAAAGAAACAGCCATCTGGCTCTGAAGCAACAGAGCCCACATGGAGAAAGCATACCAGCCTGTGTGATCACAAAGTTTTAAAGGGATAAGGCAACAGGCATCATGAGAACAAAAAAATCTTATCATGGAGAATGAGAGGGGACTGCCGGGTATAGACCCAAAACCTATTTGCAGTGCACTGGACATCCCCTTACAGAAGGATCTCAGAGTGGAGATTAAAGAATACAGGGTATGAGACAGCAAAGATGAAACACAACTTTCCTCTAGTTCTTAATGCTTTCTCTTGCCCCACTATCATGATCCCAGTTCTACCATACTAATCTGGCCAAACTAGAGAAGGTATTCTAGTACCGATAGGAATTTCAAACACGGGGAATCCAGAGTGGATGGGCCCTTTACCAGTGTTATGAGTGGAGATACTGGGAGGGTGGAGGAAGGGCAGGATGGAAAGTGGGAACCGATTACAAGGATCTTCATTGACCTCAAAAGAAAGGTGGGTGAAAATATGACAAAAGAATTAGTACATTTCCAAGGATTGATGAGGGATGGGTGGCGGGCATTGAGGGGGGAAAAATGAGGAGCTGAGGCCAGGGGCTTGGGTGGAGAGTGGATATTTTGTGAATAAGGAGGGCAATTAATGTACAGATGGGCTTCAAACAGATGATGTATTTATGGATTGTGGTTAGTGTTGTAGGAGCCACTAATGAAAAGATCATAAAAGAAACAAAAATAATCTTGGCAGAGGGCTCATGCAAGGATGATCTCAGGCTGGATTAGACCAGTCAAAACAGCTACTGGAGTCGCCTCACCCTGTGTCTATTACTGAGTCAGCCATGATGCTTAGGACCCACAGCCCCAGCAGCTGGCCAGAGAGGGAGGTGGATCTCTGAGGCCATTCCACAGGGGGAATGGTCCTCTGTCCTGCAGGACCCACCCTCCTTTGTAAGCATGCTGCCTGGGGCAAGGCTTTCATGGAGTCCACACCATGGGAGCTCTACTACTCATGGGGGATTGGCAGGAAGCCTCTGCTCATGCGCACACACCACCAACTAGCTGGAGGATCTCCGTGAACAAAGCCTGAGGCAGACAACAAGCCCACTAACTGATGCTGTAAGAGATACAATCAGCATCCAGAAACCTGCAACTGGGAGTAAGAGGCAGCATACCTTGGTCCCAGCCCCTCCCACTCTAATCTACAAGGAGTGACATTGCAAAGCAGAGGGTTTTCATAAAGCACTTCCAGGACTGTGGAATGAGCAGCCTCGTTTGTGGACATGGATACTCTGTGATCCAGACGTACTACCTCCTCCCTTACAGTCAGCTGAGACAAAAACCCTTGCAAGCAGAAAGCCATGCATCTGAACAGTATCCACCAGCCACTCATGTGCAGCACAGCTGCCTCCAAAGAGCCTTCCTGAGTGAGAGAGAAATCATGCAGAAGCCTGGTCTGCACTCAAGAGAGTTTTATGAGCGTTAGGGAGGCGTGGTGGGCAAGTCTGGCCGACCCCAGTGGCTGAATTGAATTTACATGGCCTAGATTGGTCAATCCAGGTACAGGAACCACCCAGGTGACCTCCCCTTCATGGCCAGAAATCTGGACCTCTGAGCATGCACAGGATGCCTCTCCTAACTGGGCTCTTATCTTGGCCCTATGGGCATGCATAACGGATGCCCCAGTCCCTAGTATAGCTACCTAACATTTGCCCCCCTGAAGAGATATGGACCCAAATCTTTGGGGGTACTGGGCGACGACATCTCTAGCTGCTTCCTGCTGGCAAAAGGGGCGAGGTTGGGCTTTGGGTCCATACCCTTCCTACACTGCTGGGAGGGGTTGTCCATTGAGGGCAACTTTATCCAGGATGGATAAGGTTGAGGTGGTCCAGGAGATGGTAGTCGTGGACCTGGCACACTTGGTTCAGAAGCTTTAATCAACCGATAACTTCTGAGAAAAACAAACAGTCTAAAAGGTGAACAGTTTGACTACGACAAGGCTAAGCTTGTGAGGTGGCAGTGGCCTTGAAATTAGGTGAGTGTCACAGGAAACAAAAATAATCTTAGGATTACCAGACATGTGTGTTTGTTCATTGGAAGTACAGGAAGAGGGATAAAAGCATTCACACTTTCCCCTAGGAGGGCACAGGTTTGGGCACTACTAGGTGCAGTCGGATCACTGATTCATTTATGATGCTAAGGTCTTGGACCCGCTGATAAGACCCATCCTTCTTTTTAACCCTATAACGCTTCAATTTTAATTTTGGGAAAAAATTTTCTTTTTGTTGTGGACTTTCATAGTTATAAATATATATATATGTATTAATATATACATTTTTTAATGTTATGAAAACATCATGCTTCGCGTTATAGAGTTAAATGGAAATAATGGGCTAGTGCAGGACGAGTCAAAAGTGACCAAAATAGAGTAACTGCCTAATTCATTTTGAATTTTCTTGGGTTCAATTGGAGTAAAGGCTTGTAAATTACCCGGGGTCCAAATTCCCATGGTGCCTCCTACAATGGGTAGAATGTTCAGGGATGTTTCAGGGCTGGGAGATTAATAACCCCTAAGTCCAGGATACCTTAGGGCAGGGGTCCTTAAACTGTTTACCCAGGGGGCCAGTTCACTATCCCTCAGGCCTTTTGAAGGAAAGACTATAGTTTAAAAAAACAAATATTACGAACAAATTCATGTGCACACTGCACATCTTGATTTGAAGTTCAAAAAAAAAATAAATGGGGCACATACACCCGGCAGAAAGGATCAACGTCCTCGGCTGTCTGCATGTGGCCCACAGGTTGTAGTTTGAGGACCCCTGCTCTCGGCATTCACCAAGAGGATGTGGTTTCAACCCAAAAGCTTGGAGACTCTACAATTTGTTTAAAAGTGATGGGGCAGAAGGAGTCCCTGATTGACCCACGCAAGACTAGTTTTCCCATCCCCTGTTACTAAGAGTTCATAGTTATGGTTAAAGGGAACCAGGATATCCCGATCTGATCCCGTTACTTCAAGTGTGGGCTGACATTGCCACTAAGAAGCCTGCAAATATAAAAGACTTACTCCCTCCCACAAAGAAAGGGCCCTTGTTTCCAAGGTTTCAGGAAACATGGAAGGACCGGAAAAACAAACGGTCCAAGTTCCCAAAACCACATAGGTGGAGGCCATCCCTCCACATCGCCCTCCCCCACCCCTCCACTCCATCACCCCTCCCCTCCCCCATCCCTCCCCCTCCCCTCCCCTCCCCTCCCCATCACTCTCCCCTAATCGTCTTTATCCCATTTTGCAGGAGAACTCTGGGAGTGGGAGAGCTGGC
This sequence comes from Tenrec ecaudatus, assembly GCF_050624435.1. NCBI lineage: Eukaryota > Metazoa > Chordata > Mammalia > Afrosoricida > Tenrecidae > Tenrec > Tenrec ecaudatus. The sequence goes on from NW_027458873.1 coordinate 608,640, forward strand.
TTCAAACCCTTTCTTTCAACCCCCCGCCCTATAAGGTTTCTAGGGTCCAGAAATAGAAAACTTCTAACAGGCCCTTATTGAGTCACTCCCTCCCCCACCGGCCCCCCAAACTCACCCCCACCCCTAACAAGCAGCCCCCCACACACACTAGTACTGGTATGACTTCCATACTCATCAGCCCACCTGGAATGCTTGCCAACAACTTCTCCAGGTGCTGTTCACAACGGAGGAGGGTAGCCCTTCCAGACAGAGGCCCAGTAAGCAGTCAGTGAACCTGATGGTCAGCGAGTGGGCACTCCCCACTTGAGAGAAACTCTTTTGGCCACTACACCAACAATGTGGGATCTCAATTCCTAGCAAGGCCCGGAGGACTTTACCAGGTATCAACCATTGCTCTTACATGACCCTCTGCAGAAGAGCTAGGAAACCTATGAATTTATCTAAGGTCAGTGAGAATTTTCAGGTTCCTATAAGAGAATATCCGCCTGCCTTTCTAGAGTGGCTGAGGGAAGCCTACGGGCTTTATACCCCTAACGGCCCGGAGGCACTGAAAACAGGAGGGCATTAAGTATTGCCTTTATTACTCAGTCAGTCTGCCTCAGACATGACAAAGAAGTGGGAAGGGTTTGAAGGGAAAAATCTTAGCGATTTGGTACAAGTGGCTCATTGAGTGTATAACAACAGAGATGACCCTAGCACGACAGAGACAAAGAAGCTAGCTAAAATAATCGTAATTGCCATGAGATACCCCAGAGACTCAGGAAAAGGAGAGCATGGCCCACTCACGGAGAGACTAACCTGTGGGCACCGCCAAGCCATGGGGAAGGACCAATGTGCCTACTGCAGGAAAGAAGGACACTGGAAAAATCAGTGCCTTGAAAACCCCAGGAGAGGTGCACGACCCTCCACTAGAGTGGATGGGCCTCATCTGCACGTAGAAAGACCCAAGCAAGAGACAATAATGCTTGAAGAAGCTCAATGAAGGGGTCAGGGCTCTGTTTCACTTCGCCGCCAAAAGCCCAGGCTAACTCTCCAAGTAGGAGGCCAGGCAGTAAATTTCTTGGTGGACACAGGGGCCACCTTGTCAGGTTCAGAAAGGAATATGGGCACATTTTCAAGAAGAAAGATGTGAATTACTGTGAGCCTATGATTCCTTCCACAGATAACTCACACCGGAAGGTTTGCATGGAGGGTAGGTGGGTTTCCCAAGACAACAAAATAACAAATATCTATCAGCCCTTTGGCCCAGTTAGCCACCTGGTTATGATATCACTGGCTTCTGGCTCAGCTGCTGAGCCAGTGAAGCAGTTATAGCAGGAGAAGACTAGGTGGCCAGTGGCCATCAACGGAAGGACCAAATCTCCACAGTGGGCTTCCTGTTTCAATATGGAGCCACGTATGTTACCTGCTGGACACCATCTCTATCCTGAGCTCATAATTGCCATCGCAGGTCTAGAATGCGGCGCGCAGGTACACACTATATGAAACAGTCTCTGATTAACCCCTCTCGATAACTTGCTGACATGGGAGTCTGGATAATCCTGTACATTTACTTTGCAGATTAAAAAACTCACTCAAAAACACACGGGAGTTGACCCAGAGACACACAACTGGTTAACAACAAAGTCATATTCACAACCAGCGTCTGGACCAAGAGCACGGTGCCCCACAGAACTGTGCCCATCGAGCAGTCAATATCTCCTGGACTCTCAAAAGATCTGAGCTGATACCCACCCCCCCACCCCCACATCCTTGCAGCCCCAAAAGATTGTATTTCACAGGATGGCACCGGATCTGCAGCTCGCGGAGAGGGACATATCTGATCAGAGAACACAGGGCAGAACAAGGGGGAGGAGGGGAGAATGGAGCACACCCTGGGCCAATACACCTTGAGGATGATGTTCCCAATCAGAGAAGCCAATCCACAGAGAAGACCACATGGGCAGCCCCACGATGAGAAACGTCCCTCAAAGACCCATAGCCTTAGAGGGGACAACACTGGACACACAGTGTGGGAACTGCGCCCGAACTGATCCTGCCACTTCGATGCATGACACTAAGAGAGTGCAGCGGAAGAGTAAGAAAACGGAGCATCAAAGTCCCGGGGAATGCCAAAGGTGGACTTTGTGGTCAGGGTTCGGTGCCCCCACAGACTGGACTGGAAAACACTCCTAAAGTTCACCACACAGTCCTTGTACTTTTCTTTCTGGTTAGTGTTGTTTTCTTTTAGTGTCATTGGATTTGGGTTGGGTTTTGTTTTCATTTTTGTTTGTTTGTTTTTCTTTTTGCTGCTTGGTTTAGCTCAGTCTTGTTTTGTGCATGTTATTACCTTTACAGGTCTGTCTAATTAAGAGAGGCTGGATGAACAATCTGGAGGAGTAAACATGTGACCGGCCCTTTCCATTGGGCATGGGAGTGAGCACGGTGGGGGGAAAGGAAGTGGTGTAAAGAAACCCAGAGACAAGGGTACAACAAGTGATGGAAAACGGTAGTGAGGGGGATGTAGGAGGCCTGGTAGGGCGTGATCAAAGGTAATGTAACCAAGAGGAATTACTGAAACCCAAAGGAAGACTGAGCATGTCAGTGGGCACAAGAGGAAAATCAAAGAGTATAGAAGAGTGAGCTGGGAAGCAAGGGCCAGTTATAGACGTCTAAATAAAGGCATGTACATATGTACATATATTTACAAAGGGGCATGGGGAAATAGATCTATGTCCATATGTTTATAGATTTAGTATTAAGGTAGCAGATGGACATAGGGCCTCCGCTCAAGGACTCCCTCATTGCAATAACACTGTTCTATTAAATTGGCATTCTAAGATGCTCACCTTCCCTACACAATCACTGACCACAAAGCGGCTGCATAAGCAAATGTGGTGAAGAAAGCCGATGGTGTCCAGCTACCTAAAGATATAGCGTGTGGGGTCTTAAAGGCCTGAGGGTAAAGAAACAGCCATCTGGCTCTGAAGCAACAGAGCTCACATGGAGAAAGCATACCAGCCTGTGTGATCACAAAGTTTTAAAGGGATAAGGCAACAGGCATCATGAGAACAAAAAAATCTTATCATGGAGAATGAGAGGGGACTGCCGGGTATAGACCCAAAACCTATTTGCAGTGCACTGGACATCCCCTTACAGAAGGATCTCAGAGTGGAGATTAAAGAATACAGGGTATGAGACAGCAAAGATGAAACACAACTTTCCTCTAGTTCTTAATGCTTTCTCTTGCCCGACTATCATGATCCCAGTTCTACCATACTAATCTGGCCAAACTAGAGAAGGTATTCTAGTACCGATAGGAATTTCAAACACGGGGAATCCAGAGTGGATGGGCCCTTTACCAGTGTTATGAGTGGAGATACTGGGAGGGTGGAGGAAGGGCAGGATGGAAAGTGGGAACCGATTACAAGGATCTTCATTGACCTCAAAAGAAAGGTGGGTGAAAATATGACAAAAGAATTAGTACATTTCCAAGGATTGATGAGGGATGGGTGGCGGGCATTGAGGGGGGAAAAATGAGGAGCTGAGGCCAGGGGCTTGGGTGGAGAGTGGATATTTTGTGAATAAGGAGGGCAATTAATGTACAGATGGGCTTCAAACAGATGATGTATTTATGGATTGTGGTTAGTGTTGTAGGAGCCACTAATGAAAAGATCATAAAAGAAACAAAAATAATCTTGGCAGAGGGCTCATGCAAGGATGATCTCAGGCTGGATTAGACCAGTCAAAACAGCTACTGGAGTCGCCTCACCCTGTGTCTATTACTGAGTCAGCCATGATGCTTAGGACCCACAGCCCCAGCAGCTGGCCAGAGAGGGAGGTGGATCTCTGAGGCCATTCCACAGGGGGAATGGTCCTCTGTCCTGCAGGGCCCACCCTCCTTTGTAAGCATGCTGCCTGGGGCAAGGCTTTCATGGAGTCCACACCATGGGAGCTCTACTACTCATGGGGGATTGGCAGGAAGCCTCTGCTCATGCGCACACACCACCAACTAGCTGGAGGATCTCCGTGAACAAAGCCTGAGGCAGACAACAAGCCCACTAACTGATGCTGTAAGAGATACAATCAGCATCCAGAAACCTGCAACTGGGAGTAAGAGGCAGCATACCTTGGTCCCAGCCCCTCCCATTCTAATCTACAAGGAGTGACATTGCAAAGCAGAGGGTTTTCATAAAGCACTTCCAGGACTGTGGAATGAGCAGCCTCGTTTGTGGACATGGA